>NC_142508.1:9622803-9925833 GCF_057876585.1 Rhinolophus sinicus
ACAGAGACCAGCAGAGATTTGAGATAAACAGAGAGTGTTGAGGAAGTACCTACAAAGTTCGGTTCAAGGCTTTACCCCCTGGAAGCCTTTCTTGGACCCTCCAAGCTTGAGTTGATTTGTCTTGAAGTTCAATTGAGGTGAATTTCTATCACTGTAATACAGAAGTCATAACTAATATGGGCCCCCCCCCTTCTCAACCTTGTGACTACCTGATGTCATTCTGCCTCTTAAAACATACTTCTCCAAGAGGGTCTGGCCTCAGTTGTGTACACTGGTATGAATGTATGTCAACATTTTACTGCTTCCTGAGATGGGTGGTGCCCTGCAAAGCAATATGCACTAAAGCCCAGGAGGCTGAGTCCGGGGTCCTTCAGCTCAGCTACTCCCCCAGAAAACCATCAGAGGCAAACTCCATAAATATCCTACACTTCAGCTTCCTTATTCTTGAAATATGGGAGTAAAACTGGGCAATCTCTGTAGTTTGCTGTCGCTTAAAATCTTATAATTCCTATGAATTAAAAAGGAAATTAAATTATGGTCTTTGAATTTTAAGTCTGCTCTCTATCGGGTGTGAAGGAACTTCCTATATCAGTGAAACCAGTCAGTGAAATATTTGAATGGGTTGAGGACCCTTCTCAGAACCTTCGAGGTAACCACCATGGTGAGCCTGTATTGAGTTCTCACTTCCTGTCAGGCCTTGTTATAAGTTCTTTACATATATTATCTCATTTAATCCTCATAGGAAATGGACGGGGTAGTTATTATACCCACTTTTCAGGATAGGAAACTGAGACTTAGGTTAAGTAATTTGCCCAAGATAGGGACTTGATCCCAGCCTGACAGCTGCCAAAGCCTGGGCACCTTGCCACTGACCAGACTGACATCTTCTCCAACAGATCTCCTTCCAGGCCGGCCTGTCTGCGGAACAGCTCCAGTGCTGAGAAAACAGCCAGGCTCCAGCTGTACAGACTGTCTTTTAAAGGTGGGAATTCAAAACAGCTTCTGGCTTAATGGACCAGAACCACCCCCCAGCCCAATTACCAAGGTAAGTTCTTGCTTCCTCTAATCCAAATATATTTATAGTCACCTTTTGGGGCAAAAAATTCTTAGCCAATTATTCATTTATATTTATGTATGCACATAAGAATTTGCTTATTCAACCCCAAAGCACCTGGTTGAAGAGAAAATTGAGGCAAATCTGGGAGGTATTGTGGAGACAAAAATAACACTTGTTTCACTTGTTTAATGAGTAGTTTTCTTTAAAAAAAAGAAAAACTGACCATTCAGTTCAGCCAAAATAGTTCACAGCTGCCTTCTGGGAGTTGAGGCAGGCTAGCCTGCTGGTATTAGCCCACCGGCTGCCTGGCCCCATTCCAGAGGACCACCCCTGTCAGGGGTGACCAAGCTATAAAGTCTGTTCATCGGAAGACTCCTAGAGGTTCCAGCATGAAAGGGTGTCCAGGTTACACAGCTGAATGGAAAAGCATATCGTAAAATGGTACATATAGTTCTGCATGTATTTGACTATTAATTACTTCATTCATCAAGCATTTATTGAGCATATTCTCTGTGTCAGGCCCTATGGTGGGGCCTGTTAATAATATTCCTGGAAAAAATCTGGAGGAAGATATATTAGATAGCTAAAAGGGCATATATCTACAGCAGGAAATTAAGGGGGACTGTTACTCTTCACGTTGTATATCTCTTTCATGTTCTAGTAGTTTATAATGCTTGCATGTGACTTTTGTAATAAGAAGAAAAAAGGGGGAAAAAAGGGATTTGTCACCGGATTGGCCCCACTGTTTCTGTCAGGCGTTGGAGTGAGGCTGCCAGGACTTGGATTCAAGGCCCTGCCCTGTGATTTAACAGCTGTGTCACCTTGAGGAAACCATAACCTTGTTGTTCTGGTTTCTTGGATAAAAGAGGCTGATAACCTCCTCATCAAAAGTGAGGGGCCCTGCAGTTATCTGTGGTTCCCCAGATTTGCAGTATTACTCCTACTTTGCACTCCAGTGGGTGGGTCATACCTGCTAGTGCCACTTTATAAGGGAGGAAGAAGCTGGGGAGGGAGTGGCCCCGGGAGACCAGGTGACATGCCGACTCCCTTCCCACGTGGGCAGAAGGACTCTGAATGCACATCTGTAGACCTGGTTTCCAGGTAGAGACGGAAGGATGGATGGGGGTCTCCGGCAGCTCTGACAACTGCTGAACACCAAGCATCTGATAAATCCTTGTCTCAGTGACAGTTTTATCTCCCAACAGATTGAGATGCTAAAAGGGAAACTGCTGTCCTGGGCTTACATCTAACCTTTGGCCTGGACTCTAGATATGGACGTGGCAGGAAGCTTAGTGAGGAGAGGTGGGCATAGCCTCCTGGAGAGCACAGGTGTGAGTGTCTGAGGCTCAACTTCCCGAAAGTGTAGAGAAAAGCTAAGTGGAAGTCCAGTGCTGGGAGTATGTACTTGGGCGATGGGCTTTCACAGGGGCGCCCCTGGGCTGGGCGGCCCACGCAGTGCTGTGGAGACAGCGTGGCCAGGAATCCTGGCGATCTGTCCCTGCTTGGCTCATTGGGGCCTCATGCTACCTAATCTGTCATTAGAGTAAGTGTGGCTGGAGTTAGCTGAGTGGCAGAACAGACGCGAGCCGCTAGGGACATTGTTCTGGAGGAGCCAGTGACACAGTCACAGGCTTGGAGTCTGGAGCTTCCTTCTCCCGACTCCCATCTGTTACTTTGAGCAGCACGTACGTTACCTGAGAAGGAAAGCCTCAGCGTACTCAGGCCTGGGCCTGACCCTGAGCGCACAGGCCCTACAGAGCTTGATGGACTAAATCAGCCCTTTTTCGTCCCTTTTTCTCCTTGGGGTCCAGTTGGCTCCATTCTCCTGCCCTCATCACACTGGTCTCTCACTTACTGGCCGGATGTGACCTCCCACTCAGAGACTGATGTCTCCGTCCTTCTGGCTTCTGTTCCTGATCTACTGCTTGTCTACACATGGGCCCCAACTCGGTTTGTCCACTTAGGACTTTGCAACATGCAAATCCCGTTCTATGACTCCTTTGCTTAAAACCCTTCAATGGTTTGTCGCCATCAAGCCCTTTGGGAGTCTCCGCCCTGCCTTCCTGGAACAGCACTCTTCTTCTCTTGCCTGGTTAACTCCTAGAGGTTCTCCGCTAATTGTAATGGTTTGTTTTCTGGGTTGCCTTTCCACTTGCCTGTGAGTACTTTAAACACAGGGCCGTCATCTCATTTACGTTTGACGTGTAGCGTTTACTATGGTGTTGGATGTGCGGGAGAAGTTCCGTGTTGTTAATGGAGCGTGCTGTGTTCTAGTTCCAATTCTAATGCTGATGGGTTCAGGCCCACTCTCTCTCACTAGGACCACTGCAGTGGCTCCCAATGGGACTCTTTGCCTCCAAAACAAGTCCCCCCTCAAGGCCAAATCTACCTTTGTAAAACAATTTGTGGGGCATTTGTTTTACACTCCCAAAAAACCTCTAATGGCTCTCCATTGAAGCAGCATGTGTAAGTTTCTTGGCCTATAACGAGGGGTCTGCAGGAGCTCGCAACTTCTCTCCCTGCCTCTCTGCTCTTCCACCAAGGTTCCCAAACCTTCTCAATTCACGGCAATCTTAGTGACTCTAATTGTTCATGGCCCCCCAAGACCAGAAGAAGTCACTAACAGTCTCATTTTTAAGCGGTTGAGTCCAAACATCTTAATAAATATTCTTCTTTTAACAACGTAGTGGACATTTGAAAAAAAAGAATACACATAAATTGAAAGTAGTTCTCACAGTGACCAACAGATGTCGCTGTGTTCTCCACGAATATTTAAAATAATCCAGGAAGCCCCTGTGAATTCATTGTGGTACCCGGAGGTGCCTTAGCACACAGTTTGGGAACCACAGCCACACACTGTTGCTACAAAAAAGAGTTATTCGCAGTTCCCCAGATTTGCAGTATTGCTCCAACTTTGTACACGATTTTCCCTGTGTTCTGTCTTGTTAGTTTGAAAAAGGCTTTCTGACAGGTCACCTGTCCCCTCTTCTGTGGAGCATTCTTGGACCCTTTATTCCTTGCAGTTTCCATAGCACTTTGTCCATTCTTCTGTTGATCTGCATCTCACTCTATTTTATTTGTTGGCAGGCTCCTTACTACTCTGTGAGTTCTTCGAGAACAAAGCCCTGTCTTATTTTTTTCTTGTGTTCCCAAGAAGCGAGAGAGCGCCTTGTACATACGCATACACGGGAGGATGGTTTTGTGTCTGCCTTATCCGTCCTTGAAGACCGTGCTCAGTTACTGGCTCTTCCAAGAAGCTTTCTCTGCCTCCACTGGCCCATGATCCTACCCAACGTGTGGCTTCCGATTGTTGGTTCAGTCGTGAGGTTTTTCTACCTGGCATTCTTGGGCAACTTGGCCCGTGTCTGTGTTTTGCTTCTAAATGAGATGCCACATTTCTTCAGGAAAAGAGACGTGAATGATACATTTTTGCAAGGGAGGGGTGGTCTCTCGCACTGCTGTCAGCTCAGTGCTATACACGGAGGGGAGGCTGAGCTATCTGTTGAGTGGATGACGTCTAGAGTGGGGGCAGCAGTGAGTTCTTTCCGACACGGGGAAAACTGTCCCCTCTGTCTTCGTGCCATTGGAAGATGCAGACACAGACCTTGAGATGAGTGTGGGAAAGGTGATAAGGGGCGGGGGTGGGGGTGTTGGCCAAGAATTGATAGAAAGCATTGCGTTTGGAGTTAGAACTGTATGACTTTCGGCCAGGCCCTTGAGTCTTAGGGTCACAATCTTTACCCCTGGTAGATTTCGCAGGTATCAGGTAGAAAAGCAGGTCTCACTACCCTTCTTTAGGGATCTTCTTGGCAACACCCAGGAATATGCTTCGTCAGTCCTGAGGTGGGTTTCTGAGTGTCGTGAATAGGGATCTAATGAGGATTCGGTTCGATTTCACACAAACCAGCCTGGAAGAGCTTCTTCATCTGTAAAGTACAGTGACCCTTCTAGTCCTGGTGAGTTATGGCTATGTCAAGCTATAGTAAAGCTTTTTCTAGAACAGAGCTACGGCTCAAGGAGGGAATTGGGCGGCCAGGGGGAAAATGATCTGAAACAAACCTGTAACGAAAAACCTTTCTACTTTATTGGATATACTCGCCTATTTAATTTATTCAGTTAATAAAACGTATTCCCTGGAGGGGGATAGGCAGAGGTAAGCTACAAACCAGTCTGCCTGTGTGAGCATGGATATATATGTATATCTCATAACAGTAAAAAAAAAAAAAAAAAGTAATTAAGAGATGTATTGAAGTGTACAGAAATCCTGAAGGACACTGAAGATTCCAATTCAAGTTACTGTCCTTGGCGCAAATTGAATTCAATAGGGAATAGATAAATAAAAATAAAGAAAAACAAATTCAGAACAGATGTTAGGCAAGCAATTTTTTTCACAGTAAGAATCATAAACATGAAGAACAGCCTATAAGGGAAAGTTGTTGATGCAAACAGCATCAAACCACTAAATAAATAGTTAGATGGCACCGCGGGGACAAAAAAACACTAAAATAGTCATTTGGCTGTCCCTGAATGTTTGTGCCCACGCAGTTATGCCCAGGCATGTAGATTCTTGGGAACTGGAGGGAATGGTGTGTATATGTGTGTGTGTGGGGGGGGGTGGGGTTGTCCTATTGCATAGAATACATGCAGGACATATATTTATGTGACAGTTTATGGCAAAATCTCCTCTCCCCAGATGATATGTGGACTCAGAATCTGAACTGAGTGGCTTGACAAAAGCTAGAATTGGTTCTGAAAAAGACAGTGCAGCCAAGGGAGGGACCTCATGCCACGGGAGAAATGTGTTATCCTGGGCTAGGTTTTAGAAAGCCAAGATGGGTCACTTGGGAGAAGGGAGAATTGATGGCGAAAGAATTTTAGACCCATTTGGGGAAGAAACTAGAAGCAGAGAAAAACAAAACAAAACATGAAAGCACAGATCATGGTATTTGAGAGAGAGAAGGAAGCTTCAAGACACTGGTCCTAGCCCAACCCCTGCATTTCACAGCTAGGGAAATGGAAGGCCAAAGAGGCGAGGTGACTGGGTGGGCGCCACCAGGACACATGCCCTCACCAGATCTGCCACTTAGCCAGGAGGAGGTGTGAAAGGCCAGAGGAACCCTTCCCCAGCTTTTCTGAGGACACAAGGGTGGGACTGGTGAAGGGCGCCCCACAGCTGGCCAGGGACGGGCTCCTGAAGTAGGCACTCTCTCAGGATGCCGGCTGGGAGCAGAGGAATCAGGATTCGATCCCCTGCTCCTTGGGCGGGCTGTGCTCACAGAGCGCTGAGTTCCGTTGATTCTACATCAGACCTGTGAGATGGGCAGGAGCTCGAGTTTTTTCAATGTGAGGATGATGGTGAAGTCACTAGTTCTAGTCCCAGGGCTGGGAACCGCTGAGCTAAGACCAGAACCCAGATCTGGCTCTCGATTCAGGGCTCTTGCTGGCATCCTAGACCTACCCCCAGGAATTAGGCTGGGGGAGAAGGCGACCCCTTGGAAATGAGACGTGAGAAAGTAGCCCAGTAAGCACCCATACGCTTACATGATGGAAAGTTCACGAACTTAATTGTCTGACCTCGTGTGACCTGAGTGACCAGCTCACGGGGCCCACCTAGCAGGTCATCAGAGTAAAACCTTCCCTTATCCCATGGATCCCAAGATGGCCTGACGTGGTAGTAAACTATCTTTGTACTTTGATGCACTAACTACTGAAACCATGGAGCACAGGTCACCGATGGGGAAAGGTCTCAGACCCCTCGACTCAAAGCCTTCATTTTAGGATGATCGACCTCCCCCCAATTCCTTTGCTTATGTCCCAGGGAAATGATACTAGTTATCAAAAACCAGCAAACCAAGACCTTCATGTTTGAGGTTTCCTTGGGGACAAATTTGTCTTGAATGATTCTTTTTGTCATTCCACAAATATTCCCTGAGGCCCTTTATGTGTCAGACACTGTTCTGGGCACCGGGAATATCAAAGCAGAGACAGAGTTCCTGTCCTTGAAGAGTTTGCATTCTAGCGGGAAACGGGACAATAAATAATGACGCATCCTATTATTGGGGCGCATGTCCTAAAGCAGGAGTATTAGAAGTGTCTGAGGAGCAACCGTCAGGGGCCATAGAATAGAGAAGTCTTTGGATTAATAAGAAGAACCCACACAGCCCTCTGACTGAACTATCATTCTCCTCTTAAAACCATTTATGTTTCCGTAGGAATTGAAGGTAATGCGATCTTGACAAATTACTTGAGGTAGGATGCCCTGAAATTAAAGAGCTGGTGCCAGTGAGAGAAAAAAGAGAAGTATAGGCTTAGTGAACAAGAAAGCGGAAGTCAACGAGTCCCAGACCCAGAAGACTAAATTTATATGAGACAAAAAGACCACAGTGACCCAGTGGGAAAGAGGAAACTCAGAGAGGGCTGAAAGCAGACTTGAAAAGCAAACACATAAATTCTAAAGGGTTTGGCAGAGAGTGAGATAAGGGAAGAAGGGGCTCTGGAAAGGGGCTACTGGGAATTATTAAAACAAACTGAATTTATGGGGCAGTACAAGCGTTTGTTGATAACAGGGCTAGTCTGGTAAAGAATGTGCTCATTGGCTTATGGTCAACAGGAAGTGGGGGCAAGATTCCTGGGGCCGTGCAGTCCAATCAGAAATGTGTGGTTCGCGTGGACCATTTGGGTTCCAGAGCACAAGAAATTTAAATTTCTTCTGGAGGACACTGTCAAGGTGTGAAGGCAAGACATAAGGGCCACTCAGTCATGGTCAGAGGGAGCAATAAGGCATTGCTATGAAGTGTTCTCCAAATGTAAAAGGGTGCAGTCACTACAGAAAATGAGAGAGCAGTTCCTCAAAAACAATAAAGCAGTAACTGCCATATGATCCAGCAATTCCACTTCTGGATATCTACCCAAAAGAATGGAAAGTGAGGACTCGGAGAGTTGTGTACAGCCGTGTTTATAGCAGCATTATTCACCATAGCCACAAGGTAGAAACAACCCAAGTGTCCATTCAGAGACGACTCGATAAGCAAAATGTGGCATATATGGACGACAGACTATTATTCAGCCTTAAAAAGGAAGGAAATTCTGGCACATGCTCCAACATGCATGAATCCTGAGAACATTGTGCTAAGTGCCATAAGCCAGTCACACAAGGACAACATACTGTATAATTCCACTTATATGAGGTACCTAGAGCCGTCAAATTCACAGAGACAGGAAGTAGAATGGTGGTTGCCAGGGGCTAGGGGACAGACAGAATGAGGAATTACTGTTAAATGGCTACTGAGTTTCAGTTTTTCAAGATGAAAAGATTTCTGGAGCTGGGTGGGGGTGATGGTTGCACAGCAATGGGAATGTACTTAATTCCACGGGACTGTACACTTAAAAATGGTTAGGATGGTAAATTCATCGTGTGCATTTTGTATTTGTTGTGTGTATGTTGTGTGTATTTTACCATAATTTCAAAAAAGAAACTGTCCTCCAGCCAAATGTCTTTCATGCCATCCTCAACACTGGATTTGACCAGGAAGCAGGGAACCCATCAGTCCTACAGCGATGGGCCATAGAGTTCATCCTTCCGGTCATGTTGTAGAAGCATGAAGACCCATTCCATCTACTTAGATGAAATCTTTGTTGGTGTCAGTTGGGTTCTTGGGCCCTGAAAAGCAGTGCTCATTAACAAGCATGGATGAAGGAGGGTGAAACTCAAGATGCTAAATGTCTATGCAGGGTTTGAGATAAAGCACGGTCGTGGGCTCCTAGGCAAGGAGGTCAAGGAGCTGAGGCTTCTTGCCCAGGGGAGGGTCTGGGAGACCAACCTCTAGCAGAGAAGTCTAAGACTTTGGGGAAGCATTTACGAATCTTGAGGCTGGAGCCTTCTGGCACGATCCAGTGGCCATGTCAATCAAGAGGCACAACCTTATAGTCTCGCAATGAGCCAGAGAAAGAACGTTAAGAGTTATAGCTACCCTTCAAAGGGAAGGGGAAGGTCCATTCAACAATTGCCTCTCTGGTGGTTAATACGCACCAACCAGGCACAGCATTAGCGATAGAGAAGGTAGAGAGGGGGATTACCTGGGGGGACCTGGATTTCCTTCCCCGGGGGCCCTGTTGTGGAAGGCAGTGGTCTCGATCCATACCTGGAAGCCCACCTCCCCTGCAGCCTGCGTAGTAGCCAACACTGCTGGTCGGTGTTGCAACGCATAACACCATGTCTACCTAGCATGCGGTGACAGGCCATCCATCAGACACATGCTCAGGGCAAAGGTCAGTAAATTCCTCTTTCAGCCGAGGCAAAAATAGCATGATGTGTCCACAGTGTCCTCGTAGTGGTTAATATGGGGAACCTGGAGACCATGTCAGAGAGCCAGGCCTTTGTAAGGAAGCCAATAAACTAAGAGCCTTACCCAGAGTAGGAAACGTCGTAGCGTAGGCTGCAGAATTCTTGCCGTTTGGGGGCAAGATGGGAGAGAAGTTGTTAGGAGCAGGGTCTTGAGATGTGAAGAGTAATCAAGGAACTTACTTTAACAGTTAAGTTTCTGTGATCTGCCCCAGGCATGTAAGCATCATAACACCTGGCAGTGTCTTATAGGGAATTAACTGGTGTGCACAGCCATAGAAATATTACACATAAGACTAACCAGAAATGATTGGAATTTGCAGGAAACAACCCAAACGCGAAAAGATTTAAGGGTCCTGAGGAAGACAGGAGAAGACGGTCATTTTAAAGATAAACGTTCGTTATTCCAAAGTTAGTGGAATTTCAAATAATGTGTGTGATGGTCCATGACTTTTTTAAATTTACACTAGGTACCTAGGGTTAATTTGGTTTCAACATGTAGATACCTTTGCCGTTTGCCCTCTGTGAGTAACAAGATTTAAAACTGTATTTGGTTTTTTCCATCATTGAGGGTTCCAAGAACGTGTTTGGAAAAAGTCTCTCTGTTCACAGAATAGTGATCAAAGAGGAACTTGAAACTCTATGGGAACTGAGCATTAGTTGCTTCTTTAAACTTAGTAGTGATTTTTTAAAAATTATGAAATCAAAGATGGGTTGCCATTCTTTTTTGGATAGAATAGGAATGTTATACGTGCTCTCCATGAATTAGGGTTAAGAGCCCTCAAAATTGGGTAAATGTGTACAGTTTCTTAAATTCTCTGTGTAGGAGTTCTTGACAGAAGATATATGCGTAATGCCATGTGCTATCTGGACCTCCTTCCAGATGGGAGAATGCCTTGGCAAATGCCACGGTGATTCATGGCTCTGTTACATAACTCTGTTTTGCATTTGGGTTGAACAACTTGGATTTGTTGCAGGTACAATTCAATTAAATATGGAATTCATTATTTGAAAATATTAGCTAGAAATAGAGCTTTCATGCAATTTTAATTTGAGACGTTCTATTGTTTGGGAACACATCTGTGCAGAGCTGTCATTTGGGGGATAAAAGAGTTCCTCGTGCCATGTTTGATCATCACTGATGGAGAATGAGCTTCCTTCCACCTTGAGGCTGATTTACTGGTAGATTTTGGAAACACACATCCAGGAATGCAGAACTGACAACCTGTGGCTGACTTCCCAGCCTCCGAGACCCTCTACTGTTCCCAGCCGGGTGCTCACCTCCCAGCCTGTCCCCAGAAGTGGAACAACCCCTAGCGTCCTCAACCTCGGTCTGTTCCAGCCAGGATGGACCCTTTGTCCCCAGTTGATAACAGGGATTGACTCTGGTTTCTGTCGGGTCTGCTTTCTGAGGCCTGGGCATCACGTCATGCTCAGTCTCAGGACTGCGTGTCTGCACGTGATTTGTCCGCAAGGCTCTTCTTATGCTCCTGCCAGACTCTCTCCTCAGAGCCCAGAACATTTCATAGTTGGGCCCTGATGTCCACTGGCAGGTCTTGATTCCTGCTCTTCTCAACAGCTGACTCCTGTCCAGCCAACACCTCTGTGGGCAGCTTTCTCCTGGGCTGTCCATGATGGCCAGTGTTTACTAGAATAGGGAGTTATCAATGTCGTACCCTTTGAATGCTGTGCTTTGCTCATCAGCTGGAACCTACTCTGTCAGCACCCATCCCTAGCCCACCCCAGTGAATGGGGCTATTTCCAGTTTCTAGGCCTTCTCCTCCTGCTGTCCCGTCCCCTGGAAATAAGCAATCCACTGGTCACATCGAGCTGAGATAGGATCTCCACACGAATTACTTAAACCTTTACACTCAATGCAAAAATCTTAAAGATGTTTCTAATTGTCAACTAATATATTTTGGTAAGCTTTTTAGCTTGAAAGTTTCTGGGTTAAGGCAGGGAAATCATTTTAATAATGCTTGAACTTGTGGTTTTAAAGAAAATGGACGGTGCTGTTGAGCAACAAGTGCTAGTCTGGGTCCACAGTGAGGTATGAAGACCCCGTCTCTGGGGGAACAGTGTTTCAGCTTAGATTAGACGTCAGCTGCCAATAGTGGGCTTTTTCTGATTTTTATCAGAGGTTTCTCAGAATCTTAAACCTCAGTGGGACAAAGTGAGGCTTATAAAAATTTTTGAGGGTAGACTATTGAGGTTGAGTCATTAGTTTGTAGATGTATGGAACTGGAAAGGACTTCAGATGTCATCTGGTCCTTTGCTTTTCAAATTGCTCATCTTGACTCGCTAGTGGTTATGAAACTAATTTAATGGGTTGTGACCAGCTTGTATTTGTTTTTTTCTTTTTCTTTCTTTTTTTTAAATGAGATAACAGAATAGAATAGAATAGATCACAGTGGATCTTATATAGTAAATAAGATACTGTTTTGTAAAACTTATTTCAGGTGTGTGTGTGTGTGTGTGTGTGTGTGTGTGTGTGTGTGTGTTGGATCACAATATAAAATATATTATTTACAGAGGAGTATAATTAAAGTGTCAAAGTCACCGATCTGGTCCAAATCCCCTCATTTTACATCTGAGAAAACTGAGGCTCTGAGGTGGGGAAGTGATTGGCCTAAATCCATTGAGCTAACAAGTGGCAGACAGAGAGTTAGAGCTGGAGTTTGAAGCCCAGTTTCCTATGGGAAGTTGGCAGGCTCTATTTGGTGTTGTTCTACCCAAACAAGAGGAATTCATACAGGCTCTTGATCTTTAGGTGTGTGGATCACAAAGACGTGGACAGCAGTTGTCATTAAAATATGCAACAACCACCACTGATAGGTTGTCATAGAATGAGGATGGCGGGGTGGGGTAGAAGTGGTGTGAGATGGAGGGGAAGAGGTCAGAAGTCTAGAAAAATGGGTAAACTTCAGAAGGGTCTTTGCATGAAGACTAGGAAGAAAAGTGGTTTTAAACCAGGAGGAAGAATGGAAGCTTTGTGGAAATCCACCGTGTGGTATAATAAGAGACCTTGATGGGAGCAGGTAAGGTGAAGAGTGTATTAAAGGTTCATTCAAAAAAAGCGGGACTCTACTAGAATTCTTTTGTCCCTTTTTGGTTGAAGTTGCCTATTTGAGGATGGTTGTTCCTTTGATAATTCTAGCTATTGGGCTATGCATTTGAAATGGTGATAATTGTCAGGTGTCTTCCTGCTGACAACATTCTTTCTATTCTTAATAAAGGCCACCTAAAAAATCAGCCCGCTATGTCAGGGTATTCACTTTGATAAAATAATGTGCTCCTAAAATGCAATAACAGTTTAATAAAGTCATTTAAAAATGTGCCTTTTTAGGCCATGTGTTAGTGATGGATCTATTTTGGCCAGTGAGAATATTAATATTTAACTCACTAAATGACTCTCAATAATTAGGGCATACAGACCGTCAAGTTTCGTATTAATTTTGGTTCCAGATTCACATTACTTGAAACTGGTGATTCTAAGCTTTGCTTTCAACACGTTGATGAAAGACTCCACTTTTACCAAGTTGGCAGACCCAAATGTTGTCCCCAATCTGGCCTCATCGAAATGTTAGGATAATTTAGGATTTCTGTGCAGAATTCCACAGTTTCAAGGATACTGTGTTCTCTTCATGATCATAGTATGTTTTCATTGTCATCAATTCCTCTTCAAACTGAGTTGCATGTTTAGGCCAAATACTTAGTAAATGAGCCTCATTCTGAGGCACGCACTCCAAATCAGCAACAGAAACTTCAAGTTCAAGGGCTGTGCATCAGTGTGTGTGAGGCTCTTCTGCCACTGTGGCTTTAATTCCACCTAAGAATCCTGCCATTCTTAGACATCTATGATTCTGTCACGCTCAGTCCAGTTTAGAAATGAGAACAATCTCCCCCTATCAGCTGTCCAGTGTGAGTCTGAATGCTTGAGTTTTCTTGCACAGATCAGTAATAGTTTTCATCCCACCCCATCCTCTGCCACATTTTCAAGTCCAGGCATCTTGTGTCTTCTAAGTCAAAGAACAATCACATAACACAGGGATACAACAGGCTGAGTCTTTCAGGGCCCTTTAATTCCCAGAGTTTTTGATCTGTGGATGTAGGCCAGCAAATCTCCCACACGTGGATGACATAGCCAACTGACTTCATCCAAGTGGACCATCTCTATGCTGCTCTTTAGCCTCATCTGAATAGTACATAAGAATGGTGATGGTGAAGGCTGCTTACAGAAGTTTTCACACTTCAATCACTTTGAGAGCACACACTTACCTAACGGCTGGCACAGTGGAATCTGTGCTTCAAACAATGTTGAAATGTTGAAATGTCCTTATTGTTTTCATTGCTGATGCCACATGCTTTTCCATATGTATCCCAAAGTGCTCAAATACCTCCTTTATGGTGACAAGTTGCTATTTGTTGATGCATGCTAGCTAATTAAATAAAAACCAGTGCTAAAACCCTCCCAAGTTGGAGGCATGTGGGACCTGTCTACCTCCTGTGGGCATGAACCTTGCGTCTAAGTGCCAGGTCCTTTATACTGAAGACGTATTTGTTTGCTAAATTGATTTTTTCAGCGCAGGTATCCCAGGTTCCCTGGGAGGTAGATTGCTTCAGATTCTGATACTTGCAGAGATATTCTTAGAACAGTCTACTGCTGCTGGGTACAAGATGCTACATGCATGATATTCAGACAGGGTATTCACTGAGGTACTGGCATGTCGTTAGGCAGAGGAATGGAGCAGAGGTGTCAGAAACACATATAGGAACTAATAAATGATAAAAGTGATATTTCATATCAGTTGGAAAATGATGAATTCCCAGATTGAATACCACCACCTGGAAAAAAGAAGAATGGATCTCTACTCCCACCGTTACCCTCAAATAAATTCCTAATGTATCAAACATCTAAAATTTTTAGATGAAATAAAAAAATCACAAAACTGCAAGTTGAAAAAAAAAAATCCTCAGTGGAGAAAGCCCTTCTGAGTAAGACACAAAATGTAGACACCATTAAAATTAATTAAATTCAACAACACAAAAACATGTTTTCTGATTGGAAAAACTACAAAAACAAAGTCAAAAGATAAAAAGGAGAAAATATTTGCAACATATATTAAATATAAAGACAATTTTCCTTAATATATAAAGAACTCCTGCAAATCAAGTAGGGAAAGCTCAATAACCCAATGGAAAAGTAACAGAATTCTTCAGAAAACAGAAAACAATGGATTTTAAACATATGAAAAGATGCTCAAACTCGCTCATAATTAGAGAAATGCAAATGAAAACTACCATCAAATGGTAAAGATTGAAAATTGCGACCACACATTTAATGGCAATTACATAAGAGAACCAGAGGTTCTCATACACGTGTTTATGGAAGTATAAATTGATATAACCCATAAAGAGAGCAATTTAGTAATAGTTATCAAAATAAAAATGTAGGTAGTCCTTGAACTAATCATTTCATTTCTACAAATTTATCCTATATAGTTGCACAAGACAGCAATAATGTATACACCATAATATTCACTACAGTATTGTTTATAAAAGTGCAAGGTGTTCATCAGTTGAGAACATGTTTTAAAAGTTAGGATACATCCATACAGTGGAATACTTAAAAAACAGAAGAGCATTTGACAAGACTGAATGTCTTGATATGGGACAATTTTCCAATGATCATAAATGAACAAAGTAAAGCAAATATCAGATATGATCCATTTGAGAATTAAGAAATTGAGATCAGAGGTTGTTCTGAGAAGGAGTAGTTAGAGGTCCAAGGTGGGAGTCCGTTTTCCTTCCTTCTGTATACTCATTGGTACTTTATGAATTATGTACAATGTGCATATTTACCTACTTACAGCTTAATGTTTTGGTGAGAGCATATGAGATCAGTCAACAAATCTGGCTTGATGAAGGGATCCAGGAATCAAGTACCACTAATCAAGTGGAGGGGCGTAGGTGAGGGACATCAGGAAGCATGAAAGTCAAAGTCAACAAAAGGGAGATAAGTTCATACTAGAAATCAAGTCTAAAGTGATGTGAGAGCAAGAAGAAATGGAGATGGTGCTAAATAGAAGAGTAACTGCAGAGCCATCACTTAAAAAGACAGATGAGAGAGACAAAGGCTCTGGATAGAAGCCTTTCAGCCTTTCGAGGCACAGATGAGCTGAACTTAGGGTGCTGTGTCAGTATTTATAATTAATTAATAGTAATGGCATAATAAAGGCTTGTCATCCACTGGATTACCAGGTCAGTTACGAATTGGAGGGGGCATCATCTTGACCCTGTTTATATTCAATCACAAATGTGTGATGATTATGTTGATACTGTTCTTTCAGGGCTTGGGAAGGAATATAAATCCAACTTAGGGCTCATTCTCAGACTGAAGGAGGTAACCAGTACTCATTAACTGACTGAAGGTTACCTAAAGTGATAAAGCCTTCCTTTTTTCATATTACTGTGTTTCCCCGAAAATAAGACCTAGCCGGACCATCAGCTCTAATGCGTCTTTTGGAGCAAAAATTAATATAAGACTCATTCTTAATATAATATGGGACCTGGTCTTATTTTAATATAAGACCTGATAGAATTCATATAATACAATATGATATGATATAATATAATATAATGTAATATAATACCGGGTCTTATATTAATTTTTGCTCCAAAAGACACATTAGAGCTGATGATCTGGCTAAGTCTTATTTTCTGGGAAACACAGTGTGTTGCCGAGGGTACTGTGTGCAATTCAAAAGAGTTCTAATCAAGTATTACAAATAAAAACTGTATAGGTGTGCATACCAGTACCTTCACTTTACATTCAAGTTCAAAAATGACAGGGATGATGTGTGTAGTTTTATCTGCACACAGCCTGGCAAAGTAGGCTACATAATTAGACATTTGGTAAAGACATTTCGTCATTGGTGGTGGTGGTGGTGGTGGTGATGGTGGTGATAATAAACACTGATGTTGTCACCCCTTCAAAGCCGAAGGCTTCTCCAGCAATAGCTTCCCCCATGGCAGTGACTGGGAGGGAAAATGGGCAAGGAGCCAATTTCCAGTTTGGGGACCCAAACTCAGACTGAATTGCTATGATGGCAACTGATAATAAGCATAGCTGACCACCATATTTGGCTTTCAGGTCCTTATTTCTCCCAACACACTGTTCTGTCCTGTCATTTAAGACACAATGTACCTCTGTATGGAAGTAACAGTGTGGCGTTTTACTTGTCAAATGGTAAATCAATCTATTTCAGTTTTTAAGAGAAACACTCTGGGATTGATAATACTTTTCTAAAAAGTAGTCTAAAAATTAATATAATTTAAACCAAATTATTTCCTAAGGGAAGGGTCTTTCGTTGAATGGGAATTCTTGACATTCCCAGTCAGTGACACCATTTTGCTTAAATTTAAACAGTAACAGAATAATTTTTAAGTCTGGAAAGGACCTTAAATATAGGCTAGTTCAACCCTTTCATTTTAAAAGATGAATATACTGAGTGTCATCATGATTACAGAGCTCAAACAGTACTTTGAGCTCCCCACCACCATATTCACACGAAATCCAAGGAGTGGACACATTTAAAAAGTCAGCATTTTACGGCTCATCTTTTTTTCTAGAGCAGAAAAAATTGATAGCTCTGTATGAAGAGATTATGTCATCACCTTTCTTCCTTTCTCCTTTCCTTTTTGTGGGAACAAAAAGTGGAGAGAATACTGCAATTTCTATCTCTACAACCTCATTTAAAATCATTCTCTTTGATTTAAGTTTTCTTGAAATGAAAAGGATAAATTGTGCTAACTTAGTTAAAGTTGGAGAAAAAGTTGATTGGACATCCTGTTGTCAAGGAAACCAATTGTCTCTCTCTCTCTCTCTCTCTGTCTCACACACACACACACACACACACACACACACACACACACACACGCTCGCTCCATGCCCCCACCAGTTAATACAATGCCCTTTAAACTCCTCATCTGAAATTTTAAAATTACTTTAAAATATCCAAGGGCTCTACTCTGAAAATCTGTACAAGAAATATTCAAGAGAAGTGATTCCTAGAATTCAAACTCAAGGAGTCCTTTTTCTAATTCTGGGGAAGCTACCATCATTATGAGTGCTGTCTCAGAAATGTACGGGACAGTCTCCAAGGTCAGTTTCAAGTGAACTGCAGAATGAGACTATTGGAAAGAGAAAGCTGGAATGAGAACTTTTACAAAACAGTAGAACAACACAAGAGAAAGAGAAAGGTAAAGTTCAATCCCTTGAGTTTTTATTGTGTACCTGATATGCTTAAAGTAAGAAGATATGCACTAAAAAGAGAGAGGAGGAAGGGAAGGGAAGGGAAGGGAAGGGAAGGGAAGGGAAGGGAAGGGAAGGGAAGGGAAGGGAAGGGAAGGGAAGGGAAGGGAAGGGAAGGAAGGAAGGAAGGAAGGAAGGAAGGAAGGAAGGAAGGAAAGAAGGAGAAGAAAAGAGAGAGAAAGAAAGAAAGAAAAAGGGAAGGAAGGAAGAAAGAGGAGGGGAGGGGAGGGGAAGAAAGTGAAGACAGAGCTAAAAGCGATCTTAGACAGTGAGGTAGCGTTGCTTATTATTGAAAGATATGCACCATCTCCCTGCCCTTCTAGTAGAAGAATATACCCCCCTGCTCCATCAGTGTCGGGCTTGGCCACGTGACTTCCTGCCCTGACTTTGGGTTTAGCCATATAACTTGGTTTGGTCAATGGGATGTTAGCCGACATGATGCAGCAGAAACTTGAAATGTTCTTGTGCTGTTTGCCTTCATCATGAGAACAGCCTGCCCCAACCTACCTGCTGTTCCAAGGAGGCTGAGAGATATATGGAGCAGAGCTACCCCACCTGAGGCCAGCGTAGATGAGCCACCTCCCCAGCTGACCTCCAGATGCACCGGGAAGCCCAGCTGAGCTTCCCACCCAAGGGTGGCTTAGATCAGTCAATCCCAGCCAACCCTCAGACACATAATAATTTGTTGTTTAAGTCACTGCATTTTAGAGTAGTTTGTGATACAACAATAACAAACTAATATGGAGAGCATCTAGTATGACATCTTAATTGATTATTTTTGTAGGGTCACATAGCAAACTAAAGAGGTTAGAAGAACTTGGCCAAAACTGTGGGTCTCCTGGGTAGGGCTATTTCCACAAACGGTACAAGTCAGTCCCTTTCAACAATCATTACTGGAAAAACCATGCTATGATTGAAGCCACTGGCCCCCATCGGGCTGTACTTTAGGAACACCACAGAACTTGACTGCACCTAAAAAAATTTTCACCGACCTAGAGGTCTGGAAAAGAGCTACTAAAAAATCACTCAGTGGCTGAGGAGAAGCCATGTGAAAACAGACTGAAATGATTAGGACATGTTGAGAATCAATATGATACAAGTCTGTGAAATCTTGAGTAGGGTGAATCGTCTGGACTTGGGTTTCTTCACCAGATTCTGGAATTTTATTTGTTTTAAAAAGGTGGGCAGAGAGCGTACTCTGAAGCATAAAAGGGAAAAATAAAGGGAAAATCTATATTACGTGACATGACTGAGAACTAGGGTGACCGTATATCCCAGTATATCCAGGACAGTCTTAGTTTCCACTTTTGTCCTGGGGTAATTATTAATAGCACCCCATTTCACTTTGAAAAGTGTACTGGATTGATGATATTGTCATAGAGCTGACTGTACATTTTGCCCATAGAGTTGAACAGAATAGGTCCAAGTAGGGTTTAGGTAAGTTCCTGGGGAAAGACCTGTCATGGGTCATCAAGGCAAATTAGACCAAGGCTTGGAGGGCCACCGTGTCCCATGCAGCACACACGTGTGTACCCTTTGTGGTGAGAGATAGTGAGGAAACCCATGGCCTAACCCAGCTGGTCAGGGTCTTAGGGGCTGGGACGTGGTGCTGTTTCAGGCTACCACGGTGTCCCCTTGGGCAACCCTGGGGTCCTTTCTAGGCGGCCTCCTCTGTCCTTCCAGGCACTCTCTTTGTGAATCCTCAGAAGATAGAAACACATGCAACATTCCCATCTCGCCATTCCTTCCACATCATTTCAACACACACAATTCAAAATACATGGTAGAAGAACAGAGTTTCTCTCTTACCCACACAGAGGTCCGTATCGCTTTCTGAGCTCCATTTGGCTCTCCCAGAAACCCTGCAGAAAATACAGCACTACAGTAAGAATACAATTAAGCAAAATTTCAAGTATTCAAACTTATTCAGAAGAAAGTCTGGAACAGTGAGAACACAATTACATAAACAATAAAAAAAAAAAAGAATTGAAGTGATATTGCTTTCAAGTACTTTGGAGTATTAGAATAAACTAACAGCTTTAAAAAATATAGATTGCCATGGAAAAGTCTCAGTCAGCTCTGCTTTAATGGACAGGACAGATTATCTGTACTCCAACTAAGTGTGTATAATTGCTGCTAAAATGTTTGAAAACGGTTTGCTTTCTCAACTATGTTAACATTCCCCTCTGCAATTTGATTTATATTATTATTATTTTTGGCAAAGCCTCTTTTCACAGCCTCTATATGTGTAAACGTCGGCTAAGTCTATCCAAATGATCACAAATTCCAAATTATCATGATCCAAGTTAAATTTTAACTAAAATCAACATACTCAGAACCTAAGAACCTTAGAGCAACTTTATATAGGACAAAACACTAGGCACAATTTGTAGTGGGAAAGGAGTGTGCCTGAAGATATACATGGGGCAGAGGGTCAGAAAATGCTAGACTCCCTGTGTTGTGGGGATGGAGTATGTGTACAGATACATAGAGGGATTGTAGGGGGGAAGGGGTGGAAATTGCTAGATCCATTGTCTTGTGAGACTGAAGTGTACATGAAAATGCACACCGGTTGGGATGGAGGTGGGGTAATGGAAAGTGCTAGTCTTGTGTTGTGGGAATGGAGTATACAGGCAGGTACAGAAGGGGTGGATGAGTGTAGAGTTGGGGGAGCAGAAGATATGGATGTCCTTGATGGACATATATCCCATTCTCATTAAATCTACTTTCACAGCTTAAGCTTGCCATCTATCAAGGCAAACTTATATGAACATAAAAATAGTCACTGAAATGACTATGTTCTGGAAAGAACTTGGCAAGGTTTGTACATACGAGGATGGCGAACTGAAAAGGAGCATATGTGGAAACCATCCAGAGGCAGGAGAAGTGCAGTGTTCTCCTCACATCGACAGTTAGACTGTGTTCCTCAAAATGTTAATATATCAAAAATTAATTACTCAACGGAACGCAACTGATCGTTTCTCCCCAGAAATATGTGAAATTTATTTACTTTAATTTCATCTCTGGTTTGTTGTTCTATTTTGACACTTAGAAATTTCTTCACACTTGCTTCAAGGGTTTCACAGGAAGCCTAGATAAGATAACTGTGGGTTTAAAGTTGTGAACTAGCCACCCCAGAGACAGAGCTGAGAGAAGAAAGTGTTTTTAAAACGCTAGGAAGAAAGAAACAACAGCAATAAAGACTGAAAAGGGGGGCTGGACAGAGAAAGGGACAGAAAGGAATAGAGAAGCAACTGAGGAGGTGGAGAAGAAAGGACAGAAATAACTAACGATTTTCTATCTGGTACCATGGGCCAGCCTTTCCGGGGCAGGGGTGGGGGAAATCCTAGATCTTCATGGGACGTTATCGGGATTGGCCCCAATTTAGTCCTTCCTGCCTTTGTTTGGCTTAGTGGCTCTAAACATGCTGGATCTGTTGGCTCCTGATGTTGGGTCTGGTGACAGCACCCCATGAGTTAGCAGAATAAATCATCTGGCTTCTGAGAACACCCAATGTGAGAGGTAAAAATAGCCTGAGAAGATAGAGTCCTGGGCTGTATCTACAAATGCCTGTTGGACATTTGCTCTTTGCACGTCACTCTCACAAATCAAACGCATCTCCCTGAACCAGCTTCTTCCCTCCGGACCTTATACTTCTGTCAACTCATGGCCATTCTCCCTGTTACCCAGGCTCCAAAGTTTAGAGGCACATTCGATTCATCTTGCCTTGAACTCTCTACACCTAATTAATCACGAAAGGTGCTTCTCTTTTTATTCTCCTCACCACCCCGCCAGGTCTTCACCACTTCACACTTAGACTTCAGTAGCAGCGGGATTCTACAGACCTAACCCCTAAATTCTCTCCCTCATAGAGTAATCTTCCACTTCGCCGACACGCTCCTTCTCATAAATGATAGTACACGAATAGTTCTTCATTTGCCTTTCTAGACTGTGAAGCATCTGGTCGGTCTCTCTCTCTCTCTCTCTCTCTCTCTCTCTCTCTCCCTCCCTCCCTCCCTCTCTCTCTCTCTCCTCTCTCTCCTCTCTCTCCTGTCTCTTTCTCAGCTGCATTCCTTGTGTTCCCCATTCTTTGGCTTCCCGTCACTCCAGGCTGCTTACCAAGCTGTGTGCTGGTTCTCATGTAGGTGCAGTCACACACATTGTCACCCACACCTGATTTGTGTATCCTTGTCTTTGTGTCTATGGCTCCTACAGGACCCCTTTCTCCAGGAAGTCCTCTAGGATGATTCTAGCCCTGACAAATCTCCCTCTCCTCTGAAGGACAACCACCCAATCTAGTGCTAGGATAATATCCCATCTGCTGTTGTCCACCATTATTTGATGTGTGCCCCTGAGGACGGAAGTAACTTCTAATTCTTCTGCATTCCAGGGCCTGGCACATTTAGACAATCAATAAATGGGTTTTTTAGGTGAATGGATGATTGAATGGATGACAGGATTCAATCTATATTGAGGAGTGATAAGTGATGGATCATTGTCATCACATAAGAATTCACTCAGGTAGAGGAAAGCTTGTTGCATGATGCCTTCACATACAGACCACCCCAGGTGTAGGTGACTGAGATGGGAGCAATGCCTCTTGGGTACAACTGCCCTGGGCTCAGCATATCTCATGCTGGAAGGCAATGGAGGACAGCCCTTACCTGGCGGAAAAAGGTCAAGTTTCCAATAAAAGGTGAAGGCTTGGGATGTCTGATGCCCAACTTCTCCAGTCTTGAAAATGCGGACGTGGAGTACCTGAGGGGAAGAGCAAGTTTTCAAAACAGAGAAACTGAAGTTTGCCTCACGCTTTTGGCCTTATAAGGACACTGAATTATTGAGTTCTCCAGAGGTAAAGGTAGAAGACGATTCCAGTTGACAACGTCTCAGGACTGGTGAGGTAGAGGCCGATGGATGAGAGAACTCAGTAAATTCCTCCTGATGGAGCAACAGACTAGAGACCAAGGCATCCTCAAATCTCACCGTTAGAAGACACCTTCGAGATGATGTTGTCCAAATGCCCCTTCCCCACCTACAATGTCCATCAATAAATTGTTTTTCAAAACACACGTCTGCGCCAGTTCAGCTCCTTTGCCTCAAAGCCTGCCATGAACAATTGTCTCAGAAACCCAGGGGAAAAAATAACAACGGCAAAAAATAAGCTCCCTGTGCTGATTTGTGTATTTTCTTGGCCAAAATTGACCGCTGCACGTCATTTGTCCCTCATCACATTCCATAGTCTAATAAAGGAAAGAAAAAATAGGGAGGGAACACACCATGGAGACAAGACCTCATCACCAACCGCTTAAAACCTCTTTCTGTCTTTGTTTTCCCGGCCTGAAACCATATGGGAAGCATATTTTCTTAACCAAAAATCAGGAAATGTGGCCCGACAGATTTCGGTGCCACTTTCCAGGAGAAAGCGGCAGTCTGAGAAGTGCAGTGTGGCTGTCAAAACATTGGAATTACTAGGGTATTTCAACAGTTTATGGGAACAGAGGGATAACACAGTGAAAGTCAGAACTGGCTTAGAAAAACCTGGACATATGGCTGCAATCCCTAATCAGGCAGCTAATTAGGTCAAAAGTTCAGTTAGTTCAGAAAAATTAATGAGTCAAACTGGGTTTTTAGCATCATGCAGAGATCAGCCAAATCTTAATTTAGGAGCAAGAAAAAAAATACAGAGTGTATTAATACAGCCGGGCTTCATAGCAATACGGGAAGTTTAGAAAAAAGAACCACTGCTGTAAGAATCACTCACTTATCATTAGAAAGATGAGAGGTTTGCTATAGTCTTTGACCTTCCCCTTTTCCACCTGCAGCCCCATAAGGAGCAGTTAAAATAAGGACTTTTCATCGCGTACTCAGCAATGGGTCTGCTTGTAAAGTGGCCACAGAGTGAACCACGCCGGGGCAGGAAGGGAAGGACCTTTCTGCTCCCAGCTCTCATGACTGCAGTTTCCACCGTATGGCTGCATAATCAGATTTGAATGAATCCCCAGGACATCACATTGAAGTCCATATTCAAGTGTAATTACAAACCATACTCAAGAGCCACGTGCGAATTATATGGATTAGTCATGCCCACATTCCTCTTCATTAGCGTGTGTACCACAGGTTGACAGCACAGGGTGTAAAAGTTACTCTTTCAAGTAGACTCTGATATTTTAACTAACTCCCCTCACACCTAAGAGGAAAGACCAAAGGGGACTTTACCAGTGCACTTAACACTTCCCTCAACATCTCAGATCTGGTTTCTAGGTTCATTTCTTCATTCGTTTTTGTGAACTATTTTCTAAATGTAATCTCTAATGGGTAGAAAGAAATATGTCATCTTCGGCCACGTAATTACATCTTAATTTTGTAATTAGATGTCTTGATTGTCTAATTAAAGGACAAGTCTGCACCTAATTACACATGCTAATTGTTATGCAAGCCCATGCCCTAATTATGTAACTCCACTTACAAAAAATACTGCTTGTGTGTCCCTGCACAAAATTCAGACATTTTCAAACATATGGCACCAACAGAGAATGTTCTGGACACAACCATAACTTTCACTTTGCAGCCTAGACTCAAGTATAGAACTCGGGTGTCTTCAGCTAGGAATTGCTCACATGTTGCCATCAGTAACTACAATCCTTGCACCAAAACCAGCAGGGAGAGATCACTGCCATGAGACTTTGGGGCAAAATTGCAAAGTGGGTTTCATTTGTCTTGCTCTCACTTCCTTCTCTGCACACTTGTTTCATATACTCTGAGCCCAGGATCACCGCTGTCTCTCTCAACAGGCTCTTAACCCCAAGGCCATGGACCCCAGGAGTTAGGGGTTGAATTATGTCACTCCAAACAAGACAAGTTGAAGTCCTGACCCCCAGTACCTCACAATATGACCTTATTTGGACATAGGGTGGTTGCAAATGTAATTAGTTAAGATGAAGTCATGCTGCAGTAGAATGGGCCCCTCATCCGTCTGTTATGACTGGTATCCTTCTAAGAAAACAGCTGCATGAAGACATGGAGACACAGGAGAATGCCAGATGATGGCAAAGGTAGAGACTGGAGTGATGGAGCTGCAGGCCAGGGAACAAAGATCCGCAAACCACTAGAAGCTGGGAAGAGGCAAGGAAGGGTGTCCCCTCCTGGTTACAGAGGCTCTGTAGACACCTTGGTTTCTAGAGACTGGAGCTAGAGACTTCCAGTTTCCAGAACTGTGAGACAACACATTCTGGTATTTTAAGCCCAGTGTTTGGTACTTTGTTATGGAAGCCCTAGGAAACTGATAGACCAGGAATCCCCAGGAATGAGTTTTAAAGAGTCAATGAAAAAAGTTTGAAAAAAAAATTTTTCTTCTGGTAGTTCAAAAATTGTCATTGTGAGAGAAATTTGCTATTTTTAAATGTCAGAATGTGCCACCAGGGGCGGCCGGATGGCTCAGTTGGTTAGAGCGCGAGCGCTCAAGGACCAGGTTGCCAGTTCGATTCCCGCATGGGATGATGGGCTGTGCCCCCTGCAACTAAAGATTGAAAAACAGCAACTGGACTTGGAGCTGATGGGTCCTGGAGAAACACACCATTCCCCCATATTCCCCAATAAATTTTTTTTTTTTAAAGTGCCATCAATTCCTGTGCCATCAAAAAAGTACAGGTGGCCGAGAATGCTACTGTGCAAAGCAGGCAATATGCAACCATCATGCAGCCACCATCTTGTCATATTTAGAATAGCTTCCCCTTGACGGGAATTAATACAAATGTCTGATACAATTAAGAATATGAACATCTATTATTGTTTGCATTAAGGATACTTAAGTTGGAAAATGGCCACAGAAAGTATATGTAGTAGCTTCAGATAGTATTCTTTGGTTTTACTTTGACAACAAACGCAGTCATTTATTGCTACAGGACACAAATCCTGCAGTGCCAGGGATGTACCTTACACTGTTCATTCTCAAAATAAATTGCACCATGTGGATCATTTTCAAATAAGATTTGATTTTTAAAGCCTAGACATTCCCCCAACATTTCATTTTCCCCGAGGCAAAGCCCTTGATGCACTCAGCAAGAGTGGCCAGTCTGTTGTTCAGCCACTGAAGCCACTTGCGATAAATTGGGAGATATTTTGATGAATCATGTATTAAAGAGATGGTCAAGCTGATTGAGGTTTGGAGCAAAAGAAGAAAACAGTGAAATGAGGGCCTGCCTTTCAAGATTTCCCTCACTGCATATTTTAAGCAGTCATAGAGGAGCTGGTTTTTCTCTAGTGTGCTTCTGGAAACTGGTTCATTCATTGTGTCTTCACCACCACTATCAGAGAATTCCAAGTTGGTGAGATGCTTCGGGAAATTTCAGAGGCTGTTGATGTTTTTGACATGGTGAAAGATTTCTTTGGCAAATAACACTTCTCCTGGGATAAAAAATCATGATTCTCAAAGAACAGGTGAAACCTGGTGGTGCCAGGTAACTTACCTGTCCTGCTGTTTGGAAAAGAAATTCCCGTTTTCATGGTTACCCTACGTGGCAACTCACAATATGAACAGCCATCAAAGGCTTAGCCAGCAATTCCATAAAAAGTAGCCACATCGGAAACTTTATTAGAAAGAAGGCCTTAAATTGTTGCCTTTTTAAAAGGTTTTATGCCATGGGAGCAGTCATAAGACTTGCTCACTTTCCAGAAGACAGGTCTTGAAATGCTTGACAGAAATTTGGGCAAAAAAAACTAAAACCATCAGGGAGAAAGCCTACTCTCATTTTATTATAATTCTTTCTAGTTTTTATACTCTATTTTTTATGTTTTGAGATCATAGTTTCTACAATTTTTTTCTATTTGTATTTTCTCTATATTTCTTTTTTTTTTTTCATTTAGCATAAGGAGAAACCTCCATGTTATTAATCCTTTATATTATTTTTATGGCTGTATAATATTCCTCTTGTGGAGATATCATAATTTACTAAACTATTCTGATTGTTAAATATTTAGGGTATATTCAATTTTTTTTTTTTACTAATTTAAGTTATGCTACTACAATGAACATCTCTGTGCAACAAATTTTTCTAGCACTATAAACTTTTCCAAACCTGAAATCCATGAGTCACTGGTTTTAAATGTTGGTACACATGCCAAATTGCTTTCCAGAAAGTTTGTCCCATTTAGGCCCCACTGTCAGCTATCCATTTCACCAAACACTCTCATAAAATTTTTTCCTAATTTTGTAAACACATCAATGTATCTGGACGTCTGCATTTCTTCCTTACTCCAGAGAGAGAGAGAGAGAACTTTTCTTTGCCATCCCTTTTTCTCCAATTTCAAAAATATTTCCCAACTTCGAGATTATTCTTTCTTTTTATCTACTCATTTCCACCACAGTTATCTGGGTGGCAGGCAGAATTGTGCGACTCCAATTGGTTCAAGAATTAGTTGGAAAATGAGCAGTCACTGATAGATGACTGCAGGCTGACTCCAAGCGCGGTTGGGCAGGAAAAAGAAGGTAAGCAAATGGTTCTGAACTAACTAACTAACAGCCTCGTTGACTCTAGGTTGTATTTCCTTCTTTTTCCTTGCCCTATGTCCACCACCACCCCCCAACCACAACTAGAGAAACTGTAGCATAGAAATTGCTTCCCTTGTGCCTCAAGGCAGGAGTTCCTTGGAAACAGAGTTTCTATGCAAGGTCACCTCTGTTCCCCTTGTAGGACCTCATCTCCGTTTTAGCATCCTTACGTGCAACGCCCTCTCCTGTGACTGGTTCCCTCCAGACCTTGCTCTCACTTGCCCTCAGAGCTGGAAATCATCTGGTGTGCCTTCACGTATGTGGATTGGTAGTGTTCGTGTGTACAAACACCAGTTGTTTTTCATGCCAATCTTGTCATCAGTGATCCTGCTAAACTTTCTTATTAGTTCTACTGGTTTACATGTGGAATCTCTTTGATTTCTTGTGCTGACAATTTTATGCAAATAATATCAGTTTGTTCTCCTAATCTTTTTGTCTCACTTTTTATTTTCTTCTTACCATGGCTGGCACCTCTAGTACAATATTTAAAGGAAGCCAGAAAAGAAAGCATCTTTTTCACATTCCTGACTCTGTGTGGAAATGCATCTAATGTTTCAAAGTTAAGTGTGAGATTTTGCTGTAGATTTTTGATAGGTATCCTTTATTGGGTTACGGACCTTTCCTTGTAGTCCTAGTTTGCTTAGAAAAGTTTTTCTTGATTAGTCTTGCTATTGGCTTGTCTATTTTATTAATCTTTTCAAAGCATCAACTTTTGCTTTTGTTAATTATTTCTAACTTTTTTGTTTTCTATTTCATTAATTTAAGCTCATATTTTTTATTATCGTCTTCCTTTTATTTTCTTTTAGCTTCTTAACAATTTAGCTCACTTATTTTCAATATTATTGTATTTTTAATGAATGCGTTTAAGGCTAAAATCTCCCTCTAATTACTTCTTTAGCTGCATGTCATACCGTTTAAAATGTAGTGCTTTCAGTGTTCTGTTTTGTTCTAATAGAAAACTTTTGAATATAAAATGTGCTAAAGAGTTGATTCAATAACATCTTATAATGGTGACACGTGATATTTTTGTATCATTATGAATTTAAATATTTTTATATGTTTTGATCCATTGCAATTTTTATCAAACCGTCCCATCTTTGGCTAGTTGAGTGCATATCGATTTGTTCCTGAGTACTTTTGACAAAACAGATTCCTTACTTTCTTAAATGATAAGATGTGCCAGGTTCATCTTGTACATTTCTTGCCCCAAACATGGATCAGCCATTTTTCCAAGGAATCCTGGTTCCTTTTTGTGGAAAATGGCATCTAGGGTCCATAAAAGGGGGAAGACTTTTTCCGCATTTCTTGGTGATACTTCACACTACCACGGTTTGATTCTTCAACTCTGTGAATGCCTGTTCAAAAACTTACATGGCTTTTCAACCTTGTTCATTGAATCCTTTGTAATTCAAATTATTTTAAATGTGTAGTGGTACCTTACGTAAAAAATCAATATGGTGAATCCTACCAGAAAGTGAATGAATTCTTTTAAGTACACTAATCTTTCCCAATGGTATTAGTTTCCTATTGCTGTTATAACCAATCACCACAAACTTAGTGGCTTAAAACAGCACAATTTATTATTGTACGGTTCTGAAGGCCAGAAGTTCAAAATCAGTCTTGTTGGTCTACAGTTGAGGACTCAGTAGCAATGGTTCCTTCCGGAGGACCCAGGGGAGTATCAGTTCTTTGTTCCTTGGCTCATGGCTGTATCACTCCAATCTCTGCTTCCAGTCTATCACATCACCTTCTGTGACCGGCTCCTCCTGAGTCCCTTTTCTAAGGACCCTATGATTACATTTAGGGCCCGCCCAGGTAATCCAGGACACTTTATGTATCTCAAAAGCCTTAATTACATCTTTAGAATCTCTTTTGCCATAGAAAGTGGCATTCAGAGGTTCCAGGGATTGGGATGTGACCATCTTTGGGGGCCACTATTAAGCTACCACACCAACTTATATTGGATATAGATCCTGGTTTTATTTTGGAGTATGCCTGAAAAGGGGAAGTGTCTACAGTGGGGAGTGTGAGATTGTCAGAGCTTCCTGTGGAGGGAGAACTGGATGGTACAGCTGCTGGAGGGTGGGAAGGAGGCAAGCTCAGAGCTCAAATAATGCTCAGCCTCTGCCTCAGGCACCGCTGGACCAGGCTTTGATGGCCCTACCATCTACATAGCCAGCAGGTAAGTATTTTAAAGAAAATACGACAATTAAAAAATAATAATAAGTCATCCAGTTGATGGTTATTATAGTTCAGAGAGTTAACTAAGTCTTCCATTTTTTTATTTTATTTTTATTTTTTACCCCCAAGTCTTCCATTTTTATCCCAACTTTTCAGGGCAGGAGAATCAATTGAGTCAGTAAATCTCAATCGATATAAAGACATTAATCGTCTAAATTCAGTCATTTGTAGAGCATCTCTATAATTTTTGCTGTATCTGCAAACCTCTTTTGCTATTTTACTTCCAGTTTCCTTTGAATAACCTTAAATGCATTTATTTTAAAAGCAAACTTCATGTCGCTTCATAAGCAAAAACCACTACCGCTTCCATACATAAAAACTAATGGTAAAATAAACACTGTACAACAGAAAATTTTAAAAGCCCATGGACCCTTTTAGGATGATGTCCCCTGTCACAGGTGGTCCATAGGTCACTGCTGGGAAGAAGTGGCTTTTGAGGATGGTAAAGCAGGTTACATTTTAACACGTGCCCTGCCTGGGTGTCCCTGGCTTGGCTGATAGTTTAACACCATGGCCAGGGGATGAGGGAGGAATCTCAGTCCTCTCTCAGTGGAGAATTAGATCAAATTGAATCTTATTGTCTTTTATTTCCTATCTCAGAACTAAAGAGAGCTCGTCTGCACTTGACATTGGATTTATTCCAAACTATGATAGTTTCCCCTCACAAAAGGGAGCAGGCCTAGTAGTGAAGTCCTTTACCGAGGTTAGGGCTGATGTTAACCACCATGTCACAAATGGAGACAGTCATTGGGTTGACACGTACTCATTCCACGGCTCCTCCATGCCAGGCACGGTGCTGGGTGCCAGGGACGCTGCAGTGACGTGGCAAGTACAGGCCTAGTGGGCCAGACAGACTGTCACCGGCTAATGACAAGCAGTTAGGCATTTCTGTTCTGATCCTTGCAGCACAGAAGCATCACGTGTCAGGAGCTGTGCCAATTGAAATGTGATGCTTTGTGTTTTGATCACTTAAGAGCACTTTTTGTAACTATTGGGTGGTATTTGTTGAACCCGAAAAAACAAAAACAGCAAGTGGTCCTTATGCTTTTGATCCCTCCCACCCCCCCCGAAGGCCAGTTTAAAAAAAAAAAAAAATCAGGGCCCTCCAAAGAGGACCCATCTCCAGAAAACATTAAACTGTGGACAGAAGTGTTAAAGCTGGTATGATATATGATAAACAAAGCTGTGTCACCCATAGCCCATGAAGGCACTAGAAGAGGCTATTGCCTTGAAAGGGCTAGTGTCCCAGGACGTCCAAGGAAGAGAGGGGACCATAGGGGTGTAGGGAGAGTGTTCATATGGGAGGAAACGCTGTGTACCTGCCGTAAGCCCCGTGTGCTCTGCTTTCTCCGGTATGCTTTCCAATGCCCGTCCTGCCCCAAGAAAACCAACTAATACCTTGTGGGACTCTGGGCAGCAAAAGGCGTGGAGTTGGAGGTTAAGAAAAGGGCTCAGCGGAGGCCCAGAGCTAGGCCCGGCCTCAGCCTTTGTTCCCCGATTCTCTGGCACATCACACAGTGGGTCACAGAAAGATTCTGGGAGCCTGCCTCGCCCTTTTGTGCTCGTGAGAATTAAAGGAGAAGAAGGATGAAGGTAGAGAAAAGAGCAGTTTCCCAATACGAGTATGAATACACATGCAACGCGTCTTTCTATTTCAAAAATAGAACAAAGCTCAACTGAATTACATCAGAAAACCGGTTAAGTGGCTGATATTTACAAAACACTTCTGGGTGTTTCTTTTAAAGTATTTGACTGAATTTAACTAGATTGAGCTCCCCCGCCCCCCTCCACCGGACCAATGACATACATAGTGCAGCATAAAACCTTCCCCCAGAACCTCTCTTCTGGGATGGAGAGAAGGAAATAAAGAGTAACAGCTTAGTGCACTTAAAAATGTATTTATAATACATATTTTAAAATAAAATATATTTAAATTTATTATAGTACATTTAAAGTTACAAGTTTAAATACAAAAATATTTCAATAGAATTGTGTATGTTTATGTATTTTTAAATGAAAAGCTGCCTCTTGTATCTGGACCGTGATTCCTTGTATCAAGGGAGCCCCTGCCTCAGCTTGCTTGTCCCAGGAGCTGGAGAATTTGGCCCTTGAGAGGGAAACAGCAAGCCCCAGAATTTCTTACAAACTCCCTTCAAGTAAGAATCTTGCTTCTGTGGACTTCTGTCTTCCGCGTTCTGCATCTGTGCCCATGAGAATGAGGTTTTCATCAGAGAGCCACAGGCAGCTTCTGGGTTCTAGAGACACAAGTCACCCAAGATGCATTTTTGCAGAGGCGGGAAGAATAACTAGGTTGCCCCAGATCAGCAGGAGCATTTCCACGAGACAATGAAAAGGCCTCTTGCTCCTCCTAGACAGATAAGGGTCCAGGCCAGAGCGTGAGTTCATTTCTGTCTCTCCATCTGCCAATTAGTAGACTGGGCCTCACCGATAATTGTGGTCTCAAGGTAACGGCTTGTTTAAGTAATTGATGGTGTTTGTCCTCACTGGGGAATCTTAGCACATCAAAAGATGTTGAGAAAGCCAAAATTCACCTAGAGCCTGAATTAATCACTTTGTCAAGCACAACAAAGGCTGTCTTGCTTTGCTAATAATCCCAAATGAGGTAGCAACCCCTAGTTAGATAAGGAAACTATGGTGCCTTTAATTAATGTTTCAAAGAGCTCAGACTTGCTTTTTTACTCTCTTTATTTGGACGAGAATGTGGGGAAATGCATGCAAAGCAGATATTTTCCGCACTTGGCAAGTGCAGGAAGGTGAGACCAAGCTTCACTGAAGTGCCTAGCAAAGGATCGGGGCGTTAGCTGACCACAGGGTCCATGTGTGTGGTTGTCTGGGCCAGAGGATGTCATTCCTCGCGCATGCCCTTTGGCCTTAGCACTGGGGCCGTGGCTACTGGGAAGCTACTGACCTCCTCACTGCCCCCCAGCAGAGCCGCCGCAGCCTGTCTGGCGGCCACCCTCCAGCCTGCTGTCTGGCTGACTTTCTGATTCTAAATCAAGTCTCCTAAGGTTCTCTTCACCAGGCAGCTCGAGCTTCCCCAGCCTCCCAAGAAGTCCTGACTCCCCTGCACCTCTGCCTCCCGCTCCCCCTCCCACCCAGAGCCCAGACCAGCCTGGCCTTGGCCTGGCGTCTGGTCCCACTGCAGGCCCCCACCAAGATCATGGGGACCCAGCAGAGCTCTGGGATCCGGGGGGTGCAGAATAGGGGGTTGCACACGTTGGTCTGTTGCTCTGATCCCAGCTGCACAGCCCTCGTTAAAAGGATTTGGACACCCCTAAGGCGACTCGTTTGCCAATGAGCAGGATGAGAGGATGGGGTCTGGAAGCCACTCAGTTCAGTTCAGCGATACTTACAGAGTGTGGATACCATCCAAAGGGTGAGGAAGACGCATCCCGACTCCCAGAGACTATCCTATGGAAAACAAGTAGGGGAACCTGGGATTTCTCTTGAACTTGGGGAAGCCCTGACAACGGCCTTCCATGTTCTTCTTGTCTTACCTAGTACTTCCCGTGGCTTCTAAATTGGTCCCCAATTAGAAACGTCAGTGCCACTTTTTTCTTTTAATCCTCGTCTGCAATTAATCCTCGAGTGACGTCAATTCTGCTTTCAAAACACCTTGGCCTTTTCCTTCTCACTGGCACTGCCCTACATCGTGCCATTATGGTCTCTTCCTTAGGCATGGACTCTTCCTGAACTGGCCTCCCAGCCTCCAGCTTCTCCCCTCGACCACCAATCTGCCATTCACACCAGTGCCAGGAGACTCTTGCTGACATGCAATACTGACCATGTTGTGGCCTGGTTCAGAATTCTTCATGTTACTTTTAGACCAAGCAGTAAACTCCTTTATTTAGCCCAGAGGGTCTTTGGTGATGTGGCCCAGCCTGACTCCAAGTCCCACAGCTTTAGACTCCAAAATCCAGGCTTTTACCCAGGCTCTTCTCTAAGGGGAGGCAAGTGAGGCCTCCAGAAACCATAATTTAAGGAGGCGCTCACTCTCTGGGATGCGCAGGTGCTGACCCTGCTCTTGCCTGACCCTGAGCGTGCGTGTCTCCTTAAATCCTATAACCCCAGGTGTTTGCCTACCTCACAATGCTCCCAGTTTTCTCTTTTCTCTGCCTGGTTTGTCCACCCTGTGTCTCCACCTGGCAAGTCCTGATCGTTCTTCAGGCTTCTGCTGGAGGGCTCCCTGCTGCAGGAGCCCACCCAGCCTGTCCTGGGCACATGAAGACGTTTCCTTGGCCACTGGCTCCCTAATGCAGAGGGACTGCAAACGAAGAGCAGGAGAACTCAGTGTATTGTTTGTAGGAATATAATCCTGCCTAAGTTCCTTATTTACTGTACCTGGTTCTGTTTCCATCCTGTGGGCTTAGTCATCTGTCGTTAATCCTTTTGTTTTTATGAAGTCCTTAAAGAACCCTTAGGATGTTGTTGTGAAAGAGACATCTGCCTTGGGTGAACCCCAGCAACAGTTGAAGCCCTGAGAGGGCACGGTGCCTGGCACAGAGTAGGCACTGGCTGTTATTATGCCTCTGTGCCCTGCATAATAATAGCAAACAGTTATGGAATGTTTCCTGGCAGCCAGGAGCTGCTCTAAGGGCTTCAGACATGTTAACTCATTTATTCCTCTCCACACTCTGTGTGCGAGGTGCTGGTAGGATCGTCTTCCTTTTGCAGATGGAAAGCAGAGGCTCAGAGAGACTAAGTAACTTGCCTAAGGTCACACAGCGAGTGCGCAGCAGAGCTGACATTCAGACCCAGGCTGTCTGGTTCTGGGAGCCTGTCCTGTGACTCATTTTACATTTGCAGAGCAGCGAATTGCCCGGCACCCAACCTGTCTACAAGACAGAGGGGAAAGCCCTGCTTTTCTCTCTTCTGTGAATTAAGGACTCTGAGACCCCTGTGAGAGACAGATGCCCTTCACAGGACGCTGATATCCCCTGGGGTTCAATCAATTGATCAGACTAGCCACTGAGTCAGCAGGGCCCCACAACTTGAAACAAGGACAGGTAGATTTAAAATGAATAAAAATAAAAAATAAAGTAAATAAAGTGAAGACCTGGCTAAGAACAGAGGGGCTGTTTTCTTTGGCCAGAGTCACTAGCTCTGTAAGCCGCCAAGGTTGGTGCTCGGGGCATTGGATGCCTGTAGTGGGTGTACAGGGTGATTCTCATTTCTTTCGTATCTAGCCTAGTAAGCATTCAAAAAAGATTTGCCGGTTGGATTTGGTTATGTCTTCATAAACCCAGCCACTATCTCCCTCTCTACTGCACGTTGACCTGCCCGATAGCCCAGAACAGGCCCGGGAAACCCAATTCTGTCTCCCAGCGTGGCACATAACTTAAAGAGCTTAGGCAATCAAAATAACACAAGAATATTGGGAGCCTTTCGAAAATATTTATAATCCCACTGCGTCTTGTTTGTTATGCTAATACCCAAAACTTTGCGGTGACCTGATTCTTGGCAAGTTCGCTCATTGGCTTTTGATCACCTCTTAGCTACAATGATCAACTGTAGGTCCCACTGGAAATTGTATAAAACCAGGTCAAAAGGCAATAGCTCCAGTCTGAGATGACCAAGAGTCTCAGTGCCCTTGGCTCATTCATCAGTCTGGTTGGTTCTGACTCTTACCCCTCTGGGCTCCAGACCAGATGTGCAGACCCACTGAACCTGCCTCGCCTTCCCCTTGGCCAGCCCATCAGGGTTTGGCCTCTTGCCTGCCTCCTGCACTTTATAAAATAATCCCTCGTATAATTACTATCCCTTGTTCTAGCCCTGGCTCACCCCAGCCACTCCTACCTCCTGACCTGCATTTGTTACCTATTGGTGTGTAACAAATTCCTCTAAAACTACAGTGGCTTCAAGCAGCACACATTTGTTACTGCACACAGTTTCCCAGGGTCTGGAATCTGGAGCGGAATAGCGGGGTGGTTTGGGCTCAGGATATCCTAGGAGGTTATAGTCAAGCTGTCAGCTGGGGCTACAGGGACATAAGACTTGTTAGGGCCTGAGAATCCGCTTCCATGTCCATCTATGTAGCTGTTGGCAGGTTTTGCTCTGTGGGCCTCTCTGTAGGGCTGCTCAGTGGGGGCTGGCTTCCCCTAAACAAACCATCCAAGAGAGACAGCCCAAGACGGAAGTCTCAGTCTTGTATAACCTAACTTGGGAAGTGATACCCTGTGACCTACCTATGCTGTGTTCTAATGGTCATACGACTGACCCCGGTACAGTGAGGGAGGGGACTATGCAGGGGTGTGAATACCAGGGGACAGGGGTCATTTAGGGGCCATCCTGGCAGCTGGCTACCACCTCACCTATGACCCAGTGTGAACGAATTCAAGTACATCTTTCTTCCAAAGTTTCACCTTGGGTTTTTCAAGCTGGTTACTAAGGCTTGTAAAGTCTCTAAGCTGTTTCCTTCTGTGATGAGGTATTGAAACACTGAAAAACCTTCCATTTTTCATTGCATGAAGATGTATTTAGTGCCTCCTTGGTGCCAGGCGCTGTGCCAGATGCCGTCATATATCACAGGGAGAATAGATAGGATCTACTTGGCTTTTACGGGAAAAATAAAATCAGGGAAACTTCAAGCTAGGGTGGAAAAAATGGATTTAAAGCCTTCAGGACACCATATGGCTAAGAATAGCTAATATTTACTAAGCACTCGCTTTGGGCCAGGCATTGTACCAACACTTTATAAACCTGTGGCCTCTGTTCTCCACCAACATCCTTGTTATGCCCGTTATACAGATGGGGAAACTGAGACCTGGAGACCAGCCTGCTGCTCAGTGGCCAGGCTGCAGCCCAGGCCTGTTCTGTCTGACCAGCAGGCCTGGGCCTCTAATCAGGCCTCGTGGGTCTGTTCTGACTCAGCGAGGCTCATGAGGAAAGGAGGCTGCCATCGTCTCCTACGGCTGCAATAACCAAGCACCACCAGCTGGGGAATTACAACAGAAGTTGATCCTCTCACAGTTCTGGAGGCCGGAATAAAGTCAAGGTGTCGGCAGGGCCGGGCTCTCTCTGAGGCGCTAGCGGAGGGTCCTTCCTTACTCTTCTGAGCTTCTGGGGGTTGCCTTCAATCCTTGGAGTTCTTGGCTGGCAGCTACATCTCTCCGATCACTGCCTCCATCGTCACACGGTGTTCTCCCAGCGTGTCTGTGTCTTCATGTCATCTTCACTCTGTGTGTCTCTGAGTCCAAACTTCCCTCTTTTTGTAAGGACGTCAGTCATGGATTAGCGCCCACTCTAACGCAGTATGAACTCATCTGAACTTGGTTATATCTGTAAAGACCCTAATTCCAAATAAGGCCACATTCTGGGGTGCTGAGTGGACATAAATTTGGGGGGCGCACTATTCAACCCAGTACAGATAACATCAGAGCTATCTCAACAGCCCTGGAAGAGGCCTAAAGCAAATAACCCACGTGGGTGTATTGCAGGAAGGGGTCTTCCTGACTACCCTGGGGTCAGAGGAGGTAAAATGTAAAGAAAATAACCCTAAGGAAAGAAAACACTCATTCAAACACATTGTTCTCCTGGATCACTCTGAATGTTGTGCTTTGGTTTTTATTTTGTCTATTCGGTTTTGTGGAGTTTTTTTGTCATTGCTATTATGATTATACTAACTAATCTATATTCTAGTTGTTTTAGTCAACACACCCTTTTTCTAGCAAAAAAGAAATGAAATTTCGCGGCTGATTTTGGATTGCCAGAGTACCTTCCTGTTCCGATTCACAAAAGTGTTTGACAGGGAGGAGCTTGGAAAGGAGATAAAAGTCACTCTTTTATCTTTGAAAGTTGAATTCCCCCAGTGTAACAGGCCTTGTGATACTGGGTTCCACCCTCCATTCTTTCAGTCAGCACAAAGGGGTAGTTTCTGGAAGGGTAAGACATAATCCTAAAATACTGTTTTTTCTTTAACAACCCTGTAGGGCTCTAGCACCCGTGAGAATATTTAAAAGAATTCTGGAGCTATTTATCTTTCCATGCATAGCCATTTCTTGGCATAAGAGCACCCATAAATTTGCTGCCGAGTGTAGAACAATGAATTTGTCCTAAACAATACAGCTCACAATCTACAAGGATGCCCCCTGGTTGTTGTATTTCAGGATATGGTGAACATACCACATTTTCTGCATTCAGGCTTCTTCCAGACAGGGAATCCAAACATCCATTTCTGGTCTTCTAGGCCTCAGAAATACCTTCCCTCAATCCTGCTTTTCCAGACTAGAGGTGTGTCCTTTATGTGGCAGCTGCTCCCTTCGCCACCCCATCCCCTAAATCAGTGTTTGCTTTTCTCGGAGTATACTCTGGCCCCATCATCAGTCAGCCCCTGACTGCCATCGCTTATTCAGCGAGAAATTCTGGGTGTATCCCCAGGGCCCCTCCCAGGTCCACACTGAGCCCCTAAACTGAGCTCTTGCTAGTTCCTCACTCCACAGCCAAGACCCATCTTGATCATCCAGTGTCTCAGCTGGCAAATTCTCCATCAATGTCTGTCCTTTTTTCAGAGATCATTGCTTTCATGTACACTAAAAATCCAAATGTCCATGAGCTTTAAGCTTTTGCTTGTTTGTTTGTCCTGTTTTTATCATTGCTTCTTATTTTATTTCGTCCTCTCATTTTTTGCCACTTTCTGCTCTGCCAGAGATCAGAACCCAGATGTGTGATCCTGGAGCCTGTGGGAGACTGAATCATTGCTCCCAATTCTTCCTGTCCTCCCTGTATCTAAATTCTACCTCACCACCCTTTGGTCTGTGACTTTGAAGTACCTCCATTACAGTGGGTGAAGTCTTCTTCCCCGTCCCATTCATGATAGGCTTGAGTACATGACTTGCTTTAGCATATGACTTGCTTTAATCAAAGGAATATGGGCAGAAGTGACATCAAGCCACTTACAGGCTGAGGCCTCAAGAGACATTGCTTATTCCTCTTGCATTTCTTACATTCCTATGATCTGTCAGGAATAGAGTTTTCCAGAAGTGTCCTCTTCAGCCTGGGCCTCATTATAAACACCTGCGGAGCAGATCTGAACCCCGCTCACAGTCTGGAACAGAGCTACCCACAGACTGTGAGAAAAATAAATATTGTTTGCCAGTGAGTTGGGGGTGGTTGTTGTACAGCATTATGGTAGTTGTGGCCGACTAATACAGGTCAACTCACTTCACTTCTCTGGATCTTCATTTTCTTATCTTTAAATCAGGCCACTAGATAATACTCAAGGTGCCCAAACTTTTTTGTACCCCTACGCACCCAAGGGCTCCAGAATATACCCAGCAGTAACAGAGACTAAACACACCAGAGTCAAATATGGCAAAGCACTAAGAAAGAGAAGAATTGGGAAATATGAATTCCATTTAGACACTAGGGACTTATTGGTGGCCTTGGAGAGAGTTGTGTCGGTGGAAAATGGTGCAGAAGCCCCACTGCAAGGCTGAAGGGTGAATGCGAGGTGAGAAAGAGAGCAACTGTGGGGTCCTCTTTCAAGCCATCTGGCTGGAAAGGGAAGGATGGTGGAGTGATAGCTGGGGTAGAACACGTCGTCAAAGAAGAGGTCGTTAGCTGGTAAATTGGCTGGTTGGCTGGCTGGCTTGTATGTTTTAAGATGGGAGAGAATTGAACTTGCAAGGACACATCACCAGTGTCGTAATTAAGGGATAATGAAGGGCTTTGGACATGTGTGTGCAGGAAATAAAAGGTCTGACCTACGAGAGGCAGTAGAACAAGACGTATCAGGATTTATTTACTGATTTGCTACGTATCATTTACACTTCGAGTTCTCAAACCCAAGGGCAAGGCAAGTGTCAACCAATGAAACAAAGACCAAATGGAAAATAGAATTGTGCTTTTACTGTTCAAATCAAAGGATAAATGTAAATCTTCTCATAGGAAAATTTGAAAAATTTCTGGAAGGCAAATTGAGTTTCAAGCTTGATTTATAAAGCACTTTTTAAGAAATCGATTTTCTTTTTTTAAAAAAAACAACAACAACTAAGAGATAAACAATTGCACCCGTGGACCAATTGCACCAATAATATAGGTGGATGTAAGATTTACTATTTACAAAGGCTCAGCTCCCTTTCAAGAATACAGGAAGAGGGTGACTGTTCCCACTTTGCCAGTGCATACTGGCGCTCTGCCATGCAGCTGGCATCCCAGACCTTCTTCTTGAAAGAAAAATCCACACTCGTCCTCTCAACTGCGTTCCTTACCAAACACTTCTAAACCTGCTGCGTTCTGGCTTCTGTCCCCACCGCACCATCAATGACCGTCCCCAAATCACTTAAGACGTCTTAGTTGCTAAATCCAATGGGTGTTTTTTCTAAACCTCATTTAACTCGTCCAGGGTCAAAAGCTACCCAGTGGTAATAAGCCCAAGATCATTCAAAATGAGGCCACCTGTTTAAAGTGCAGCTCTTTCAACTTCACTTCAATGCATTCCTGGAGGTCATGTGAGAATTCTGGATGGTGTTTAAAAAAATTAAATTAAAACCAGAATCTATCTACCTAGTATCTCTGCAGTTATTGTTGAGTATAAGCCTGCAGTTATTGGATCATAATGATGATTAACATTTATTGAACACAAACTGTTCTCAGCACTTTATGTTGTAAATCATTTCATCCTCCCAACACACTACAAGGTAGGTACTATCATTATCCCTAGTTTACAGATGGGGAAACTGAGACCGGGAGACCTTACCAACTTGCTTAAAGTTACAAAGCTAGTCAGGATTTGAATCTGGTTCCAAAGTCCCAGCTTTGGACCATTACACCAAGTGGAAGAAAGGCAGCCAAGAGCGAAATGTTTTTAGTGTGTTTTTTAAGGCAACGTTGATGAAGTGAGGTGTGGCTAGAGTGCTTGAGAGTAGTTTATTTTCCTGAATGGGTTCAACAGTCACCTTTGCACTACGATTTTGTTTTGCAATCCTTCCTTCATAAATTATGCAGAGACGAGCTTTAACCCACAGCCCAGTCTAGCCTGAATTATAAAGACCAAATCTTTTATTAAGATCCAGAGTTCAGTTCAGTGTAATTTTGTTATATAACAAATGAGGGTGGTGGCTGGTTGCAGTGGCAATCACCCAGGAATGAGTGGAGATTCTCTATGATAATGTTCATTGCAGCAAAGAACAACGAACATGTTTTGGGGGTCTATCTATGCTAAGCACCTACCACACGAAATCCTGTATGTGATCTCTTTTAATTGAGTTTGCTTCAACAAATAATTGAGTGCCTGTCACCTGATAGAAATGCATCGAGTGCCCCAGGCACGATCCTGGGCACTGTAGACTAAAGCTGAGTCAAGACCCAATCCTCCCACCTTCCTGACGGGGGAGCCGGGGAAGTGGTGATGGTGAGAGAGAGAGAAGGTACCAGGTGTGGTGGGGCCAGGAGCACAGGGATGCAGAAGCTCTCACCGGAATGAAGGAGGGAGGACATCCTAGTAGAGGGAAGGAACTAGGTGTAAACAGATGGGATGTGGAAGGGACTGTGAGCCCCAGAGAGCAGTGTGCCAGGTGAGGCATGATGGGAGGTGAACATGCAAAGGTGGACGGGACCAGGCCAGAGAGGGCTTCATGTGCCAGGCCAGGGGAACTTCATTCCCTAAGGCAGGAGGGCCGTGGATGGTTTTGTGCAGCAGAGTGATTTGCTCCCGGGTGTTATTCTGGCTGCACAGTTGCAGGACAAATTTGCGGGGCACAAGACAGGAGGCAGGGAAACCATTTGGGAGGCTATTTCTAGCCGAGGATGCTCTTGAAATTCTGAACTATAGTAGCGAAGAGCAGATAGAGAGGAAGGAACAAGTAAAGGACCGCCTAGGAGATAAGACTGCCAAGGCTGTGGGTCGGTTGACTGTCAGGGGTGAGGGAGAGCTGGCAGGCAGGGAATGTCAGCCCTCTCTTAACAATGACAAAACTAGCAGCAATAGTGACTTGCCCAACGTCATCCGGTGGAAAAAGTGTATCTGCCCTAAACTGGAAAGGCCTAGCTGACAGCCACAATGCCACATTTCTCCTGAAACTTTCCCAATTATCTCCCTCTCTCATCGCTTATATCATGAGATGATGCTACCAATTCTGGCCGCTCTCTGTGTACACAGAGTTCAAATCCATCAGTGTAGTGCTCACAGCGTGGGGTCCCCAGATGCCTATCGATTTGTGAAGGTAGGAAGGGACATCTGAGGTATTTTCAACATTTCCAAGAGCCTAATGTAAATTGTGTGTTTATTGACAATAAGATCGGGTAGGTTAACTAAAATGTCAAGTTTCTTTGCTTTGGAGTGGGATTATAACTTGGTAAACTAATGCTGGTTATCTCATTGGTCAGCTATTCTCATTGGCATCAGCTTGTCTTTGAATAATTTTAAAAAATGGGAAAGTAAATCAATCACTACTTAAATATACACTGTTGTTTAGACAATAGAACGTGGGACCTATGGGGAAATGATATAAACAGTGGGTGGTGGTAAAGAGCTTAGACAGCATGGCTTTAAACTGTGGGGGTTGGTGTTCCTTGGCACAGGAGAGGAGAAGCTCTTGTCGTTTGCTGCCCCTCTGCTGGGGTGGAATGAGTCCCTTCCCCCCAGACTGTAGTCAGGACACCCCACTCAGACCCTGCCTGCTCTGTGCTCCCCCACCCACCACATCTTCTAAATGGCTGTGTCCTGCATTCTATCCCATGCGCTGCTTTTGCATCAGAGCCTTGCTCTTCGATTCCTAATGTGACAATTACTTGATCTGCATTCGTGGGAATGTTATCCACTGCACATCAATGAGGTGGAACCAGCCCACAGCCTAGAAAACCTTCAGCATTCAGTGAGCGTGTGAACGAAGCAGTCATTTATTTCCTCTTTCAGTGAGCCATGTGCAAGCCATTCTGCCAGGTGGTGAGAGCGCGGTGCCACCCGTGAGCGAGTCAGAGGGACGCGGATCCTACCCTCCCCCCTGTGCTTGTGTGCGCATGCATACGTGCACACGTAACAGCAATAATCGTTTGAAAGGAGGGCCCCTGTGTCAGTTACCTGAGGCCTGATTGTGACGGTTAACGTTTATCGGGCAGCTACCATGCACAAGGCACTCTCATTGGCTTACGATTCAGCCCCTGTCCTCAGGGGCTTATAGTCAGGCTAGGAAGAAAGGACACAGGCACAGACAATAAAATAATATAGTAAATGCCAAGATAGTGATAGGACAGCAAGCGCTGATGGCGTTCAAAGGAGGCAGGGTCATTGAGGGGTGGCCAGGTTAAGGAGACTGTCAAGACGAGGGACATCTGGAGGAGGTTTGGAAGGATGGGTAGGAGCGACTTAGGAGGGGAGGGCCTTCAGGCAGCAGGGACGGTGGTGTGCAAAGTGTACTGAGAGGAAGGGGCGTGCTGTGTGCAGGCAGGAGGGGACCGCAGGGAGGATTGGGGGGCATCTTTCAGCTCCAGAAGTGGATGCAGCTGCTGGTTTGGGTGCAGAGTATTGGTGCTCTCCAGGGTGTCTGTGTGGAGTGCTCGGAAAACAGGATTTGGGTTGAAGCTGCTATTTGTAGAGGCTGGCCTTGCTTTCAGACAGTCTCTGACACTGTTTTTCCAGATACCTTTGAGCACAAAAAAAAAAAAAAAAAAAAAAAAAGGCCATCCCCCTTCTGGGACCATGTTCAGAAATTGCTGTCTGCGGAGGCGACACCTAAGATGCACACCTTTGCGAGGACATACGGTGGTTTTAGATGGCCCTGCTGTGTGGCCCAGGACCAGACTCTGCAAGGAGCCCTTGATGTAGGGATATCCCTGCTCAGCTGACACCCCTCCCCATCCCACCCCCAGGAAAGTATGCGATATCACATATTTCTGGCAAACCAGGAACCAGGCGGCTCTTAATAATTGCAGTGCCAATCCACAAAAGTGTGAGCATGTGCCCTCTGCCCCCACACTCCCCAAGATCTCGTCCCCATGTTCCCATGTACGTAATTTTCATTATCAGAAACAGGTCCCTGTAACACTGCTGAGGCTCCTGAAAATGGGGTACTTAACCCTCAGTGGCAAGCGACAGCCTCTTAGGTTGGTTGTTACGGTATTCAGGGGTAGAGGGAAGGGTTCATTCAACAGCTCTATTTCTGGAAGGGCCACTGTCCTCCCAGGCAAAGCGGCACCAAGCATTTACTCAAGCTGCTCAGTGAGATACCAACATAAATCTGATGATTTGCTGTGTTAATAGAATGAATATGATTCTTTCATCTCTGCCCAAAGAGTAGGTGCTACCAGAAGCCTGAATTCCTTACCAGAGAAGAAAAAGTATGACCATAAGTGTTAAGACTATTGCTGTTTTCTTTAAAACAAACAGCTAAGAACAACTCACAAGCCCAATGAGTGTGGCCCTCATTCCCAAGCTTCCAGAACCTCTAAGTAAACAACAACCAGTCTTACTGTTTTATAATCACATTTTGTTTTGGATTAAAAATAATATTGCTCAGTCTAATCACCCATTTGCCCAAATTTGGGCTAATTTTAAAAATCAGTCCATTCTCAACAAAGACGATGATTTACTGCTTTCAGTGCTGTCAAAAGACTGAATCTAGACACCGAGGATCATTCCCAAAGAAAAGTGCTAAGAATGTCATTTCCAATAGTTGCATGTCTGCAGTAAAGGTTTAGCCTATCAGGAAAATGCCTTTGAAGGTCATAAAACTCATTTGGCTGTATAAGTTCTGGTGTGTATGCTAAAATAATCAGTCACGTTACTTTATAGTCACACCTCGTACTCTCGTTCTGGAAAATCAATAAAGTGAGGGGAAGGCTAGGGATATTGTGTATAACTACTTAAAAGAGAGAAAACAAAAAAAAACAATATTCTGTGAAAGTGGTCCTCGAGGAAGCACAGGCCTAGTTTTCATAAGCAGGCTCAATTTTATCTCCAAGCTCATCACTGAGTTATTAAACCGAAGTGCCCAGGCTATCGTCGACAAAAGTACAAAAAAATAAAAAAGGGAAATAGCATGCATCCTTCGCCAGATGCTTTGGGGCATGGGAAATTATCCACGGCCTTCAAAATGTATTTCTAAACTGTGTCCATTATTCACACTCTTAATGTTTTGTTCCACCAAATGTTCCAAACCCTGATACTGCCTTTGCCTGTGATGCTTCCCCACCTGAGATTGACTCCCACCTCTCCTCTGCCCAGTCAATTCTTCCCTGTATTTCAGAACCCAGCCCAAGACTCTTTTGCTTTCCAAAGCCACCTCTGACTGGCTGGCGATGCAGAAAAGCCAAAGGACTGGGACAGGGAGGCAAGTGGCAAGAATCGTGTACGAAACTACAACGAGGCCCCTATGAGCTGCTTCGTGGGACCATTTCCAGGCTCCTGGGGCACTCAGTGCTATAGGAACTGCCAGTGAGGATGAATAAGGTGTCCGGGGGAAGAGGAAGCAGTCACTGGGGGGCCATGTGTGTTTTATCTGACTTGCTCTTCACCAGCAGCACCTCACCTAGACCCGCCCATCAAGAGCATCAATATAGGAAGCAATCATGCCGCCGAGGTCTGGAAGGCACGTGGCGGTCGTTGGTACCAGCTGCCCACACCACGCAGCAAGTGCTTTGGCAGCATTCGTGATGGACGCTGAGGGGCACTTCCACCATCCAAGGCCATTCGAACAGCTGTGGTTATGCGTTTCCTCGGAGGTTGAACTGGAGCCAGCCCCACACACTGGCCCTCCTTTGCCCTCTAGACTCCGTCTCCTCTGTGTCTTGAAGTAAACATCATCACGCCAGGAGCCTCAGAGCTTGCAAAGGGATAATTGTCATGTTTTATTCCTCTGTTCAGCAGCCCCTATGCAGCTGCCTGACTGTCTGACCGCACTTTTCAAGGGAATGTTCCAGACGGTCTTGATTGTGCTTCTCACTATGGCCATATGTAGCGTTACTTAATTAAATAAGTTTAGGAAACACTGAGTTAAATAAAGTTAAACAGATTCCCCTTACCGTAGAACCTCAGGGTCTTTGATGTGCCATGAATTTTCAAGAAGGGCCTTATATTTTACTTCACATTTTTAGGAGCAAAACTTGGGAAATGATGATCAAACTGATCTTTAGTCTGCAAATACCGACGTCTGTGACTGGATAACCCTGTCTCTACCACTGATTATGGCAGTGGATTCCTTGCTCTGACAAGCTCAAGATTTCCCAGCTGGCTTCCCATGTTCCTCCCAATGGTTTTTTTTCTCCAGCCTTAATTGATGTCTGATTGACAAATACAAATTTGATATACTTAAGGTGTATAACTTCAGGTTATCACAATCAAGCTCATTAACATATTGATCACATAGTTACCATTTGTCTGTGTGTGTGGTAAGAACCCTTAAGATTTACAAATCTTAGCGAATTTCAAGTGTACTACATTATTATGAGCTGTTGTTACCATGCTGTACGTTAGCTCTCTAGAACTTATTCCTCTTATAACTGAAAATTTGTACCCATCTCCCTATTTCCCCCACCTTCCAGCCCCTGGCAACCACTATTCCACTCTCTGCTTCTAGGAGTTTGACTTTTTTAGATTCCACATATAAGTGATACTATGCGATATATGGCTCATTTCACTTAGCATAATGTCCTACTAGTCCATCCACGTTGTTGTAAATGGCAGAATTTCCTTCTTTTTGAAGGCAAAAATAATATAGTATTGTATGTATGTGTGTGTGTGTGTGTGTGTGTGTGTGTATCTCCACATCTTCTTTATCCATTCATCCATTAATGAACACTTACGTTGTTTCCATGTCTTGGCTCTTGCAAATAATGCTGCAGTGAACATAGGAGTGCATATATTTTTTTGAATTAGTGTGTTTGTTTTGTTCAGATAAATGCTCAGACGTGGAATTGCTGGGTCGTAAGGTAGTTCTATTTTTCATTTTTTGAAGAACCTCCATACTGTTTCCCACAGTGGCTGCATCAACTTTCACTCCCACCAAGAATGCACAAGGGTTCCCTTTGTTCTACATCCTTGCCAACATTTGTTTTATCTTTTTGACGACAGCCATCCTAACAGGTTTGAGGTGATATCTCGTTGTGCTTTTGATTTGCATTTCCCTGATGGTTAGTGATACCAGTCACCTTTTCATGTACGTGTTGGCCACTAATATGGCTTCTTTGGAAAAATGTCTACTGTGGGCCTTTGCCTATTTTTTTTTTATTGGGTTTTTGTTTTTTGCTATTCAGTTGTATGAATTCCTTACATAATTTGGGTTTTAACCCCTTATCAGATACGTGGTTTACAAATACTTTCTCCCATTCTGTAGGTTGCCTTTTCATTTTGTTGATTGTTTCCTTTTCTGTGCAGAAGCTCTTTAGGTTGATGTCGTCCCACTTGTTTATTTTATTCTTTTGTTGCGTGTGCTGCTCATGTCATATTCAAAAAATCGTTACCAAGACCAACGTCAAGAGACTTTTTCCCTGTTTTCTTTTAGGAGTGTTACAGATTCAGGTCTTACATTTGAGTCTTTACTCCATTACAAGCTAATTTTTGGGTATGGTAAAATATAGGGTTCAATTTCATTCTTTTGCATGTGCTTATCCAGTTTTCCCAGCATCTTTTTTTTTAAATCTATTTTTTAAATTTATTGGGGTGACAATTGTTAGTAAAATTACATAGATTTCAGGTGTACAATTCTGTATTACATCATCTATAAATCCCATTGTGTGCTCACCACCCAGAGTCAGTTCTCCTTCCATCACCATATATTTGATCCCCCTTACCCTCATCTCCCACCCCCCACCCCCTTTACCCCCCTTACGCTCTGGTCCCAGCATCATTTTTTGAAGAGACTATCCTTTCTCCTTTCCCCATTGCGTATTCTTATCTTTTTTGTCAAAAATTAATTGACCACATATGCATTTGTTTATTTCCAGAAGATTTATTCTGTTCTGTTGATCTATGTGTTATTTTTTTATGCCCAAATCAAACTGTTTTGACTGTAGAGAAATCAGGAAGTGTGGTGCCTCTGGCTTTGTTCTCCTTTCTCAGCCTTGCTTTGCCTATTCAGAGTCTTTTTGTGGTTCCTTACAAAATTTTAGGATTGACTTTTCTATTTCTGTGAAAAATGCCTCTGGGTGGTGAGCACACAAAGTGATATATAGATGGTGTATTATAGAATTGTACACTTGAAACCTATGTAATTTTACTAACCATTGTCACCCCAATAAATCTAATTTTAAAAATTCCATTGGGATTTTGATAGGAATTGCATTGAATCTGTAGATGAACTTGGGTAGTATCGACATTTTAACAATATTAATTCTTCTGATCCATGAACACAAGGTATCTTTCCATTCATTTGTGTCTTCAATATCCTTTATCAGTGTCTTATAATTAGCAGTGTACAGATCTTTTACCTCCTTGGTTAAATTTATTCCTAAGTATTTTATCATTTTTTATGCTATTGTAAATGGGGTTTTTCTTAAATTTCATTTTCAGATAGTGTGTTGTAAATATATAGAAATGCAACTGATTTTTGTATGTTGATTTTGTATCCATCTACTTTACTGAATTCACTAATTAGTTTTAACGGTTTTTTTTGGTGGAGTCTTTAGTATTTTATATATATATATATATATATGGTCTTGTGATCTACAAACAGTGATAGTTTTGCTTCTTCCTTTCTGATTTGGATGCCAGTTGTTTCTTTTTCTTGACTAATTGCTCTGGCTGGGACTTCCAGAATAAAAGTGGTAGGAATGGGCGTCCTTGTCGTATTTCTGATCTTAGAGGAAAAGCTTTCAGCTTCTCACTGTTGGGTATGATGTAAGCTGTGGGCTTGTCAGATATGGACTTAATTATGTTGAGGTACATTCCTTCTATACCTAATTCATTGAGAACTTTTATCATGAAAGGAAGTCGAATTTTGTCAAATGCTTTTTCTGCATCTACTGAGATGATTATATGATTTTTATCCTTCATTCTCTTAATGTAGTGTATCACATTTATTGATTTGTGTATGTTGAACCATCCTTGCATTCCAGGGAGCAATGGTTTCTTTTAAATATGGTCTAGGAGTAGGTATGGGTCTAGAATTAGAATCCAGTTCTTCCACATGTAACGCAAGCTGTCTGAGAAAGAAACTTTCAAACTTACAGTGATAGACTTTTCTGTTATAGTCTTAAGTTTTAATCACCAATCATGTTTTACTTGAACCTGGTCTTAGAATGAGACTTGATCAGAACAACAATTCACCCTGATTCCTATTTTAATGTCCAATTGATTTGTACCTCTGGGTCTTGGGCTCCTGAGCCTTAAACACAGCTTGGCACTAAAAGCCTTTCCACCTTCCCACACATCTCTTCTCAGCCTCCATTATAGTCATATATTTACCTGCTACTTAATGGAATGGCCATGGTTTACCTTTCTCACTGCCTCATCAGCCAAGAAGCTCCCCCATGACTCCAAATTCCCCTGTACATTCTACCCTATTGGTAGAAGCAGTGAGATTACAGTTCCCAAACTTCCACGCCCAAACCATAAAACTGCTTTCCTCTTCACTACTAGAGAGAACAAATTTCCTACTCTTTTTGATCAAGTTTCCCTTTTTTTTGATTAGCTATTCCTACTCATTAAAGAAATATAGAAGATGCAGAAAGACTAAGAGAAGAAATAAAAATCACCCATAATCCCACCACTGAAAGAAAACCACTGTTAATAGCTGGGCTGTTTCCTTAAAGAATAAAGAAATCTTCATCTTACCAACAGGAACCCAGCTGCCCGTTCTTAGGTGTGCTTGAGAATTTAAATACACTAGACGTTAAGGTTGCCTCGAGCAATATTTAACTCGTACATCTTATTTCTTGTATATCAAATCTCTTCCAGAAACAAGAATCCAAACAATTTTATACAGAAAAATGAGTTTTTAAAATGTTTTATCACATGTGTGTATCACCTTTGTTGTGCTTCATGTAGTTCTTGCTAATATATTCTACATCCCCAGCTCCATCTTCCACCCCAGTGGAGCAGCCCTGATCTTCTTATAGCCCAGTTCATGCCGCTCAGCCACCTGACTGTCAATGTAAATGATCGTCATTGAAAAATCTTATCAAATGCAGTTTTAGGAAAACTGTTAAAATATACTATGCCAGGGGTGGCCAGTTAGCTCAGTTGGTTAGAGCGTGGAGCTAATAACACCAAAGTTGCCAGTTCGATCCCCACATGGGCCACTGTGAGAGGTACCCTCCTTAAAAAAAAAAAAAGTGTATATATATATATATATATATATATATATATATATATATATATACACACACACACACACACACACATATATATATATATACACATATATATACATATGTATTTTACATACCCTCTTTTTAAATGAAATTAACTCTTTTGTCCTCTTGTTTCACACATACACTTAAAATTTAAGAAGTGTTTATTAAGTACATGCCTAGTCTCTGCTCTACAAGGTGAGAGGGACTATAAAATAGTATATCTGCAACAATTAGCAAAGTGGTCAAACAAGTTGGTACAAACAGAAAACAATAGGTTTTCAGGAAAGGGGGTGGTAATTCACGTGGGCAAAAGAATTAAGATTTGTATTGAGCAGTGAAGGCTAAGAGAAGAACCAGAAAACCATTAGCAGAGATAAGAGGCTAGAATTATTAGCCTTCAGCCAACATTTCTTAGGCGCCAAGTACATGCAAGTCATTGTGAGGGAAAGAGGGGGGATGAGAGAGATGACTAAAGCCACAGGGACAGAAGTGGGGGCGGGGCGGGGGTGGTGCTTGGAAGTGCCTTGGGCAAGCAAGAAAACTTCCCTGAAGAGATGCCCCCGAGATTAACGTGGAAGAAGAGAGAGGAGGATGGGCATTACCCTGGCAAGGGTAAAAGCACTGACACCTGCAGCCAGGTGACCCTTCACACAACCACCAGCAGCACAGGATGTGGGTGAGAGAGAGGGAAGGTGAGGCCGCTGAAGGAGGCAGGCGCCAAACTCCCAACCCCCCGGATGCTGGGCTGCTCAACGTGTACTTCTTAACGTGAACCCTCATTAAACCAAATGCTAGAAGAATATCTGTGCCAGGGACAGAAGTTTCCAGAATTGTAGTGAGGTAAGTGACCTCTCCTTTGCCATGAAAGAACTCGCAGGCTGGTTGAAGAGGCAAAAAGCAATCCCGGTGTCCCTCACAATTTTACCTTCTCTCCACTGCAGTCTGACCTGGCCTCATGGCAGGTAGAAGAACTCTTAAAGGAAAGACTAAGGAGTTTAAATGTTCAGAACATGCCACCCTCCACAATTTCTCCTCAAAGAGGCAAGTGTTTCTTCACTTCCAGCTTTCCCTGAGCACCCCTCTCTCTCCCACATGGACCCTCTCAAGAAAATCAAGCGGGAGGGAGGCCCCACTTCATTCAACCTGATGTCTGTTGCTCGGTGGCAACTTAGAGCCTTGCCTGGAACAGGAGGGTCAACAGGACAACAAGGACGGTTTCCTTGAGCTGAATCAAGGGATAGATGCAAGAGCACCAGATCCATGGCCGCTCCTTCCTGCCACTTCCTTTCCTTCAGCAATATTCTCTCCCGACATCGAGCTTCCCGCAGAACCTCCATGTTTCCCCCCCCCACCCTTGGGTATCTGATCCAGACTTTCTATTTCCTGATCTTGCCCCAGGGCCTCACTCCATGCCTGGCACACATTAACAGATCAATAAATAGTTTTGTGATAACCACCTCTGCTTCGTGCTTTTATCTAATCTCTGTGTCTTTGACGCAGGTCATATGGCCCTGGGAATGGATTACAAATGCACAGCTGCCTTGCTGAATGGTGCGGTGTTATTGTCTGTGACTCTCTGATCTATGCTGATTATAAACATCCAGTTACAGCAGTTTATCAGTTGGAACACGTACCCCTTTCCATGACCAGAGCAGCATTAATGTATGCAATTCATTCATTCATTCATTCATTCATTCAATCATTCATGGAACATTTATCAAGGCCATACTATATGTCAGGCACTGCACTAGGCATTAAGAATACACAAATGAAAAAGACAATAAGACAAACATGTAGAAAAGTATATAATATAACCATCGATGCTGTGAGACCACCTTCAGGACTCAGTTGGGACATGCTTTGAGAACCACACTCAGAACATAGCTACTGATGAGAAATTAATATCAATAAGCACATTAACAAGAAATTTAAAGTATACCTAAAGCACCAAAGGTTTATGTTCCTCTGTGTTTATATTACATAGATGATAGTTCATTGTAGTGCGTGGCATCTACTAAGCAACCACTATGTGTCAGGCTCTGTGCTGTGTGCGTCACTGAGCATAAAACATGTTGAGATAGATGGGTGCGGTGAGGGGAGAGGGCTATCGTTTGCTCCTGGCTTTGCAAGTGGCTGGTCTCAACACAAGATAAGCTACACTGCAATAGGAAAGTTCAAAAGATAATTAAACCAGTTAAAAAGCAAAATAGCACTGGGACTGAAGCTGAGTTTCAGAGCCAATTTCCAAGAAGTAATTTCATCATCACAGAACATCAAACGTGAATTCCATTTTCAGCTATGCAAATTCCAAAAGAATAATACCTCACATTTGCATAATGCTTGATGCTTTCCAAAGTGCTTTCCCAGTTATTAATCTAGAGGAGGCTTTATTACCACCGGAAACATAAATTGAAATTCTGTTCAAACTCAAGTTCATTCTTTTTTTCCTCTTCCCCCTCAACCACCACAGCCACCTAAATCCAGGTGTTTATGATTGAGTAACTAATAAGTTTAACCGACAAGGTGAATGTGCATAAATGTTGCATATTATGGTTCTTCAGTATTCAGACACAGGCCTTCAATTGAGCCAGACTTCAGAAAACCTCCTGTTGAATTAACAAAATCACAGGGAGCTACTCTCAGTTAAATTTGAGATTCTTTCAGGGTCTCAGACTTTGTGGGCACTGCATGCCCTATGTTCGTAGGAATCTATTCCCTTCTATCAAATATTAGAAAACAAGGAAATTAGTTCCACCACTTTGTCCTCAAACCTCCAGAAATCCCTGTCAGTGACTTCCTGCAAAGTAGTCCACAATTCCAGAGAGTTCCTACATCCTTTTGGATTTTAACGTAACATGAACCAAGAGGCTGAATCTGCTGTAAATCCAACATGGGGAGAGGATCTTAGAAAACCAAGGTGAGAAGATATGATGACGTGCGAGGAAATACTTGTACGCATACTTTTCCGATGTGTTTCTTTTTCCATCTCTTTCCAACTTAATTATGTGTAACGTTCTCAGTCACTGAATCACCAGCCTTTCCTGACACCTCAATCTCTTGCATTTTAGCAAAAGATTAACCTGGCTGTTTGCTTTTAATTCTGAGGCTGTGTTAATAGTCAACTCCCTTTAGATTAGAAAAGAAGAAAAACACACTCCCCCATACACCACTCTGGCTCCAGCAAGGCTCCGGGGCTGCCGTTTCTGACATCACAGTTGTTGGAACGTGCTAGCTGCACTTACCATTTCAGGAGGGCCAAGAGGACCACTGACAGGGCCACCGTCAGCATGCAGCCGTTCACTTCCAGTCTGAGAAACCCCAAGACTTCCATTATTCCTCAAAGACGCTAGAGGGGTGTCCTCCAGAGAACAGATGGCAGCGGGTCGTCTTGCCTTTACAAGAATCACGACCTGTTGATGGAAGAGGGAAGAGGCAACCAAGAAACCATCACATCAAGTGGGTTCTCAGAATGTATTCTTTCTCACAGTGTCTCCTCATAAAGAGGAAGGAAGAGGAGGGAAAAACAAAGGGTTTCAGTGTAACGCAATGAATCAGCAACCTCATTTTCCTGATGACTGTACTGTCAATAAACATTTATGTTAACTTCCCTGGGAAGCAGCAGTTCAGCTGGCCCCAGGTTGGCTGAGAAACAAAATGGTTGCAACCATAGATTTGTATCCTGACAAGTTGTCCTTAAAGACTCTTCTCAAACAAACCAACAAAAAATTAATTCATAATTAAATGAAGATACGGATAAAGAGACTCTAAGTGTCCCAGAAAAACTTGGGGCGGATATCAGCCTGATGAAAAATGCTGACTGCACTGAGGGCATCCATCCTGCCAAGTTCACTTGTTCCTGGGGTCTCATGACCTCTCTGGGGTCAGAGGTGACTGGTGGCTGGCTGTTGGAACAGACCCAAAAAAAACTTGCCTCAGACCAGCACTCTCATCGTGAGTTGGAGGATTTCTTAAATGTCTAAAAGCATATCCACAGGCTCAAGTAGGGCTCGTTTGTTCCAGCTCTGAATTTATCTACTAAAGGAGACAGAATCCTTTTTTGCGTATTAGGCCTTGTATTACACCTTTAGTAACAGGGAGGGCGTATTGGAGTACAGTGGACCAGGTGAGGGAAGCGGCTGGCGCTGTCAAATCTGGAGACGACACCAGAGGCCAGATAGCACAGAGCCGTGGTGAGACGCTTGGGATTCGTTTTCACGTGCCACTTAGGGTTTTCATACGGTTGTATTTATGTTTACTAAAATCATTCTGGCCACACATGAAGAATTCATTGCAAGGGCGCAAGAGGAAAAGCAGGGAGGCCACTTAGAATATTGCTGCATCCATCCTGAGGTGATGTTGTTCAGACCATAGAAGGCATGGGAGACAGAAAGAAGTAGATGAACTTGAAATCTATTTTGGGGGTAGACTCTGCAGAATTTCCCGGTGGTTGGGATGTGAAATGGAAGGGGAAGAAGGAAAGACATCTGACTCCCAGTTTTCTGACTTTATCTACAGTTTATAGGGTTCCCTTTACTGAGATGGGGAAGATGGGGTATTGATCGGAAAATCAAGAGTTTGGTTTTGGTCCTGTTAAGGTTGATGCCTCGGAGACATCGGAGTGAAGCTGTCAAATCAGTAATCTCAGCTGAACATAATAACGAATAATGAAAATACCATTTATGGAGTACGTACTATGTCCTAGTTACTATTCTAAGAACGTTCGTATGTGTGGACCGTTTAGTCCTCATAAACAACCTGATGAGGTAAAGCTTATTAACCTCATTTTATAGAAGGAGAAACCGAGGGATGGGATGTAGGACATCCAAAGTTCATTCTGTTAACAAAAGATTATATTCAAACCTGGATGCCATCCATATGCAAGTGGTATTTAAATCCAGAGGAATAAATGAGCTACAGCCACAAGTAAAAGAGTGGCCCACGTGAGGACCAAGGACTTCCCTTTTCTCTGACAACTTGCTTTGCGTCCCCGATTTGCATTCCTACTTAGGTGTCCCCCCAACAGCTGTACCCCGTCTGGACCCAAGTGCCCCATGTTCCAGCCCAGCCCTTGCACACTCCTCCCCCCGCCTCATTGCTAAGTCTCTCCTTTGTCCCATCCAAATAGTACATACGGAGATGTTAATGAATCTGTGTATTCCCCGTCACAAAACACAGCTGCAGATCAACAAGGGGCATCTGAAATATGATGCTTTGGCCACAGGAGCTGCCGTGTGGGGTGTGGAGGGAGCAGGAGGTTTATCATGGCCATGGATTCAGAGTCAGAAGGACCTCCAATATTACTGAGACCGGTGTATGTGTCAGAAAGATGCTCGGGTGGGGGAGGGGATCTTTTTTTAGGATTTGAAGGTGAAGTAGATATGAGAAGTGCTGGTGTAAGCATCAGGAAGCAAGCTTATTGGCTGTAAGGCCTCTCGGACCCTTGAACTTGCTACTATGCTCTGTGCTGCTCCAAGAGGGAGACACAGAGAGCCCCATTTCCCAAGTGTATTTGACCGCAGAATCCTTCTTAAGGGACATTTATTAACACATCCCAGATGTAGTGTTCTTAGGAATGTCCTTTGAGAAATGTCAACCAAGCCCAACTTCATCTACAGAGGAGGAAATGGAAACTCAGATGGGAAAGTGACTGGTACAAAGTCCCCACAGTTGCCTAGTGACAGAACCCAGGTCGCTCTTCTCTTTTCAGGCTCTGCATCTTGAATATGCTCCTGACATTTCCCCCGTATGCTGGGCATAGCTCCTGCCCTGTTCATGAAGCTACCTTTGAATGTTGGTGGCCAGCTCACAGATGGCTGATTTTCTTGAGGGGTTGCCAGCTCCCCTAGTGGCACTGAGTTCATTCATTCATTCATTCCTCCAACTCGTATGTTTGGAGCTCTTCCGATGTGATTTGTGATTTCTACGCTTGCCTCAGAGCAGAGACAATACTCAGTGAACTGTGGACAGTAAATTAATGGAGATGGAGCAGAAGGGTCAGATACGAGAGATATTAAGGATTTTCATCAGGAGAGTAATATGATTAAGGATAGATTACAATTTTGACATCTATGACGCAATGCAGGGCATTCTGGCCGAGATCCTTTCAGGCAATGATATTTACCACAAGTAAACATTAGGCCTTTATTCTCTGGATCTTTTCTTTTAAATAATGCATCTGTTAAAAACAATCAACTCTACAGAACTGTATAAAAAATTACAGTTCCTATAGTCACAACTCCCAGAGACAAACTCTGTTAAAACTGTGTATATCGTGTCATATCTTTTTCTGTGTATAAACAGACATAGCCTTTTCATTTTTATGAAAGCAGCATCGTCATTTCTGTGTCATTCTGCAAATGGCCTTTTTCACTCCCTGTGTCACGACTATCTTTTCACACTCATAGTTAGAGACAGTCATTTGCTGCTGAGGGTTCCACTGTGGATGTCTGCTAATTAGCCCACCCTCTGTTGAATGGCATTTGTCTCCAAGTTTTTGTAACTACAGAGAAGATGCACTGAATATCCTTGTACAAATCACTGTGGCCTTGTGTGAGAACATCCCAAGTGACCTTCTTCTTAGTGGCATTGCTGGGCCCAAAGACATGAATTTCAAAAATACTGGTAGGCGCTACCCTCTGTAAAAGCAGTCTCAATGTCCCCTCCCTCGAGCTGTGTGTTGAGGTGCTGTCTACCTCACTTGATGGCACCCCCCCCACCACCCAGAGCTTTTCCCTTCTGCCTCAACCCACTGTAAGTCTATCTTGTTTCTTTTTTCCTCCTATATCCAGGCAGACACCTCCCCCAGAGCTGGGTCAACTGTTTTGACTTAAGTCTTGTGTTTCTTTTTAAAGCTTTCACTCCATAAATTCTGTGGTATTTCCTCCATGTTGCCTGTGTTTAAAAGCTGCTTGTGCACATGTCGAAGCAGTGCCTTCCCCCTCGGCCGAAGGTTCCCAGCTGGCCACGCTAAGCCTGGTGTCTCTGATGAGGTTTGAGGCACCCGGGCGCGTTCTCTGCCATGCAGGACCTCGAATGAAAGGACAAAGGGGCTTACTCAGCACCATGCAAGTCCAAAGAATGTTTACATATAACCTCATTTCAGCATCAGCGCAAGCCTGGAAAGTAGGTGAACAGGGCTGTTCACTCCTGGGTTCTAAGCAGAAGAAACTGGAGCTCAGAGATGTTACAAGACTGTCCGAAATCATACATTTAGTATATTCTAGAGGCCAGGCTCAAGCCCCAGTCGTCTGGCTTTCAACCCAGTGTTTTTTCCGCTAAATCTAAAGTCACGTCCTCGTTTAAATAACCATAGTTCACCAAGCCAGCCCCCAGTTGTGATATAGTTTGTTCTTATGTTTACCTCATGGGGTGCAGGATTACTGCAGTGAAGGAAGAGAGAGAGATGGTGTGTGTCTGTGGGTGGCATTGTCTCCTTGCAAAAGATACTCAGGTCCCTTTTGGAAGGCTGAAAACCAGCTGGCCCCAAGTCAGCCCAATCTCTTCAACACCGTCCACGATTTTAGGGACACTGTCCAGCTTCTGAGAACATGGAGTCAGATTAGGAGGGCTCATCCACTCCTCAGTCAACAAACAATTATTGAACAATTATTAGGCACCAGGAATAGAATCCCGATATATTAAGACCTGGGTCTTACCACCAAGGAGCTCGGCTTCCAGACTAGGGAAGCAGACATGTGACTACCTAAATGCCGTCAGTGTTAGAGGTACTGTGACACAAATATGTACAGGGCACAGAATGGGCAAAAGCAGGAGGAAGGAGATTGGTAAAAGGTTTGAACAAATGCTACCTGAGCTTTAGACTGGAAAGATGACTTCATCAAGTAGATGAGGTAGGCAGGTGTGCTGGGCAAAGGGAGCACAGTTAACGCTTGCTCAAAGGCGTCAGAAACTTGGGGCGAGTGGGGAGGACGGCGAGCTGCTCAGAGGCCAGGTCATGTAAGGTTTCCATTTTATTCTGGGGTCAGTGGGAAGCCAGAGTAGGACGTAGAATTGAACAGCAACCTCGTTAGATTTGCTTTTAGAACTATCCCTCAGGAGGCAGAGGATGGGTTATACGTGAGATGGGGACACCAGCGAAGAGGCCACTGGTCATCCAGTAAGAGACGATGGCCTGAATAAAGCCGTAGACCTGGACATGGGGACGAGAGGACGGGGACGGCATGATCAGCAGTATTGGGTCACGGACTGAGTGTGGGGGTGAAAGAGCGTTGTTGAGGATAACTTGCCCATTTTTGGCTTCATTGATCGAGTCCACGTGGTGCCATATACAACAGTAAGGACCTGGAAAAGGAGCAATGGAGGGAAATTATTGTGGCTTCAGTGGTGAGCAAGCGGAACTTGAGGCCCCAGGTGGTCACACAGGTAAAGATGCTCAGAAGGCAACCTGGAGAGATCAGGAGAGAAATCTGAAGTACAGAAGTAAGTTTAGTTTCGAGAGCCATCTGCGTATGGATGGAGCAAAGCCATGAGGATAAAATGGGCCACAGAGAACAGTGAGTGCTGAGAAGTGGGCCGTGCAGGGGAGAAGCAAAGAGGGCCCTGAAGAAACTGAGGAGGGGTGACGTGAGAGAGAGTGCACAGGAAAACCATCAGAGGGACCCTATGTCAGTGCTTACAGGTGTAACTTTTTGTTTTCAAAAGAACTGGGTTCAAATCCCGCCACTGCAACTCTCTAGCTTGGATGGTCTGGTCTTGAGAAGCAGTTTAACTTCTCTGTGCCTCAGTTTCTCATCTGTAAAGTGGGGATACTTGAACATACTTCGCAGGGTTGTTGTGAAGAAAACAAGGTGCCTGTGTGACACGCTTAACGGAGCCCTGACATGTAGTAAGCACTGTGGTCTGTGATTGTTTCTTATGAACTCCAGAGGAGGACAGTTGTAAGAAGCAGGAAATGGCCAAGGGTGTCGAAATTTACAGAAAACATCTTTGGATTTGGCAATTAGGTCATTTCCGCCATCCCCAGAATAGGGTATGGAGAGTCAGAACTAGAGAAAGGAAGTTTGGAAAGAACTGATTCAACCTTCTCTGTCCATCTCTTTGGGCCCATAGTAGAGACATGGGAGAAGACAGAGATTGGGGCCAGCTGAAATAGAATTTCCAGGTGGCACTATTCATGGGACCCAGGTGAAGCGAGACCGTCTCCTATGTGAGCAGACCTATGGGAGACGGCAGCCATCTGTGTGTCCCCCTGCCCCCCACCTCCACCACTGTGATAATGCAGAACTATCTCTTCAAAGTTGCTATGGAGACATGGATGGGTTTGTAAACAGTTACAAGGTCTATGTCACATCTTTATTTTGTATTGGTTGTGAGGGCAGGGACCATATTTTATATATCGTTGTACAACCACACCACCTGTCACATTGCAATCTTATATACTCGCTTGGTTTTCATTATTAATAACATTCACGGGCTGATCACCCCCAAATCTATTCCCTCCGGCCCTGTTTGCATTCTGGAGCTCAGACTAACATGTCCAGCTGCCCACCGGACGTCTTCTCACCGGTATCCCACAATGCTGCAGACTCGAAATGTCTAAAACTAGACTCATCATCGCGTCCTCCTTTCCCCGTGAACCTCCTTGAGCTCACCCCATGTTCCCTGTCTCCGTAAATGGCACCTCCTTCCACTTGGATCCCAAGTCAGAAAGTTGGGCTCCTTCGTGGTTCCTCCTTCTCTCCCCGCCCCCCACCTCTACCTCCAGTTCATCACCAAGCCCTATTGGTTCTGCCTACTAGGTCTCTCATTCATTCCACTTCATTCCCTTGGCTCAATAAGTGTATTGGCATCTACTCAATGTTAGCTACTATTCTAGGTAATGGGAATATGTTGGGGCAGCCAACAAGCTGGATTTCTGATGTCATAGAGCTTGTATCTAGAGAGGGGTCCACCCAAATCGCCGCTCTGTGGTAGCTCGTTAGATTGAAACAGTCCGCTGACTACCTCCCTGTCTCTCACTCACCGTTAACATGTATTTGTTGAGGTTTGTGCTTGGTGCCTGCCCTGTGCTGGCTGTGCCTGAAGAATGCAGAGAAGACCAGCATGGCTGGGAGGCATTGAGCAAGGAGAGGTGGACGAATGGATAACACAGGAGGGTCAGTAAGGGTCAGAACACCTGGGACCCAGTGGACCATGTGAAAATGTACCATTTCCTTCCAAAAGGATAGGAAACCATTGAAGACAGAAAGGGCTTTCAGTAGGGGAGTGACACGATATAGCGAGGCCAACTCTATCACCCCTGGTGTCATTATTACAGTGAGTACGGAGCTCATTCGATGATAGTCTAACATCTGGACGTCAACACTGTCCAGGTGCCCCAGTCACACAGTGGGGGTGCTGGGCTGCCATTCAGACCTTGCCTGACTGTTTCATCAGAAGCGGGGAGGTGGCTTGTCGATGACAGGCGGCTCTTGATATAGCTAATCAGACATGGCCCGTCCCATTTCCTTCCCATTTCAGCACCTCTGTCAATTTATGTCACCCATGATCTCAGCTTGTCAGATGTTAGCACTTTCAAAATTGTCATCCAGTCTCTCCTGGCGCACCTCGTGGCTGAATGTGGCTACATGTTGATCATTACGTGAATTCTGCTTGAGAACTGGAGAGTCGGCAGGTGGCTTGACTGCCTTCAGGCGCGTCTCGGAGCTTTCAGGCAAGCGCGTGCCTGGAACAGCCCTTTTTCACCCCCTAGTCACGGGGGTGGGGCAGAGACTGTGGAGACTGACTACATGCCCAGAAAGCAGAATTCGGAGTCCACAGAGTTTGGCAGAAGATTGCAGTAGTGTTCCAGGCAAGTAAGCACCCCTCAGTCCCGAGACAGAGTAAAGAGGGCCCTGTGACATGCACATGGGGCCCGTAATGGGGAGTCCCAAAGCAGAAGATAACCAGAAATTGCAGCAGCAAGAAATTCATATGTGAGTGGGTTGTAGGATCCCGGTCTGTAGCCAGCAATATAGAAATAAGAATTGAGTCCTGGGGGAAGAGCAGATAGAATAAATGTTCTAACAAGGAGCCCGCACATCTCAGGGGCTTGACGCTATGGAATTGTGTTTCTCACTCACCTAACAGTCCAAATATTCCATGGGCAGACTGCCACACAGCGCTTGGGGAACACAGGCTCCTTTAGAGTTGTGACCCCGCCATCGGCTAACTCTCAGTTGCCTCTGCTGGATCCCCTGGGCAAATGGGGAAAAGAAAAAACACGAAGGAGGTTTTTACAGGTCAGGCCTAGACGTGGTATAAACACTCCCCCCTTCATTTCCATGGCCAGAATTCAGACACTGGCTACACCTACCTGAAAGGAGGCTGGGAAATGGAGCGGGCCCAGGAGGAAAAAGAAACAAGTTTGGGAAACACATAGCATTCCTCCCACCGGTAGGTCCCATCCTGGATATGTTCCCAATCTAACGACTCCTGCCATAAGCAACAAGCCACTGGAACAGGAGCAACTGAAGCCCCCCGTCCCCAAACGCCAAAGCCCCAGAGTCAGTTCAGGGATCAGGGATAGAGAGGAACTAGCCTTTACGCTGACGGAGTGCTGACATCTGACCCCGTTTCCCCAACTCTCCCCAAGAGGATAAGCCTACTGCCCATAGCCCCAGCTGCTAGCAGGGTTTCTGCTCCAAGGCCACCACCAGGACCCTGCCCACAGCTCCAGGAAGCCATTGGAGCCATCCACATACGATGCTCATCTAGACCCAACTAGGTGAGACTCATCCACCCAACCAGAGCCTCTCAGATTGTCGTGCTGCTTGAATCAAGCGTCCATTCTCCACCTCCCAGTGGACAACGGGAATCAGCCTTGTACCTTCAACATGTTGTCAAGCCCCTGTCTTTCGTGATCCTAGCTCCCTCCCCATCTTCATTGGTCCTGAGGTCTTTGAGTTAAATAGTACCATACTGAGATCCCACGGCGAGTATGTACGGAGGTCCCAGCCTGCCTGTACCTGTGCCCACCTGAGTTGGACAGACCCTGTGTCAACCTTTAACTTCACCCTCTCCCAACAAGCCTTTCTGTGCATTTTCAGGACTCAGACTAGATGTTACCTCTTCAAGGAAGGCTCCACGACCACCCATGATGATAAATTGTACCTCTGTGTCCTGCCCTAGCGCCCCAAACTTTCTCCATTGTCATTGCCTGATTAATTGGATGTCTACATCCTAGATGTAAGCTTTTTAAGAACAGAAACTGTATCTGATTCAACAGCATATCTCCAGTGGCTAGGAGAAAGCCTGCCTGTCACTCAGTAGGTGTTCATGTAATGTTTGTTGAATGAATGAATGCACGTCTGCCTGTGTTTCAGGTAGCAGCCACCAGATGGCAGTAGTGCTCTTTGGGTTAGGAAGGTAGGTCATAATGCGCTTTCTGCAAGAACACTTGAAAGAAACTGCGGTCTGTTCCTATCATCCAAGCATTTGATTAATCTTCTATAAAATGTATCAATTTGTTGAAATAACCACAATATCATTCCTCAAACTAGATCTTCTCAGAAAAGTATAACAAATGAAATATTGTAAAGAAAGGAAGAGGTATAGAGGAAGCACCGTGGAGTCCTCGAGTCCTACGTGTCATTCTCCACGTGAGCTCAGTAGGGTACCATTCACCTCCAAGACCTGAGAGTATCCATTTGGATTCCCGAACATTTGCAGTTTCTGAAGATGTCCCAGCCTGACACCCCTGTGGCTGCCTGTACCCGGTCCGGGTTCATTGGCTCTAATTTTACCTGCCTGTCTTATCAGGGTTTTTCCAGTAGACCAGTTTGGCTGCAGTAGAGGGTTCGTAAATAAGGCTAGTGAGAGATAAGGTAGGAGCAATCAGGAAGGGCCGGGGGGAGGAGGCCTCTGGACCCCAGGGTGTGTGGACTTCCTCTGACACACAGCAGAGTCCTGGCAAAGATGCTTGTGGCACACACACGTGAACATGCGTGTGAGGGCAGGCACGTGTGTGCGTGAGTGAAAGGAAAGCGGAATGGGGCGGGAGGGACATATACCAAATGGTGCTGAGAAGGAGACCCGCTGGAAGATGTCTGCAGCAATGTGGGAGGTAAGGCTGGGGCATGAGACAAGTGGAGGACATGGACGGTGGACATCTGGGTGGCTTCAGGTGACGCTCCTATAGGTAGGGCAACTGGAGGACCTGAGGACCGATTGGGAAGACGAGGGAGAGAAGAGAGTCTAGAAAGAAGGTTCACCGCTGGGCTAAATCCTGACTTTGTGCAAATTAGAAAACAGCACCTTGCCCGGGTCACTTTACTTCCACCTGTCGGAAAACTGTCTTGTTTACACGGTTCCTAGGTGATTAGTGCCCCTGGGGTTATTCCCTGCCCACCCTGATCCACAGCAGCCCTGCGAGGAAGCCCAGGTGAGGGAGACGGGGAGGGTAATCCTGAGGGGAAGATGGCGGGAGAACTGTCGTTGAGAGAAGCAGCATCCCAAGTTTCATGTATCTCTAATGCAGTGGTTCTCAGGCATTAGTGAGCATCAGACACACACGGGAGGGCTTGTTAAAACACAGATTGCTGGGCCCCCACTGTCTGCATTTCTGAATTGGTCGTTATGGGCTGGGGCCTGAGAGTCTGCATTTCTACCAAATTCCCAATGAAGCTCATGCTGCTGGTCCAGGACCACTCTCCTCTCTGAGAACGACAGAGGCTTCTCAACCCCACCTGTGCATTCCAAGCACCGCAGGAGATTTTTTTAAATGCTAAAGTCACAGCCCTTCCCAAACCATCTGAATCAGAATCCAGCTGAAAGAATCTCTTGGAGGGGTTTCCTTCCACCTACACGTTAAATTCAAAGACACCTCAGGTTAGATTTGCTCTGTGTGAGTTGCAGCGTATCAGCAATTTCTCTGATTTCTGTTCATGAATTTCCCCCCTTTTGTCTCCCACAATCGCCCCTTTCCCCCCAAAAGGCCCCAGCTCCCCCCTCTTTCCCTTAGAGATGTACCAAACTGGCCAGAAGTGTCCAGTCCTGCCTCAGGGTCAATGGAAATTATTTCACATTTGGTTCCTTCACCGTAAGCCCTCATCACTTGGCTTTTTCTAGCTCTGATTCCAGAACTGTCTATTCTGCATTTCCTGTAGGTGAGACATGCTGCTTTCTGTAGACCCCTCCCCTCCCTCCCTTCTCCAAGGTGACCTCCCGCCACCGCCCTGGCCTCACCCCTGCACTCACAGACTAGCAACCCAACTATTTTGAGCCATTGTGTCTTCCCAATAGGATTACTTGAGCTTCTGCAGGAACGGAGAGAAGCGTGTCCTCTCTCACAATATGGTAGTGAAAAGATGAGGTAACATAAGGTGTGTGGGGGATAGAAGTAAATATGGGCCTGAAATCCCACATAATTACATAATGGAGAGGTGTTGCCAAGGTAAATTAATAAGAAACTGTTGGGTGATGTTTGCCAACAGAATCAGTTTGGGGTGTGTTATTCGCTGCTTTTGCTTTCTTGAATGAGCCGTGAATTCGAATACAGTAGGTCCCCCCTCTTAGCCACGATTTCGCTCTCTGCATTTTCAGTTACCTGAGGTCAACCGTGGTCCGAAAATAGTAAATGGAAAATTCCAGAAATAAACAATTCATACGTTTTAAATTGCACACTGTTCTGAGTAGCATGATGAAATCTTAGGCCGCCCTGCTCTGTCCTGCCGGGATGTGAATCATCCCTTTGTCCAGTGTTTCCACGCTGTATAAACTGCCCCCACCCATTAGTCACTTAGCTGTCTCGGTTATCAGATCGATTGTCACAGTACCGTGGTGCTTGAGCTCAACTCACCCTGATTTTACTTAGTAACGGCCACAAAGTGCAAGAGTAGGGATGCTGGCAACTCGGCTCTGCCAAAGAGACGCCATAACGTGCTTCATTTAAGTGAAAAGGCATGTACTTGTATGTAGAGGAAACACGTAACATATGCACACACACACACACACACACACATAGAGGGTGCCAAGAAAATGTATACACATTTTAAGAAAGGAAAAAACTGTATTAAAATTACGCTGATGGTAACCACTTTGAGCACCTCTTGTAATTGCAGAAGTCAAATGTGACTTGTATTCATTTTTTGTTATCGGCATATATTGAGTAGTACAATTTTAATACAGTTTTTTCCTTTCTTAAAATGTGTATACATTTTTTTTTGGCACCGTGTATGTGTGTGTGTGTGTGTGTGTGTGTGTGTGTGTGTGTAGTCTGGTACTCTCCATGGTTTCAGACATCCACTGGGGGGTGTTGGAATGTGTCCCCCACGAAGAAGAGGGGAACTATTGTATCATGTTTCCCCGAAAATAAGGCCTAGCCAGACAATCAACTCTAATGTGTCTTTTGGAGCAAAAATTAATATAAGACCCGGTCTTATTTTACTATAATATAAGACCGGATCTTATATAATATTATAATATAACATAATACAGTACATAATACATAAGACTGGGTCTTATATTAATTTTTGCTCCAAAAGACACATTAGAGCTGATTGTCCGACTAGGTCTTATTTTCAGGGAAACAGGGTAATACATCTCAAAAGTGGTGACATCATCATGGAAGTGACCAAATTATTCTATCTCCTCTGCCAGGCTATCTAGAAACTAGGAAAATTGCCAAGGTAACACCCGGGAGCTACATGGGGGTTCCTCTGCCCACTGGCTGCTTTGCTGAACATCTCGCTGTTTATCTGTCTGTCTGTCTCTCTGTTTGTCTCTCCCATGTCTGTCTTATCTTTCCATCTGTCCCGCTCCCTATGCTCTTCTTACAGCACTGGAAAAGCAAGGCCAGGTTTCTCATCTCAAACTCACATTCTCAATGTCTGCCTTAAATTTGCATTCTCTTACATCAAAGGCCCTGGATGGCAGAATTGACATCTCAATCACATTCACTGTCAGTACCATGTAGGCACCTCTCCTCCCAACAGGTCTTGTCAATGGGCCAAGCCAGTTTGGGTTTGCAACAGGACTTGGGCTCATAGCTGGGTTGGAGGAGCCAGCACACGGTGTCACCCATTTAGGAAGCACTCTGGAACAGCAGCTAAGTGACAGGCTCAGGGACAGGGGCTAGGAGAAGAGGATGGACAAGTGCCCCGTGCTCAGGAAGCTCGCCACTCAGTGACCCAGGACAGCAGATCCAGTCAAGATAATAGGATGAGAGTCTGGTGAGAACTCAAGGTCTGTTTCAAGAACCGATGTCTTTGGAAAAGTCTGGAAAATCACAGTCTTTGGAAAACCAAGCAGAGACTCCAGACACCTAAGTCAAAACTGGTCTCCGCTTCAATCCCTCCAATTCTGGGGAGCTCACTTCCTCGTAAAGCATCCCTTCTCTTGCTGCACAGTTCCAGAACCTGCGTCAGATTTCCCCAAGGCCACAGTTTCCCAGGCCCTCAGCTCCCACATCTGTCCTTTCATCTGATAGTGACAACCACCCTGTGATGTAGGCAGAGCCGCAGAGTGCCCACTTGGCCAAGCAGAGACACTCCGGCTCAGCCAGGTTCGGTGAACCTTGGCAAAGACGAAACTAGAACTCAGCCCGTTCAATGCCTGGCCTGACGGTGTTTTCATCAAACAGCTCTGCTGTCATGTTGAGAGCAGTCCAGAGTCCAGCTTTCTGAGTCTGCAATGTACCAACAGTCTAACCTTCCCAGCAAACCTGGGTGAGAAGCTGAGGGTTGGAACCGTGTGCCCCAGACCTCCCACCGTCATGAAGAATGAGACAATTGCCCAGCCCATGGGCTGAGTTGATGCAGAATTGAGCTGAGGATCAAAGGGAAGGAAGCCTGCCCTTCACAACCCTGGGTGGAGATGCGGCTTCAGGAGGTGATTTCTTTGTAATTCGATGATTTTTCTGTCCTGAAGGGATGAGACCATGTTGTGCTGCTTCAGAATCCAAGAGAGAGGGATGGAAAGGCTGGTGAAGCACAAAGTCACACAAATAGTCCAGAAGAAGCACCCATCCAAAGGAGGCTTGGCGGAGAGATGAAAACCAGGCCCAGACCAGTGGATGGGCATCCAAGACTTCACTTATGTAGAGTAGAGAGGAGGGAGGACCTGGGAGGGGGCCCATTCTGCCTTCACTTCATTCAGCCTGGCTGGCTTGGAGACTGGGTCCCAAACGTCGTAAGTCTCATTTAGACCTGCTTTTGGAAGAAAAGAACAGTATACATTCTTTGTCATCACTGAACCTCGTATTTGTTAATATTCAACACAGTTATAAAGAAGATCTGGAAAATGCATCGTCTTAAGTTCTAGGGTTCCTGACACAGGTAAGGTGGCTTCAGTTACGCAATTAGAGGAAAATGGTTATGTGGGATTCAGGGACCCAATCCAGGGCCTGACCATAGTTTGGGTGGCCATAGTCTGTAAGTCTGTGATCAGTGCTACTACTCAAAAGAAGCAGGATATAGAATAACTAAACATTCGGACAAACCTAAGGAATGCTAGACTTATACTTTCACCTCAAAGACTTTACTGGAAACTATAAACAGGCCAGTGGGCAATAAATTTTCCTCAAGCCCTTCACCAGAGGCATCTTTTCTTGGCCAGTGGGTATAGCCAGTCCTTCTGTGCTGATATGGAATCACACACGAAGGGAATGTGACTGCCTTCCAAAGTGGGGGGTATTCAAACATTTCCCAGAAGGACATCATTGACCGAACGCTGGGAGGTTTCTGGATCACTGAAGGTTAGAAGGACTGGATATGAAAAGTCCATGCCTTCCTGGGACATTCTTCTCCCCTTGTGGTCCTCAAACAAATTGGCACTTCCTCCAAAGATGAACGAAGCGACCTGTCTGATTCTTTGCAGCCATTCAAAGCACTATGGATGGGGTAGAGTTAACTGTCCGTTTTTCATGAGAAGTGGATCTGATACCAGCATTAATCATACAGAAACATTGGGGCTCTCTATCCTTTCCCCGTCAAATGGGGGTGGCATGTGGATAAATGATATATTCTATTTCCAACCCTTCTTTTGCCCCGTCTACTTAATTTGAAACCAGTCTCTAAGAAGGGGGCTGTCTTTATTTAGACCTAATCCACAAAATGCTGTACAGGACAGAAGATGTGCTTTTGCATGTACACATGGAGAAAGCAAAGGAAATTTACTTCCTGCTGTTTGTCTGAATTTCCTAAAATCTAGAGTGACATGTATTACTATTGTAACCGGGGGGGAAAGTTCTGGAAAAGCTTCTGGTTTGGGCTGCAGGCATCTGATACAAGGATAAATATACATGAAGATGCTTGTTCCCTCCATCTCAGTCTCCCTGAGACACTCACCCCAACGATGTAGGGTCAATATCATGTCTCTGCGCTTGTGCATTTTTGCTCAGTAGGAATTCAGCCTTGGCCACAACCTGTGGAACATTTCAGCCTCATTATCTTTGCTTCAGAAAGAGCTTCCATCTAGCCTTTTATGGCAAGCTGGGGAAAAAGAGCTCTTTTAACATCATCTACACTGCTGCTTTTCAAGGATGGCGATAAGAAATAAACATTAGATATTGAATTTCCACCTGTGGGAGACGGTTCTGTGGCATGAATTCTAGTTGTGCCAAGGCCAGCACTTGAGAGCCTTGACTTTGGATGCTAGAAACCATTGAGCCCCAGATTTATGACTGTTCCCATGTCTCAACCACCTGCTCCAGGCATGTTCCTGAAATTTATGAAATGTAATTGTTCTAAAGGGTACAGGCCAGGAAGTGCAGGGTTGAAATATTCCACCTGGCCAGAGACACTGTCATGTGGACTAATTTAAGGCCCTCTTCATTTTAAGTAGGGTATTTCTCATTCACGACAGAGTACTTTCCATGTGATCTGAAGTAATATGCATAAAGCAGTCAGTTCCTGCTTGAAATGCTCAGAAAATATCCCTCACCAAAGTCATTTGCTATTTCCATTTTTAGGGTTAATTACTGCTGTAGCTCTTGTCTGAGTGAAAAAGTTCTTTTCCTTTTTATTTTCTTCTTTCCCTTCTATTTTTCTTTTCACAATTAGTGAGCCTGTAGACCATGTCTAGATTTTTTTTTTTTTCTTTCTCAGAAGTAACTTCCACACTGTCCCTTTCAAGAGCCCCAATCAGGCCAGGGAATCATTTCTAGTTCAGAATCATCAAGAAGAGACAGAATCAATCCTCCTGAGATGTTGAACTTTTCACAGACAGGGAAAGGAGAATATGCTCTCACCATTCTGTCCTTCTCCAGGGGGGATAATTTAGCTTTCAGATTAATTGTGAGACACAGTTCTCTTTTGAAACATCTTCTGAGAACAGTTCACCTCACTCACCCATACCACACCTTTGATCGTGAATCTTAGACCCTTGGGAAACATCTGTTCACCACAGATGTGACCCATCATCCAGTGTGACAAAGAGTGACTGTGTGTGCAGAGTATATAGAGATTTGTCCCCACACAGGCAAGAAATAATGTTTCCCCTGTAAACAGACATTTTTAAGAAATCTCAATATCTTTCTGGTTGAATCCCGTCAAAAATTAAGTTATTTCAAATTCTGCTTACTCAAATTAGGATTAAATTACAGTGACCTCAGTCTTTTGATTTTGCTTCTCAGACCCATATGTGGTGTGTAGAGAGAATCTTAAAGACACCCGACTTTTCTTTAGGGAGAGAGTAAAATCGGCATAGGTTTCAGAATTACATAATTCCCATGAAAAATGGACCCAGGCTAACGGGCATAGGTTGAGTCTATGCAGTAGTGTTAGCTCTCACTCTGTTGTGATTTGCTTTTAGATATTTATTTGTGAAATATAAATCTTGCTAAGATTGAAGTCTCTTCCAGAGAAGTGACTACTGCATTTTCTGTAGCTTTAATGGAACTGTTGAATCTTCTCGGAAAACAGAGAGATTCAGTTATATAAATATATTATCCTGGTGAAGGTAAATATATTCATCCTAGGGACATATAACATAACAATTCCAGAGAATTCACTGCTGTCCCTTCTCAGTGAGACTGGAGCTACATTCTGCAGATGTGTGGTAAGTTAGGCGACTTGCGATAACATTCTATGTGGTTAATCAGCTCCAAAAAATATGAGTGACTCTAAAAATGCTGAGGAATTAGAGTCTATGTCATTAACATGACAGGCGTTCGGTTGAAAAACAAAACATATACACAGACAATAGTTGAGTGGTTACCAGAGGGTAAGGGGGGTGGGGGGTGGGAGATGAGGGTAAAGGGGATCAAATATAAGGTGATGGAAGGAGAACTGACTCTGGGTGGTGAACACACAATGGGATATATAGATGATGTAATACAGAATTGTACACCTGAGATCTATGTAATTTTACTAACAATTGTCACCCCAATAAATTAAAAAAAAAGAAAAAAGAAAAACAAAACGTATCATCAGTATTGTCAGTATATTTACGGATTCTTTTCTCATTGATTCATCCCATGGCTAATACAACACCTGTTACATAAGAGACGCTTAAACGCTATTCTGTTCAGTACAACTGGTAACACTTCCTGGTGGACTGTTTGGATTGTCTGTCAGTCAAAATGATGACTTAGAATACTAGTTTTCATCCAGTAAAACAGACTAGGTCTGAGCATAGAGGGCTGAAGGATGTCAAATGCACCACTTCTTTAAATGATCACTTTCCCACAAGGGCTGCATTTGCATCCTGTTGGCTATTAGCAGGAGCCATGACAGTCATCGGCAAGGGGATCCCACGTCTGGGGTCTAGTTGGGGAGCACAACCCCTCCTGCCTAGAATATATGTGCATGAACTATTCATACCTGCAAATGCTCTAGTCCGCTTGGTCAGTGGAGCTGATCAGCAAGCACTGTTTTCATTGAGACCTGGAACACTTCCATCACGCAGCCGTCATCCCTCCCCAGAGTGAATGGGAAGGGAGATGGATGAAGAAAGATCCAAAAGAAAAGGCATCGTCGATTCTTCAAACCATAATTTACTGAGTGTCTACTATGTACCAGGCACTGTACTGGGTTTACAAAGATGAATGAGACACAGCCTCTGTCCTCAAGAAGCTCATGGAACGGGAGGGAGACAGGTGCATAAGTGGATCATTGCAACTTGGGAAGAGCAACGATGGAGACATTCCCAGCTGAGCAGAGCAGGCTCTTAAAGGAAGAATAAGCATTGGCCAGATGTTGGTGGAGAGGAAGGACCACTGGGAAAGAGATCAGGGGTCTCCTGGACCTGGCTCGAACGGGCTCACAAACACCAAACCTTAAATGTTCATGAATCTTGCAAGATTGCTGTTAAAAATGGTCATTATTAAAAATTTAATTATGTATGTTTGCAATTCAATAAATTATATTAAAACAAAGATAACAAATATTAAAAATGTATCAGTCCCTAATCATGATACTACATTTTACCACTACCAATACCCTTGAGGGTTTCTTAGGTCTATTGTATCTGTATGATGGAAATACTGTCTAATAGTGGCTCCTGCCCATCTCTTCCCAGCTCCACGTGCAATGATGTCATGTTTGTTTGAAACTGGCCATGATAGGAATATTTACTCCAGTGGGCAGACAGACAAAACAGAAGTAAACAAACAAAATAATTGCAAATTGTGATACAGGGATTTGGAGGAAATAAACATGGTAATAGGAATAATGGTGGGAAGTGGGAATGCCAGTACTCAGGGAGGTCCAGAAGGTCTTCTCTGAAGATGTTGTATTGAAGCCAAGACCCCAGAGGTAAGGAGGAGCCCCAGAGGTTTAAGAGGTAGCAAGGAGGGTGGTCAGTACTTGCCGTGGGCAGAGGACCTGATTGAGGTGGGGAAGGGGCTGCAGGACGTGTGTGGTAAGATGAAGTGAGGTCTGGGGGAAGGAGGCAGGGAGGAAGTCAGGCCGGACCTTGGAGCCAACACAACAAGGATTTGGGATTTTTGTCCAAAGAGCACTGAGAAGCCACTGGAGGGATGGCATGCCCTGATTTGCATTTTTTAAAGATTACGTCCAGGCCACTGTGTGGAGAATGAATTGAGGGTCAATGCGGAGCAGGGGGGAGAGTGAGGAGGTTGCTGCAGGAGCTTCGACAAGAGGAGGCACTGGCCCAAACTAAGGAGATAACTATGGAGATAAAAATTGGGGCGTGGGGATGGGCAACAGCGCTGGGTGGGGTGAAATCTACAGGCCTTGCTGATGGATGGCTGAAGGAAGAGAGAGGAGCATGGGCTGATCCACAGGTCCCTGGCCTGGAATGTGGATGTGGGAGCTCCCCGCTGGAGAGGGAGATGCAGTTAGAGGGTGACAGGGAATTAGACGATGGGTCAGGTGGAGCAGGCCAGGCTGGCTGCCAGGGAAACCGGGAGACCTCCATGCCTCCGAGACTGATCCAAAGGGATAAGAAAGTTGTTCTAGGACGTGTGTGCCAGCCGAATAGAAGGAATGGAGAGGGAGGCCAGTAAATGAGGACGTGGACTTAATTCAGGGCAGTGAGAATGGTGAGGAGCTCAAGATATTTTGCCGAAAAACATGGGCAGCCCATGGAGATAAAGAAGGGAGAATCAAAGGTGAGATGAGAAATGAATAATGCCAGTGTCTGCGAAGAGGACAGGTGGAGGGATGAAGCTATGTCTGATAATGTTTTAAAATAGTGACAGGGCTTCCAGGCAATAAACATAGAGTCAGAATGAAGATCTGAGGTCTAGACTGCTTGCCAGATGACCCACATCCTAGGCAACTGAAAGTGATTCTGTCTTTCACCCATGAATTCCCAGTCTTCCAAAAATCAGAATACACCAACATATACTTAGCCTTCAAACTGCTTTCCTTAGTCAAACCACACTCAACATAACTCATCGCTCTTTGGAAATTCACAACTTTCCTTTAGGTTCTTGTCATGCTTCAGGGTCAGCACGAGGAACATAAATTATCATTGGTATAAAACAACCTTATCTGAAACGGAACTACCATGGCTGGGAGCCTTGATGTGTGAAAGGTACAAAGACTGATCTCCTGGCTGGAAGGTTTCTAGTCTCACACTTCTTGAAATTTACACAGATTTTTTTTTTTTCCAGCGGTAGCACAACTAACATCTGCCTTTGCTTTCCCCACGTTATCTTGGAAGCCATATGGTAGGCAGCTAATAATGTGGTTTGCAGAACAATGTACCTGGCTACCCCTGATCAAAGCACAGTGAACACGTGTCTCCACCTACTCAGTCTCCCTGTCCCGTCCCTCCTCTTCTTCCCCTGGTGACAGTCTCCTTCTCCCCATCCATTGGCTTCCACTTCCTGTCTTCCTCCCCTTTAATGCTGTCTTCTCTTCCTGCTTCACCAACTTCTTTCTTTCCCTGCTGGCCTGTCTTCTTTGCCTGCTTCATCCATCTTCTCCCCTCCAGAGCTCATAGATTCGCTACCGCACGTGCTTGAATCTCATTGTCTGAGCAAGGACTGCCCTCCCTGACTTCTTCCTGTTAAAGGCAAAATTCTTGTCATCTAAGCTTCATGGCTGCCTGGATTCCAGATAAACTAAGATTTATTGTGTGTGTGCAATGGTGACCCCCAGGCTACACACTTGGAATGCATGTCATGAGTGTTCCGAAGAGAAGGGTTGAGGCAAGCAGTCACTTTGTTTTAACCGGAAGACATTATTTTTGTAATTATTGAAGGAGGAAATAAATGAAATCCAATGAATACTTCACATGGCCAGATCACTGGTCGAGGTCAAAGGAGTCACTCAGAGGGCAGCATAGCACCTTGTAGGAGGTTTAAATACTGTATCCTCACTTGTGAGTGTGCACGAGGGTTCCGAGCAACCCATGTGCTAGCTGGGGGCCTTCGGTTATTGACCCTTTTCTTAACTCTTGTCTTTTTCCCTCCCCCCCCCCCCAAAGCCAAACAGGAGGGTAAAGAGCTGGTGAGAGTTGGGAGATCTGCTTGGGACAGGAAAGGTTAGCAGAGTAGGGGGGGAAAGCCTTTTCTTCCCATCTCTTAACGAAGTACTTTCTACCCAAACAGCTGAATCACTACATGCTTAATTTATTTGTTAAAATGGACAGAATAATAGGACTTTGGAAAGGCTTCCTCCATCAATTCAGCCTTTTTTTTTTTTCAATTCAGCCTTTTTAATAACCAAACAAGATGATAGTATGTAAGGATCAATGTGGGGCAAAGGGCTAATACAACGGCCCAAATCCTTGCCTGACCTCAGAATAATCAACTCAGGCATAAATAACCTCAGGGAGAAGTCACCTGGCTCAGTCACTGCTCGCTAGGTTCTTTCAAAGTTGAGAATGAGACACCGAATTTGGCCCCATCACTCCCTGAACTGATTTTCTAGGGCCCCAAGTATTCATTTTGCTCCAGATAGATGCGGCTTTTCCTCAAAGCCTCTATAAGGATATAAAGACAGACCAAGAAGAAATAAACTCTTTTAAATGACAACAATAGCTTCGTGGGCCTTCTTTCCATCCATGTGTTTAAGACCCGCTGATTATCCTTTCATGGATTTTCGTGTGTTGCAATTTGTATGTTGAATGTTGAGTCTTTCATGAACATTAGGATTGGACTGTCTATATCATGAGAACACATCTTACTAATTCAGTTAGTTCATTTGAAAATCCTGGGTATTACGTCCACATGAGGTCAAGCAGCAAGTTTAACTGAGTTTAACACCAATAGATACAACCTTTGGAAAGCTTTGGAAACATGCACTGCATTAAGGAGTTGCACATTCTGTATCCCAATCGTCATTAGAGGCTACAGTCAAAATCTGAAACTCTCCTTTTCTTTTTTTTCTTTTTTTTCTTTAAATGAATCGACTTCATTTTTTTTTTTTTTAGAGTAGTTTTAGGTATACAGAAAAATGAGCAGAAAATACAGGTAGTTCCCATGTACCTATTCCCACTCCCCTAGTTTTCTCTATTATTAACATCTTACACTGATGTACGTTAGTTACAACTGAACCAATATTGATACATTATTATTAACTAAAGTCCATAGTTGACACCAGGGTTCCCTCTTTGTGTTGTACATTCATTCTGTGGGTTTTGACAAATATATAATGACGTGTGTCCACCATTGTGGTATCAAACAGCGTGGTTTCACCACCCTAAAAATCCCCTGTGCTCTATCTGTCCTACCTCCTTCCCCTGGATCACTGGGAATCTCTGACCTTTTTACTGTCTCTATAGCCTTGCCTATTCTAAACTGTTGTCTAATTGGAATCATACAGCATGCAGCCTTTTCAGACTGGCTTCTTTCATTTAGCAAGACACATTTAAGGTTCCTCCATATCTCTTTGTGGTTTGATAGCTCATTGATTTTTTATCACTGAATGATATTTCATTGTATGGATGTACCACAGTTTATTTATTTTTTTAAAAAAATTAAATACCTACTATGTGCTCCAAATGCTACCCAGTTCTATGAGGGCTACTCCCAAAATTCTAAAATAGCTTTATTTTCAAGGTTAGTCTAATTATGAAAATGAGACATATGTTAGACAGAATGATATAAAAGGATATTATAAAGCATTGAAGTATATAGTTTGCAGAAAACAAGTGTGATCTAGAAAAGTGATGTTTTCGGGGGAACATACCCCTCTTGAAATTAGACACATATTTTTGTATATGTGTCCAGGGTCCAAGGCATTCATCAGATTCTTGAGGGGATGTGTTACACCTCCCCCCCAATATTACGAACCACTGTAGAGATGAGGAGAGGTGGCATTTATAACTGGAAAAGAGCTGATGAAGGTCCTGAAGCTTGATCTGAAGACCGAAGGATGGTGGTAGGACCTGTTAGGTGCAGCAAGGAGCATACAGCAAGAGGTAGGAAAGTTAGGTGGTGGTGTGAAATAGGGAGGAAGGACAGATTTACTTTGAATTGGGGAAGGGAAGAGAAGTAAGGCGGGCTAAGAAAGGGAAGTCCTTCAAAGTCAAGGAGATATTTAATTTGGGATTAAAACCTACAAAATGTCATCTTCACCCCAAATGAAAAGTGTCTCATGCCAGCTGTTGGTTGGCATACACACACACACATACACACATACGCATGATCTACAGAAATAATACTGTCCCTTGGTTTAAGAAATACAGCCTTTTGTTTCTCTTTTGCCACTCTTGTGTGGAACAATTCCCCTGCAAAGAGGCTTTAGATTAGCAAGTCAAGATAAAACCGTAAACCCTGATTAGGAAAGAGAAGAAAGGGCAGAGGGGAAGGGAGGCATGGCTGCCTTCTGTGAAGTCAGGTGGATCTCAAGACTCGGCCCTGAAAAGCTTTGCTCATTTTTACCTCTGCAGCATGCATGACAAAATGCTCTGCAAACTGTAGAACACTTTGTAAGTGTTCCCGTTATTATGCTGTCCCATCTCCTGTGAAATATGTTGCCTTTTCTTCTCTGCTTTTCTAAATCAAATTCCTCCCTAAATGTCTGGCTCAAAATTTAAGCTTTCCTTGACTATTTCTGAAGACTGTGATCTTTCCATTCCCTAAAAGTCAATAGAATTTATAATAAGAATCTTTCACTTAGCCAGTATCACATACCGTCCTTCTATTATTTGTGTGTTCATTTTTTTTCTGGGTCTTTATTTTATCTTTTACTACAAGATTGTGCGACGGGTGTTCACTGATGTGTAACCATGCGCGAAAACAGTGTCTGGCACATAGTAGGTGTTCAATAAATACTTTTAAAATGTACTGATGACTAATGGGATTCCTGCAGGGATGTTTTATGCTAGTTTTCTTCCTCACAAAGTTTTAGTGCATGCCATTCAGATAACTATGTAATAGGTAACCATTTAAGTATCTATCTAGACACTAGTGATCTGATCTGAACATCTTACCTTTTTAGCCATGAGTTAGGCTGCAAACAACTCAATGATGCTTCTTTGCGTAGGTCAGATAATGTTGAACGAAGCTTTCATATCCCTCTTCTTTCCCTTTATTATATTGCCTTGTTTCCTATTGATATCCTCTTTTCTGGGCCTCAAATGATACTAAAGGATGCTTACAGCTTAAAAAGTGCATTTTCCAAGGCATCTCTTTTGGAGGAAAGGAGTGAAAGGAATCCCTTCTCTCCTCCCTCCTTCACCCTTTGCAGCAGAGTTGACTTAGTAGCCGCAGCCTTTGGTAAGAGCAAACTCATTTTCCTGTGACCAGCTAAACAGACAAGGCTTCTGATCCCTGTCATTGCCCCATAGCCCTGGTGACTGAAGGGGACTGGTAGCCACTCACCCAATTCACTTCGTGGGATTCCTGAAGAATAACTACCTATACTTTGTTGATCACTGCTTTGCTTGTTTGTTCTTATTGTCAATAAAATATGCAGATTCTGGGCCCAGTTCTAGAGCAAATTTTACTTCAAAAACAGGGTCTTCAACCACTGAGACCTGCAGAAAGAATAGAGACACTAGCGTGGGTGATAACACAGATAGCACAGCAAACAGATTACGGGTGAGGCTAGTTGACTTTCAGCCTCAGGGATTTATCTCTGAAGAATCTTGTGAAGCCAGAGGGCGGGCCAGGTCTCAGCCTTGTGGTTTTGGTGACTTGATTTTATCAGTTTACCCTTGAGTTTTCGGGATCTGATGAGTTGATCCATTCTAACCAAACCGCAGACTAGTTCCCCTCCCCCAACTCCACCCCCACCCCCACCAAAATCAGAATACCAGTGTATTAATTTAGAGTGAGAGATATATATCCTTCTAAGGCCCAAATATTTAGGTCTAGGACACGTACCTTCTGATATACATGAAACTGATAAATTACATTTCTAAGGAGGAGACAGCTTGCAAAGCATGGAATTAGCGTTTGGGGCCTCACTCTCTGTGGAGAATAGCATAGCTTGATACCCACACAAGCCCTCCACTGCTTTAGAAAATGTCTTCCCGGGAGAAAGAATATTATGGTGGAGACATACAGACCCATTCTTCCACGTTGCTCCCTTTTTCCTAAATTTCATGAGGACTGCCACCCATTTCCATGTGTCATTATAAAATGCTTCTTTGTGTCAATACTTAAAAGTCAACACTTAAAATTCGTTTAATTCCAAAGTATGGGATCATTGCAAGAAATGAACCAACACTCCAAAGATGTGTAAAGGAAAAGTTAATAAACTCATGTCTCTGCCGTGGTCGCCATTCCCAGCCCTTGTAGAGGAACAGATGTGGAGCGATGCCATGCAGCCCTCTGCACCTCTCACCAGGACCATCCAATGAACTGCAGCACAGTTGGGGATTTTCAGGTTTCTTTTACAAATACGGGATTATATGACGCACCTTACTCTTCTCACATAGTGCATCAGGGACCCTCCTCCTGGTGAATGGATAGACTTCAAGTTCAGTACTTTTCATAGCTGCCTCATATTCCATGGTATGAGTGGATGTACCTACCTACGTCCCTTCTAGTCTTTGGCCACCACCACCAACAAAATGTGAAACACTTCTGTGCATATTTTGTTAGACATTGATATTTTTTGTTTCTATAAACTAGATTTCCCAAAGTGGGTCAATGCCTTTCTAAAAGAAAGGGTAGTTCCAGGTCTATAAGCTGGGTTTTTGTTTGTTTGTTTCTTTGTTTGTTATGAATTACAGTGAATTTCGTTGACCATTTCTTAATGACACAAAGATAAGGACCTTATGTTTATCAGAAAAATATAAAAAATAAAAAAAAATAAAAGAAAAATGTATCCCCCATTCACCAAAAGGGACTGTTAAACCCATGGGATGTAGATTCTTCTAAAACTCCAGCCCCGGTGGGAGAAAGTCCCCCATTTGAGCACTGCACCCTTTCAACAGCATTTGAGAATGTGTGAGCTGGCCTAGCCCAGTGGCCACTTAATAAATATTCGTAGAGTGTTCAATACACGAAGGTCATCTGGTTCGAGTTTCTCATTTCACAGATGGGGAAATTGAAGCCCAGAGGGTTAAGTGAGGCACAATTAGGGGGAAAAGGAGGAAAAAGCCTGAGTGCTCTAAGTTGCAGAGATTTGAGAGCTTGGAATAGGGAGGAGAGACAGCTGCCTTGTATAGAGGCTCCACACAGAGAGGGAGACGTGAGAAGATTTACGAAGTTTGCCTGTGCCTTAAGAAAATGATTCTTCCTTGAAACTTTCTCGAGTGACTGCAGCCAGGATTTAAATTTAATTTTCTTATTTTAATTCTTTCTTGAGGCTGAAGCTATGTGTCTTTGACCCCGTGCAGGAACGGGACCATTGGCAGCACAGCTTTGCACACCGTGTAAGGTACTGCGTGGTGTTCCCAAAAACGTGTCCTCTTCCCCCCTCAATGGGTACATGCAGCCACGTGACTGAGTCGCTGCCCTTGGAGTGCCCTTGCAAGACAGCACAGTTCCTAGGGCTGGGCTGTGACCTCTCTTATGGGGGGTCCTCCATCCTCTCTTATTTGTCTGCCAGCTGGAAACTAAGGGCTCCCAGGTCCCCCACACAGCTGAGGGAAGCCTGGGTCCCTGAATCACTGTGTGGAAGGCCGCCTGATAAACACCCTCTCTGGGCTGTTTTAAGAGTGAGAAATCAGTTTCCACTGTTAGGCCACTGTTACCTCTTATCTGTTACAGCAGCTTGTGTTACTTCACTGAGGCACGGGCTTCCACGGCATTTGTGTTTCTGTTTTTTAAATAAATCACCAGATATAAAACCCAGAACCTGTATCAACCAATAGTGTGGTCATTGTTACACATCCTCTTAATAGCCACTAATTAATGCAAATTTAAAATGGAGTTCTAAGCCACCTACTTTATCCATGAGAATGAATACATAAGAGCAAGAAAAATAAAATGGTCTGACATTAAAAATTTTCCTTACTGCCATGTAACTTAATTTAGGTTGATCGCAGTGGAAACTTGATTTCCTTTCTCCAAGAGTTTCATGAATCATTTTTCTTTTTGAGCACTGCCCTTTTATCCATTGTTCTTGCTTAATCACTCACATGATATTGGGTTTGTTGTCTTGACAGGAGTGGAAACTTTCTAAATAATTATTTCAGTTTTTCTGGCTTTAAAGTTAGGATAAAGGATGAATAGAAAACAGTTGGGGGAGCGGAGGGAAGGAGGATGCCAGGAAATTAGCAGGACTTGCATTGTTCTAGTTCTCAAAAGTCATCACGATACTGTTAATAGGAATCGTAGTAATAGTAGGAGAGGTTTGAAAGTTTCATTGAAACATGAAACCTAGAGAATCCTCTTGGTCCCAACTTACATTTGAAAATAAAGCTAAGACTTTGTAGCTAAGACACATCATTTAGTAAGCCTCAGCGCTTGGTGTCCCAGTTTGAGATAGAATGATTGCCACTTGGTCACAAGTAGGTGGGGTACAAGGAAATTATTGTAGGGAGATGTGTATATGTTGTGGTGAAGAGGAAACGACGGAACATATGAACAGATGACTTTGGCATTTTATCTTCGTGCCTCACTAATCACGTGGCTGAGACTACAAAGCAGCAGTTAGGGCCCAGTATGGGTTGATGGAGAAATTGACCTAGAACTATTAATACATGTACAGACCTAAAAATACTCTCGAAAAAACATACAGGATACAGTGAGTTGAGACCGTAGTGAAAAGACGGTCAAATTCTAGCCCCTGAGCCAGACATTTCACTAATAAGGATATTAAGCATATTCAAAGTACAGGCATTTCTACAAAGTATTATAAAACAAAAAGGTGAATATGTCTGTCTGGTGGGGTGCTAAACCAGGTCAAAATGACACACCATCACGCCAAGGATGCCTAGGCAGCAAATAGGTGGGTGTCACAGATACAGAATTGGGGAAAGGTGTTATATCCTGCTTTTGATAACAATTTGTAAGATGGTCACTTACCCCGCCTCAAACCCTTACAGCGTTTGTTTCCCAGTCTTTCCATTTTTCATCCTCTGCCAACTTGGGCTCCTGCTCAAAAACGCTCAGTGCTTCTCTGTTGCTTACAGAAATAGGGCCACACACCTCTGCTTGGCACCAAAGGCCTTCCCTTATCCAGGCCCAGCTGACTGTCCGTATTCACTGTTGCCTAACCCCTGTCCCTGTTGGGCCGGGACCATCTCCGTGCAGCGCACCATTCATTCCCAGCTCTGAGCCTCTCCTCTTCCCTCCAGCTCCCCTCCATGGGTCCAATGCTCGGTTCTCTGGATTCTAAGATCGCCACACAGGTCGGGCTCCTGGCTCCCAAAAGGACAAGGTGGCTTCCTCAGTGCAGGCGCACACGGCTCTGTGTGTGGCTTCATGCTCTGCTGTCACTGTCTTGAAACGCTTAACCATTTCTGAACAAGGGGCCCCACAGTTTCATTTTGCACTGAGCTGCACAAATTATGTCTCCAGGCCTGTGGGGGGGGAACTATTTGTGTGGGCAACTGCAACATATGGCCTTGTGTTTTTATTTAATTAAAATGGAGATGAAGCTCTAACATACCTAGGGCACTTTACGTGTACAAAGCACCTGCACACACAGCACCTCACCCAAACCACACAGCCGACTTGTGGAGTAAGGGTGCTGAATTCCAGCACCAGTTGGGGGTCTTCAGGCATTTCTGAATCCATCTATGGTCTTCCTTTTGATTTTTGTTCACATTTTCTAGCTCCCCGTGCTCTTTAATGTTTATAGTAATAAAAGGTCAGAGTAGCCTAAATGTTCACTGAACCGGTGTGGCTAAACTCCCCCTATATTCGTTTTCTTTGAGCTACTATAACAATGTACCACATGCTGAGTGGGTTAAACACCAGAAATGTATTGTCTCTGGAGTCTCGAAGTCTGAAATCTTGGGGTCGGCAGGACTGGGTTCCCTCTGAAACCTGAAGGAAAATCCTTTCTTGCCTCTTGCTAGCTTCTGGTGGTTTCGGGCAATTTGTGGCGTTCCTTGGTGGATAGATACATCACTCCAATTCTGTCTTCACGCACTCATCCTCTTATAAGTACACCAGTCATACTGGATTAGGACCCACCCTCTTCCAGTGTGTCCTCATCTTAGTTTAACTGATTCCATCAGCAATGGCCCACTTTCCAAATAAGGTCCCATTCCGAGGTTCTAGGGATTAGGATTTCAGTATATTTGGGGTTTGGGGTTGGCAGGGAGGACACAATTTAATCTGTAACACACCCCCTGTCCTGCACACTATTAGTCACTAAGTCCTATAGATTCCAACTCTGGCATGTCTCTTGAAACTAGTCATTTCTCCTAACCTTTGACATCACCGTGGCCCAGGCCTGGTTCAGCGTTTGCCTCGTAATCTTGTGGCCCTCTGATCTATTCCCACCCTGCAGTCGATAAGGGCTTTTAAAACCTCTGTGCTCTTGTCACTCCCTAACTTCCCGTTATCTCTGGACAACCCCATCTCTGATGAGCTTTATAAGGCCCTTGCATGACTTGGCCCCACTTACCCCTCTGACCTCCCTCCATTGCCACCTTCCCCCCCATCACTTGTTCCCTTGCTAGCCTCCTATTCCTCCCGTATGTTCCAGGCGACTGAACTTCCCCCAGTGAAGGGCCATGATCTCTTGTTCTGCAGACCTCCATGCTGCCAGGAACACCCCCCTTTCCTCCTCATCCTTCAGGTTTGGCTTTCACGTCACTTCTTTCAGGATGTCTCCCATCCCATGTGCCCCTGTGTCTGAGCAAAGTTAGCACTAAGAGGGCGGCCACAGAACTTTCTTCTCCACTGTCTACCAAAGAGAACCCTGAAATCACCAGCCTTGAAATGAGTGCCCTGCCCCCTCCCTTTAACCCCAAAAGGGAGGTGAGTTTAAGTCAGTCCACACAATGAAATGCTGGGGTGCTTGGGAAAAGGAAATAAAGTCGGACGTGGAATGAAGAGAGATTTAATAATTCTTGTCATGCATGATGACCTTAAATGCCCCTCAGTGTTGTTCCAGAAATGCCAAAAACCAATGGGATTTACTTGAAATTACTTGGAGCTCATGGACTGTCCTGACTATGGCAGTGCTCTGAGATAGAATTTCACGGGATTGCAAGAGTTACCCTCCTGTAACACTTGTCTTTGTCCATCACAACCGTTGTCACCCCACATCATTGGGTTTACTCTTCTCTCTCCCTTCTAGACCACAAGTGTCTAGCACAGGGCCAGGCACCTAGTAAGCCCTCTCATGACTGGCTAAATGATGTAACAGAAGCCAAGTCACAGAGACGTTAAGAGATTTGCCCTTGGTCAGATGGAAAGGATGATGAAGAGGCAGACATTGAACTTGGGTTGACTTTTAGGCCATGTCCTTCGCCACTGCTCAGTGTGAGTGATGAGCTAGGAGCCTCAGGTCTGTCTTGTCACAGTTGTATTGTCAGTCCCTACTTGTTGCCTGAGAGAGAAATGAGAAGAGGTAATAAAAGAGAAAGGAATGAAGAGAGATTGTAAAGGTCAAAGAAACAGGATAGAAAACAGAGAGGGAAGAAAGGAGGAAGAGAGAAGACACGAGAACGCCTTGCCACCCGGCCTAGACTCAGAGGCTGCTGCCTTCTGTTCTCGTTCATGCGACCAGGATTCATAGAAATGCCCAAAACTGTTCTAGACATTCAGATCACATCAGTGAACAAAATAAACTAAGACTCCTGACTTTGTGGAACTTACATTTTAGTAGGGAAAATCAGACAGTAAAAAAGGAACTGAAAAGATAAGTATTAATAAATAACATATGATGTGAGAATATGATCGATACTATGCGAAAGTCGCACAGTAGGCTAAGGGCAAGGATTCTTATGCTGGACGCCCAGGTCCACAAGGGGTTCGTGGATAGAATTTGGGGGCCTGTGAACTTGGATGGGGAAATTTCTGTGAACTTTCATTAACTTTAAACCTTCAAATCTGACTCTAGGCAACCAACCTACAGGAGTAATCGCAGTACCTGTGATTCTGTTACCAGTGAAAGTCACAGATATTTTTACATCATGTTGCCAGTTGTTACAGGTATCCTGAACTATTGTTTATACTCGTTGCTACCTTGTTGCTATTGGGCCTGCAGTTACAGCTTGTTATTTAATGTATCAATAAAGACACATATATTTGGCAACTGTATCTCGGTATAAATAGTTTCTTTTGTAACATTGTACATTTTGGAAACATCATTCTGTGAAGCGGTCCCCACAAGACTGCCAAAGAGTTCACGGAACAAAAAAAGTTAAGAACACTGGATAAGGGAATGGGGGGTGCAGTGGAGGACAGTTTGGGTGGAAGGACGAGTTACAGGACAGTCACACACCACCTGACGACGTTTCAGTCTACAACAGTGGGCCCATAAGATTATCATGGAGCTGAAAAATTCCTATCACTTAGCTGTCATACATCATAGTGCAATGCACTACTTATTACTTACATGTTTGTGGTGATACTGGGGTAAACAAACCTATTGCACCACCAATTGTATAAAAGTATAGCACATGCAATTATATACAGTACATAATACTTGATGGTGATAATAAACAACTATGGTAATGTATTTACTATACTATTTATCATTATTTAAGAGTGTACTTTTTCTACTTATAACAAAAAAGTTTGCTGTAAAACAGTGGGCCGTGTTATGCCGGCAGCAGCGTCATACATCTCGTGTTTACTGCATCTCTTGATGGCATCATTTTTCTCTTGTGCTTGATTTAATCTCGTGTTGTTTTATACAGTAATGTGATGTACAGGCTTCTAGCCTAGGAGTGGGAGGCTTTGCCATCCCACGTGGGTGGGCAGTAGGCTATACCATCCAGGTGTGTAAGTACAATCTATGATGTGCATTAATTGTCGAGTGATGCATCTCAGAATGTATCCCCATGGTTACTGGAGTGGGCAGCATTGATCTCATGCTGAATGCCCAGTTGAACCCGTTTCTAGCACACGCTCTCCGCGGCCACCCCCCAAAGCTCAGACTCAGATGCCTAGTGAGGCCATCTTGTTGTTTACCAGCCTGTTTCACTGGTGAAAGAACTCCGACACCTCCCTGCCACTCACCACCTTCCCCTCTCAGTGGCTATTTAGCACAGGATTTAACATGCAGAAGTTCCGAATCAACAAAATAATGTTGGAAGAACACAGGGAAATTCAAGGCTATTTTTAAAATCTTCCTGTCTGTTGTTGTTTTGCCTTCTATTTAAATGTCCAACTCATCCAGACAAACTAGCTCTAATCAGCCAGGCAGTATATGTCTCCTAAAGAAAAGATAAGCAAATCAGCATTCTCTGAATGTTGATTAAGTGTATCACCTAGGGCAGATGGAATGAGCCGGAGATACTGCCCTGTTTCAAAAGAAATTCTTTAAAAATTCAAATTCATCTCACACGTACAGTGAACATCCTCAGAATTCTGTGACAAAAGAGCCTTTGTTTTTCAAAAATGACACTTTGAGGCTGTCGAAATATTTTAAGAAGATCTCCACGTAGACTATGATAAAACACTATCTGAAAAATCACAAAATTGAAGTCTCCCTTGTGTTAATTAAGATGCTGTTGGCGCTAAGTAATGGGGTGCAAGGCTAAAGGTGGCTTAAGACCTGGCTGCTCTCACTCAACAAGAAGCCTGACGTCAGTGCCTCCGAGGTTCGTTCGTTTCCAGAATGTCAGGACTCTCGGTTGGCCCCTCTAGCCCTAGAGAAAACCATACAGCTTCTCCTGTGATTGAGGCTCCCTCTTCCCAGTTCATCCTTAAACCTCTTAGCTTCTCACACCAGTGGGTGTTCCAGTGCCTGTTGAAATTCTCTGTTATAACTATATATCCAAGAGAGTCCATTTAAAATGCAGATTCCAAGGCACCATCCCCAGAGACTCCTGAGTCAGTGGGCTTGGGGTTCTGCCTGAGGAATCGGCATCTTTAGGAGGCCTGTGTGGGGTTTGGACGCAGGTGACCCAAGGGCCACAGTTTGAGAAGTACCACCATGTAACCTCTCCCTGTGTGACCTTGCAGCTCCTTTGGATGAGCCACCCATTGTATACTGATGACTCAAAAGCATGTCTGAGCTCCAGCCCTCTACACCCACTTGGCAACTGGAATCCCTACCTGAATATCTCATAGGAACCTTAAGCTCAACATGTTCAAAATGGAGCTCACTTTCTCCCCACACCTGGTACACATAGAATAAAGTATAAATCCCTTGGCTTAGCATACAAGACCCTGCCTGTATCTCTAGCCTCATTGCTGACCACTGTCTGTACCTTATTCTTGGTGTTTATCAATATGGTGGCGTCTTACAGATACGCCTTTCTCCTTGTCGTCTCCTCCTGCCAGAATTCATGCTGCTGGGCACAAACGTGCCATCTTCTTCATCCCATAAACACACTCCTTGCCGTGTGTCCCTCTGTGCTAGCTTTTGACCAGGTGTATGTATCTGTCTGTTGCTGCACTCATCATATTGTGTTGCGCTCTTTACCTGGTGGTTTTGAACTTGATGCTTGAAAGTAGGGGCTGTGGCTTCTTCCTTTTTGTACTCTCAGCTCCTGCTGTAGAATCTAACACATAAGAAGCAGTCACTGCACATTTGATGAATTGAATTTCTTGGTGAAAGAAAAAGAAAGAGAGAAGGAATGACCAGGAAGGTTGAAGGGAAATTTAAATAGTGCCTCCTTATGAAGTCAATGGAGGGAACTGATTCAAGAAGGGATGAGGGGATTAACAGTCTCTAACTAGTGTTTGTTTAGAGGTCAAGCAGGGGAGGGGCTGAAAAAGGGCACTGGACTTGGCCCTGAAAAGTTCCTTGGCAGTGTCAGAGCAGTCAGTCCTAACAGTGCTCTGCCATGACATTCAACCTCCCTCGAAGGGCTGCCACATAGGGGCAAGCTCTTTCATGCTGGTGGGAGGAAACTTAGAGATACAAACTGCACAGCCCACTGGTTAATCACTGAGCTCGGCTTAACTTGGTTTAACAGGACTCTCGGGCTTTGAAAAGAGCTCGCCTGGGTCTACCTTCCCCTCTGCATCTACTTTCTGTGCCATTTCTGCCTAGTTTGTCCACGTTCAGCCTAGACTACATGTCAGGCAAAGCAAGCTATTACCCATCTCCCCTCATCACATGTTTCTCTGCTGGGCTGGTTTGATTTTCAAGAGAAAATGCGTCCTAATCTGCCATTCCTGCCACCTCCAACATTGCCCTGTCTTCGGCACATCTACGTGACAGCTTCTTTTACACTCACAGGGCGATGGCATTTGTTTTTTAATTTTTTTAATTTGTTGCCGTGATTGCTTTCTGCTGAATGCCATTCTGGCGTCTCTTTGCCATTTCTGTATCCCTGTTCAGGTGTGTGATCATTTTTCTTCTAGGAGCAGAAACAGAAAATGAATGATGTTTCCCCCATTCCCCTGATTTTGTCAGTGCAATCTCTGCAAGACTTGCCACTTCCACAATCAGATTCCCTCCACCCTGCTAAGCTCTACCCTTTGCCCTTGAAACGATTGTTCCCTCATTTGAATGCAATGTTTTCTCTTTCACATCCTCTGTCAGTGTAACACCCTATCCTGGAAGCTTTTCTCTAAGGGGTCCTGTAGTTGTTGAATACCAGTCTATTAAAAACAATGTATCGTTTAAGCTGTTCAAAGGTTTAAAGCAGAAATCTGAAGTAATTTCTTAGGAATAACTAAAATAATATAGGTGTATATTATGACTTGTTAGGAAACAGAATCATAGAAAAGAGGAAAGGAGAGAGAGGAGAAATAATGTGGAAGAGAGAGAAAGCTCCAGAGTAAAAGAAAATGAGACCGATACATTGTCAAAAAGAGAAAAACAGATACATTGATGGAGAGACCAAAAGAGAGATGTGATCTGGAAAGACTTATCCTGAAAAGTGAACTGCCTCCTCTGAGACACGTCCTCCAAAGACAAAACCACAGGCCCCAACACAGAAATAAGGACCAGACAGGAAAATGAGAGCAATACACACCAAGTCCGATAAGACACGAGCTGCCCAGACGTGGTACCGTGAACCCCCTGAGAAGAATTACAAGACACGCACACCTGAATCTGTCCACCCCAAAGAAATCTCTCCATCGTGTGGCCTTGGAGACATCATGGTGTTGTGCACTTTCACAACTGTAGGCGTAAAGTAAATGAAGACCCTCTGTCGCTTGTCCTGTAAGCAAAATGAACGTGAAACGAGGTCAAAACTCCTCTGTGTTTGCTCTGCCAACCCCTGAGAAAGATGTTACTTGTGCCATTTTGTAGAAAGGCATATAAAGAAGAGGTCACGGGCATAGATGATTACTAAATCCTTTCTAGCTCTTTTGCCTTTGTTATTGTTTTTCACAACATGTTGAAGTTAAGTGTTTTTTGGCAATCGAGAGTCCCATTTGGGCCAAAAAATCAGGTTTATTAAATGAGTTAATATTTGTAAACTTCTTAGAACACTAAGTGCTGGTGGGTTTATTAAGTAACTACGGTACAATGCGTACTATCTCTAGCCAAATGTCATCGCTCCTGGACCCATCTCATTGGCTCACCCCCCGGGGTGACTTCGGTCCCGCTCTCTACCTGGAATATTCTCTAGTGCCCTCTCCTGTCACCTCCCTAACCCTCCTCACACTCCTCCCATGTCCCCCTACCAAACACTACACATTCTTTTTGGGCTGAATTTAAGAACCCTACATTTTCCCCATAATTAGTGTCACCAAAGTCACGGATGTAACTGTTGTTGCTCGATCCAGTGGATGCCTCTCCACTTGCATCTGAAGTGACCTCTCCTGAGCCCTGCTGACCATGCCTCTCTCTGCGGTCTTTGCTCGAGGATGTTCAGGTACCATTCTGTCCAGGTTGTCCACCTCCTTCCCCATCCTCTCCTCCACAGGGAGTCCTTTTTCCTCCTCCCATCCTTTAAATACTGGTGCTCCCTGGGCTCTGTCTCAGATTCTCTCCCCTGCCTGCTCTCACTTTCTCCTTCAGTGGCATTTCACTGTTAGGTTTATATCCTGTTCCCACTTGACTGCAGTGCCTAGAGGGAAGGGAGATGGGCACACTCAATCTGCCAATTCATGAAAAACCAACAACTCCGAATTCATTTAAGTAACATTTTCCATCTCTATGATGCCAAGTACGCGAGCTCAACCGAATGTTTTTCACTGCAGTGGAGCATCACGTAGGTATAGCTTGCGTCACGGTGTAGAGAAGAGGAGACGGAGAGCTTATCTGTCTTGCTCCATCCAGTTCTCCTTTCGTGGGACTCATTTCCATGCCCAAGATGGTTCTTTTCCTGTGGGAAGGAGAACCACTCTTGAGATGTTTTCAGTTCACACATGTGATCTTCCGTCATTTTAATTCACCTTCTGTGGGGGAATGCATTAGTTTGCTAGAGCTGCCATAATATAGTATTCCAGACTGTGTGGTTTTAACAACTGAAATTTATTTTCCCACAATTCTGGAAGCCAGAAGTCTGAGATCAAAGTGTTGGCAGGTTTGGTTTTTTCTGAGGCCTCCCCCCCTTCGCTTGCAAATGCCTGCCTTCTCCCTGTCTTCACAGGGTCTTTCCTCTGTGTGTCTCTGTGTTCTAATTCTGTTATAGGAGAGATGCTGGATTAGCCCCAGCTCCATGACCTCATTGGAACTTAATTACCTCTTTAGAGAACTTACCACCAAATACAGTCACATTCTGAGGTACTGGGGGTTAGGATTTTAACATGAATTTTGGGGGACAGAGGGGTATTCCAGAGAGTGAAGCTGTCTATAATTACTCAGGGCTAGACAGCAAGCGGGACAAAGTGGGAGACAGTTACTAAACACTAATCAGTGTAAACCCTGAACTGAGGGCTATTTAGACAACTATGCTGTGGGCCACGCCCCAAGATGCTGCCAACCCCATTGTGGAGACAGGGCATCTGTATAGATGAGGAGAGTCAGCCGTCTAGGGTGGGTCGTGCCATGGACAACAGAGCATGTGTGGTAAGCAGGAACTGCTCTGTAAGCCCAGAGGAAGAAGAGGTAAAAATCAGTTGGCTAGGTCAAGGGGAGGTCTTAATAATGACAACAACCACCTTCTATTAAACCTCTACTATCTGCTAGCACTCTATACAAACTCTTAGCTCTATTCTAATCCCACGTCAGGTGCTCGGTGGGGACTATAAGGAGATAACTTGATATAAGGAAATAACTTACATCAAGTTCTTAGTGTTGCACTTGACACAAGTGAGCATGTGCTAAATGGCAGCTATCATTCCTTCAACAAATATTTGTGCCAGGTGTGTGCTCATTGCTGGGGATATAACGTCAAGCAAGATCAACATGGTTTCTGCCCTCACTGAGTGTATAGTTTAGAAATGCATTGTCCAATATGGTAACCACTAGCCACACGTGGCTATTAAAAGTAATGTAAATGAAAGATTTTAGGTGCTCAGTCACACTGAGCCACGTTTCATATACTCAACAGCCACAAATCATTACATTTCCATCATGGGAGAAAGTTCTGGCATGCACTGGAACAAGGAAGAGAGATAATACCTGTATGGTAAAGGTCATGATAGACACATATAGGTGCAATGGAAGAACATTATTTATTATTATTATTATTACTATCTTATTACAATCGAGATGCAGAAACAGAAGGTCTGAGAGGTTAAGCAATTTGACCAAATTCACACAGCTACTAAGCAGAAGAGCTGGGATCTGAATGCAGGTCTGTCTTAACCTCATGCTACCTCAGGCTGCTTTGTGGAGGAAATGAGTCAGGCACAGGTAGAATCTGGTTAAAGAGAAAAGATGGAGGAGGTACCCTCCGTGGGAAAGTGGCAGCTTGGGCAAAGACACAGAAGCACAGAGGGCAAAGCTGGTGAAGAACCATGAGTAAACCAGTCTGACTGGAGGGGCCGTGACTTGCTGAACTTAAGTGCTTGGAAGGGTAAGTCAGGGCCTGCCAGCCTTGATTGTCCCAAAGAGTGAGGAACCTCAGACCTGTGTGCACAGGTTGGGTCCCTGAGGGATGTGAGCAGGACCCTGGCATGGGCAGAATTGTGTGTTATAAAGGTTGTAGTGCTGAGGTGAACAGGGCTGAGACCAGTTAAGGATGACAAGGGGGGTAGGAAAGGAAGGGATGCATGAATGATGTGAAGCAAAGAACACCAGAGTGGGAGCCAAGAGCTGTGACCCTAAGATTCAATACTGTGTGACACTGGGCAACAGACTTCATTTCTTTAATTCTGAAAGGGCTGGCTCAGCTGATCTCGGAGGCCCATTTTAGCAATGGCATCTAGAAACCTGTAAATGTGAACGACAGACTAAGAGATGCAGTAGGAAAGGTAGCATTGAATATGGGGGTGAGGAAGAAGGCAGAGTCAAAGGTCATCCTGACATGAAGGGGGAGTGATGCGCCACGAACAAAATGAGCAAAATGTATGAAAGGGCGTATCTTCTGGGGAGCAGGATCATGAGGTATGGAGGTTGGGAACGATACGTGGTAGTGAGACTATGATGGGTTTGTTTAAAGAAAGTTGTGCGGATTAGAGACTTTACACTGCCACACAGATTTAAACTTTTTTTGATCCTTGACTTTCAGTATTAGGAAATACAATGTACATCATGGTACATACAGTTGTCCAGTGTATATAACTGAAACAAAAGGTTTGCGAAACATAGTGACGGTTACTAAGGGCAAGGGATTCTAATGTTGTCTATTCTGTTACATTTCAGTTTTTAAGCTGATTGCCATCCACTGACTTTTTTTTTTTTTTTTTTTTTTTTTTTTTTTTTTTTTATGATCAATTAATGTGTCACGACCCACAGTTTTCAAAACACTGCCTAGGAGAAGACTCCAGTCTTCTTAAGTTGCAGGCGATGGCAGGGATTCCTGTCAAAGACGCCAGGAGGGGGCTGCAGAAGTGAATGTGGAGAGGCTCCGGGCTAAGGAGAATTTGGAGATTTAGTTGAAGCCCCGATGGGAGAGAGGGTGGAGAGGAGCAGAGGCCTGGAAAGGAGTCGGCGGGAACTACCCGTCCTGGTGATGCAAGAGGAGCCCCTGAAGATACTGTGGACGTGAGGACAGCGTGGAAATCAGGTTCTCACAGTAATTCAGCGACCGCCGGGTGCCGCATTTCCTAAGTGTGCACGGAATGCCTTCTGCATCTCTGACCTGATACGGATTTCCAGCTCCTCGACTCACTCATCCTCCCTCCCAGGACGGCGTGCACCGCCCACTCCTTCACCCATTCTTCCCACACGGCTCTCAGGGATCGCCAAGGAGGTGCGACTGGGGGAGACACGCTGCCGCCGGTGCCCCCTTGTAAGTCTGTTCCCCCTCCCGCCCCAGCACGCGCGCACACACGCACAAAGTTCTGGTTGCTACCTCTGCGGACCGGCTCTCCTTTGCTGATCAGAATTGATCTGGGCGCACACCTTGCCCTCCCTCGCCTCCCTCGCTCCCTTTAATATCTACTCCCAGGCCCCGCCCCCTCACCAGGCCCCGCCCCGCAGGCCCCGCCCCCTCTTCCACCCGGCCGGCCCCGCCCCCCCCGGCCGGCCCGCCGCTCTGCCCTCGGCTCGGCCTTCTCCGCCTCGCATCCGTGCCATCGGCGCTCGATTGCGCGCGGACTCCGCTCTCCGCGGCTCCCTCGCTCGCTCGCGCTCGGCCCGCCGCTCCCCGCCCCCCGGCCCCCGCCCCCCGCCCCTCCTCCCGGCTCCTCCCGCCCCTCCTCCGCCTCCCGTGCAACTTTTGCCGAAGCCCCCACACACAGCCATGCTGAGCTGAGCTCCGGCCGGGGACTGGCCGCGCGCTGCCCGCCCCGGCTCCCGCCCCACCGCGGACCCGCTCGGGGGCCGCGGCCGCTCGGCCCCTCGGCCTCGGCCGCTGCGCCCGCCCGGCCGCCCCGGAGCCCCCCGCGCAGGGCCCGGGCCGCGGCGGCGGCGGCGCCCGGCCCCCTCCTCCGGCACCGGCCAAGTGAGGCGGTGATGCGGGCGCTGGCGGCCCCGGCTGCGCCGAGAGCGGAGACACAGGCTCAAGATGGCAGATTCCGACTGAGGCTGGGGGGGCCGAGCTCGCGCGCCGCGTTCCCTTCTCCGTTGCCATGAATCGCGGACACCCCGGCCCCGATGGCCCCCGTGTACGAAGGTAAGGGGTGCCCGGCCCGCCGACCCCGCGAGCCCAGCGCCGCCGCGGTCCCCGCAGCTTTGTTCTGCCCGCGGCCCCTCGCCGGGCAGCCCCCGGCCCGCAGCCCCCGGGCGCCCGGCCTCCGCGCCCCACCCCCGGGCTTCCCCCGGCCCCCCACCCCTCCCGCGACCCCCTCGCCTGCCCAGAAAACAACCGGGATCCGGAATTTAACAGGATCTTATTTCCAGGGTGGAGAAGGGGGGTGGGGGTGCGAGGGTGGGCTGCTGCCCGAAGAAAAGACGTGGGGAGGGGGCGCCTGGGAAAAGACCGATCCGTGACTGTGCTTTTCATTTATTTGTACTAAATAAAGGTGATGCGGTTGAGCGTTCATCTTCACCCCCCGCCCCCAACGAAGATTACCTTTAGGATTATCTCCTTTCCACTCTGTCCTCACCGCTCCCTTTCCATGTCTCTCCACTCCCACCCCACACTCCTTTATTCCTCGCGAGCCGCTGATTTCGGGGGGCTGTGGGATCGGAATGTGCGGGGCTCGGTGATGAGAGAGGGGAGAGAGGAAAAGTCCATTTCAGACCCGGGCAGAACAATGAAATAGGCGAAAATCTCCCCGCATCAGCGTGTGGAAGGCAAAATGTAGTTTAGGTTTTCAAGTCGAGGAGGCGGCCAGGACGTTTTTCTGGATCGGTTTGGGTAAACCTGCGTGGTGCACCTTCACCTGGCGTTGGGTCATTCTTTTTTTCTGGTTTGACTGTCTTTAGGAAGAAAGAAAAGAACGGAAGGCAAAAGCACTACGTTTCTCTCGCACTCTCTCTCCCTCTTTCGTTTCTCTTGAGTCAGTTCTGTCAGCTTCCAGCCAGAAATCAAACCAGAATCAACTAAGTTTTTTACACTTCAGGGTGTTTTTTTTTTTTTTTTGTGCGTGTGTGTATGTCTATGTGCTTGTAGTAGGAGGGATTTTAAACCTAAGTGTGCCTAATTTTTCAGTCATTTCATCGTGAAAATGTTTTTCTCATGAAATCATTGGAATAGCAGCCTTTACATACTTTTAGCGTCAGTCCATCTGGCTTTCTTTCGGTTTTGTTCAGATATTCTGTGGATGAAATAGCAAATGAGAGGGGGAAAGGGTTTGTGTGGAACAGAGAGGAGGGGCGAGGAAAGATTTTAATCCTTCTATAAATCCGGAGAGCAGTGGTGGCGAGTGAAACAGGGAACGCATTAATAGTTTTATCTCTGTTGTAAGAGGCAGATTAAAAAAAAAAACTTATCTGAAAAGAAAATCTGTTATTAGTTCCAGGGCTCCAAATGAATTAGGTTTCTGGGTGGAATAAAGTTACCAGTCAGGCCTTGGATAACGAGGCTGTAAATAACCTATGGACTGTAAATATTTTTTTTCAGACTCTCTTGGAAACAAAGGGGCTGTTTAGAAGGCAACAGAGAGATGTTATTCCAGGGGCTTTCCTCTTTGATTCTGAAGAACACAAGGTCCATTTAACCATTCGACAAAACAAAACGAAATTTCTGATCACTCCACCATGCAGAATAGAATGAGCCCGTGGCTCTGTGAACATGCGAGGAGGACCCATGATGGGCATTCATTGTTCGCCTGTGTCTATGGGAGGGGGCTACAGTCACTGCTCCCACTGTCTATGGAGTGTTAAAATGAAACAATTTTCTCTTTATTAAGTACCTCCTTGAGACTCCCTCTGCTGGACACTCCGGGTGAACATTAGAGAAGGAACTTGGCATTGAATTCAGAACTATAGTAACCGGCTGCTTTCCCTTTCACAAGGGGCTGGGTATGTGGGTTGGGATGTATTTTGTCAACTTTGTAGAAAGCCATCCTGGGAACTGCGCTGGTCCTCTCCTGTTCCTTTCATTCTAAATGGAACGTAAGCCATAGCCCTGAGGCGAAGACTGGGCACTCCTGTTCTTACCACAGTGTTCTTCCAGGGCTTTACACCAGATAAAGGGCTGCAGGTGTGTAAGGTGTCATGGTTGAAGTAGAATCAGGGATCTCCGAGGTCTCAGCAGCACTGTTTTTATTTGCAAGCCTCCCGCCCTGTCCCAGGTGACCTTCCTGGTCCCCTCCTTGAAGCCTGGGTGTCGTTCTGTCTCGTCTCTGTGCTCTCTTAATCATTCCTATATGCTTTGTACCCTTGGAGTCTGCAGAGTTTCTCTGTGCATCTCTATAATTCTTTGCCTAGTCTGACTCCTCTCCCCTCCTCAACCAGTTCAGCCTCACTCTGCACTAGCCCGGGCCTGGGCCTTACTGGACGAGACTGTGGGTCGTGCTCTAGAATAGACAGGTGACCTCTATAATCAACGATTGTATTGCTGGGACCTCCATTCACGTACTGTGATGAGTGCTTTTGAGACTCCAGTGACCTCCTTTTTCCCTCCTTGGTGACATCCTCTGGATTCAGTGGACCTGATTTTTACCATATCCCAATCAGAGCACGTGGATTCCCTGTGTGTATCTTGAAGGAGCAGGGCTTCTCCTGTGGTAGTCTCCAAGAAGAGTGATTTCTTACAGTTTTTGAGTTATTAAAAAAAGAAAAAATCAAACATGGGGTTCTTCTTAGGAGACGTATGAGAGGTGAGGCATTTCATCCGAAATTCAAGAGTGTACTCGTTTGTTTAAATGGGGTGGAGTTGCGTCAGGTTGGGATATTGGGTGAAGGCCTGAATGCATTAGGGGAGCATTCTGAACTGCCAGATATTTAGGGAGAAATGCTGTCTTTGAAACAGGGTATGTTTGATAATACGAATTAATGGGTAGCAAAGTGTAGTCAGTCCACCACAATATGTTTCTAAGGATAGGTTTATAAATAGCACATTCGTTTTCAGTGGCTTGGTGCAGTTTAAGTTAAACTTCTTTAATAAGGTTTATTTTCTTTAGAAGGTTAACCATTCGCCTTGCGATTGTTGTTTACCCCATCAACTTGCTTAGCAAGGCTTTCTTTCATTATGTAGTGCAAAGGCCAACCACAGAGTTCTCTAGTGCCATGGGTTCTGAATGAGGGGATCCTAAATTCCACGTTAATTATGTTCTGCTGTACCTGAGATGAGCCACGGACTTACACAGTCAGTTTTCCCAAAACTGCAGTGCCGAAATCTATCATCAGCTGGGCCCGAATATACCTACCAAGATGCCTACCTACCAAGATGTGGATTCTGAATCATCTTCCATGAAAAGAATTTGATGACACATGTTCCAAAATATCTTTTCCTGTGTTTATGTTTTATATTTTTAAAATGAGTAAGTATAAATATTGTTTTCAGGCTCACCACATTTGAGTAGTGAATCAAGCCTCGTTAATTTTATCCTCAATTCCAGATAGTGTGGGTACAATACTTGAATCAGAGAAACCTGTGTTTGAATCTGGCTGTTATGACTTTGGGCATGTTACTTAACTTCTCTGAGCTTTTTCTTTTTAAGCCTTATTGGATTATGTAAGGACTCGGCTAGAAACCAGTATATGTAAAGTGCCTGGCGATAGTAGGCATTTTCTCAGTGCGTGTTAAATCTATCTTTTGAGCTGCTTGCAGGCGTGATGACTCCAGGGAAAGAATAACCCACAAATAGTTTAGAAAACCAATAATAGCAACATTTCAATTATTAATCTCCTGCTATTCCTTTTCCAGTTTGGGCACCAGCAACAATAAACCCCCTCTGGCCACAGAAGAAAGAGCATTTTTTGACCCCCTCTGTGACCTTTCCAGAGTCTTGATTCCCACTGAGCTGCTGCTGATTTCAGGTAGAGAATTTCTCTTCTGTAGTGGCACATTCTATACCACTTTAAAAATGAGGAAACAAACCGTTAGAACAGAGTTTCAGAGGCTGCAGCTGTGCCTCTGGGAAAGTATCCCAAAGAATGAAAGCTATAACCTTTGCCCTAAACCAGGATCTACAAACTTAGACGCTAGACCTGGAAAGGGAGTACCCAGGGCTGGCTCCCCAAGGGTCTCCTCGGGGAGGCCCCCAGCTGCCCTTGAGCTCATCATGCACTAAACATAATCTTCCTACAAAAGAAATTTGGTGCTTTATGCAAATTGCAGCCGCTCATATTCTTCATATTTTATTTGGTCTGTTTTTTCCTTTCTCCCTTCCTCCCATAGAAACCAATCTTGGGGAACCACCTTTGAGGTCTAGATGGAACAAAGTAGTGATGATCAAGAGGGTATTGCCAGTGCTTTCTGGTAGTCGTATGATGACAATTCAGTCACTTCAGGTTGCTATCAAAGGCAGGACTCAGAATAATGCCAGCAGACTTTATATAACCATGACAGAGTGTGCGCTTGAAAGGCCCAAGCTCATAATAGTCCATTTCACGTGGCAGTACTTTATTGGGGAGAAAAAGAAAAGGGAAGTTGAAAACCTGGAGTATAGGAAGGTCTTTAGTTTTCATCTCAAAGAAAATGAGGCGCCTGCAGTTTGTCGTGATGATTGTGACGCAGACCCCCCCTTAGTTTGTGCTACACTCTCTGCCCTCATGAACTCACTTCTCCTCCTAACAGACCCACAAGGTAGGCACTGTCCAGACAGGGCACATCTTTAGTGTGTTCATTTAACAACCATTTATACATTTATGTAGGTCCCTGTCCTGGAGGAGTTCAGGGGGGATGGGAAGTGAAAGTCAAAACTAAACATGGACTCGCCAGCCTGCTGTGTGGCTCAAGATGGAAGGCTGTTTTTGTGTGCACGTATTATGTGCCAGCTCTTAATTTTTACATGCTAATGTTCCTTAAGGTGGAAAGGGAAGATCCCATTTCTTTGTTTTCTCTTGAAATATTTTCTTGGAATCAAAAAGTATTTCTGATTATAGAAAATACCTACTACAAATTTCCTTAGAAATTACCACCTCTAATTTGCAGAAGATTCTGTCTTCCTCTTTCATGACTTAGATTGTATGCCCTTGTCAATGCACATACATTTCTGATTTGCACATGGTGCTTGGAAACTTGGGTTTTGGTGTTTAGCATTACAGGCTGTTTTGCGAATGGATCCTTGCATCAGATGTGGCTGTTGGAAGATTAATTCCTGGTTTTGCTGCCTGACTGAGATCTTGAACTCCAGGTCGTTCTGTGGCGCTCGTTGGCAGGGATATAGTTGGGTGGTCCTTCAGCAGGTCAGTCAGGGTAGGGAGTTGAAGAAGAAACCCAGCTCTGCCTGCCTCTTGGGAGCGTGGAGCCCAGAGCAGGAGAGGACCTTGGGAGAAATATAGTTCACCCTCCTGCCTTCAGCAAGCGACTTGAAATTGTCAGTTTATCAAAAAAAGTTTTTTTCCAGGGAAAGGCCACACTAGTAACTCCCTCCCTCAGTGACCAATCCCAGTATTCTATTAGCCTGGTTGTCAAGAAACTCCTGGGCCGACCTGGAACCTCTCTTGCTGTCACTCAAACCTGTTTGCTTTTGCTCGGTTCCTTTCTCTAAAACCTTTCATATACTTGAAGATAATAACTGGGTCGCTGGAGCTTGTTCCTCACAGAGCCTGTTCTGTGTCCTCCCTCCTCTGAACTCTCTCTGTTTTCTCCACATTAAAAACAAATGGTGGTGATCAAAACTGAATACAGTTCTTTAATAATGGTCTCATTAGTACAGCTCATACAAGAAAAACGACTTCAGGGTGGTTGCCTCATTGTGAACCCCTGGAGGGCAAGAACCAAGTCTGATTCATCTTTGTATCCCCCACAGCAGCTGTGCAGTTCCTTAAACTAGTAGGCACTTCATAAATATTTGTTGCGTTGACTCCTCCTTTTAATATATCTAAGTAATAACTGACATTATACGAGCCCTGGGTTGATGGCTCTTGGTTACCTTGCTTTCACCTCAATTCTGAGTATTTTTCTTGTTTTCATGTCTTGGTTGCCCTCACCCCAACAGTGCCATCTTCTGCTTGACTCTTTGAATCTGGTCTGCGTCATTTTGAGTTTCACCCCAATACTTCCAGCTCTCTTAGAACCTTATTTAATTTTCTGCTGCAGATCCGACAAACAAAATGCAGAGGACATAAATATAAAAAAGTTGAACTACTCTTGAATGAAGAGGTGAGAGCACACAGAATAATCTTGATGATGCAGTGTAATCTTAGTTCATCCAGGTTTAGAAAGGACAGTTTGTCAAAATCTTTACAGATGCTGAGTCAGCTAAAGCCATACCTGTTTTACCAGGTTCTCTGCAGAGAGTCAGCGAGGTGTCAGGAGAGGGGTTGTAAGTAGACTTGCAGTGGGAATGCCTCCCTCTCTTTGGTCTAAAGCCGATGGAAAAGGCAAAAGACATGATGGGCAAAGCCATTCAGCTTGTGATTCTCTAAAGGACAACTTTGCCATTAGAAAGGAAGCTGGTAAAATAGTTGCCAATGGAACACAAAGGAGCAAGCCCCTAAAATTGCAAAATAGTTTTGTCGTTTTTCAGCCACCAATTTCCAAACACGGCATTGAACAGATTTGTATTGTTTTTGAAAGTGGTCCGTGTTAGCGCTTCTTTTGCTCTGTAGGATCTGATGAATTAAATGCCACTGTGTTTAAGCAGAATGAAGATTGATTCCCTCTTGCATGTGCTAATGCTGTAGACTTTACCAAACCTTCGTTGTCACAATAAGAATTCAGTCTAATATATGGGTGGATAAGGGCATTTTCCCCAGGTCGCGCTGTCCGTCCTCAGTGAAGGATTGCTACAGAACCTGCCAGAACATTGGGTACAAAAAATCCCATTTGGTTCATGCAGTTACAGATTGTATCCTGATGAAATAAAGTTTGTTCCTCTATTTTTGCCGTTTTCCTCCCTATCAATCAATATTACCTCATTGATTCAACCTATGGAATTGTTGTTCACAATGTAAAATGATTTTTCCAAGGGCTTATCATAAGAAAAGTGATCCATCACCCCGTTCAACATAGAACTTCTCCTTTCATAGCACTAAAGAGGCCCATTCGGATGGTATGTGTTCCCGGAATCCTGTTGAAAGTCACATGGTAAGGACATTTGGGAAGCTCTGGCTCGCTGCTGGTAGTGGAAGTGTGTTCTTTTTTTATTTTAGTTTTTTCTCTAATGAGGAATTTATAGGCTCTGACAGAAGCCGGCCTGTAAACTCTTGAAATTGTGCAGAAAAGCAGTAAGTTCCACCCTCCTGAGTTCTGTGTAACTGTACCTATTCACCAGACTCCAGGCTGATAGCAGGAGCTGCTGCAGGGGAATACATTTCAGGGGAACTCATAAGGGGTGGCGGGGGGGGAAGAGAGAGAGAGAGAGAGAGAACATGGGCACTTGGCGTTACCCCTGAACCACTTCCGTCTCCAGCTCCAGCGTGATTACTGTTATTCATTAAGCGTGACGTGCGCCATCAGGAAGAGGTTAATCGATATTCATTATGTTCTGTTAACGGAGATGGGGAGGGTCTCTAATGTATTAGAGAAATGTGTTCATTAGCAAATGGTTAAAATAAAGAAACTCTTTCATTGGGTTATACCATGACTTGCTCTGAAAAGGATTTAAGGCTGCTTTAAAGGGTTCCGTTTCTGGAGGAGGGGAGTTTGTGTAGATCAGTTTTGTGGAGCTGCTGATTTCCAAGGCTGTCGGATAAATGGGGGTCTTCCTATATGAAGAGGCCACAGAACCAGTCAGAGCTCTTGTTCTGGCTTAAGAAGGTGAATAAGCAGAGTGTATAACGGAATTCACTTGGAGTGGGAAGCACGGAGTAGAGTAGCAGACGAGAACGGAGTGTTTGGGAGCAGTTGTTAAAAGGTTTAGAACAGGTTCTGATTCAAGAGACATTTCATGGTGTGCAGGGAGAAGGGGACTGGTATAATCCACGTGATACTTGAACAAGATCATTGTTCCTGGCCTGGACGTCCTAGAAGGAATGAGGCAGCCAGGGGTGAGCCCTGCTGGGAGGCTGTGCAGTGTGGTGGGAGGTGTGAGCACCGTGGCGATGGGGTCACACAGGAGAACACATGGAGAGCACTTAGCACGCCTGACCCAGGGCTTCAATACATATGTGTTCCTTTTCGCTCCCCTCCCCACACCTCGTGGATTTAGGATCAGGAAAGGTTGCTGGTGTTAGCAATACCATGATATTCTGCTTTTCTAAAGAATTTCTTCTTTTTATAGGCTTTCTCACATTCCACATTAGGATCACACTCTCTCAGGATCTTACTGGGCCAGAGTGTAACCCAAGTGGGGTCCTCACACATTAGTATTAACCTTTGGGAACCCAGAGCAGTGAGGCGGCTGCCCCAGTGCCGTCGGGAGAGTTGGGGGAAGGCAGAGCCGAGCCTCTGGCCCCCGGGAGAGTGTGCGCATAAAGCCCAGAGCACGCCCCTGGGCTGCGTTACCAGAGGGAGCTGGAGGGGTGATGGTTCCCACAAGGCCGTCAGAGCCAGGAGGCTTTTTCCCCAGACCCAGGAGGGAGCTACTGGTGGTGGTTCTCCTGGGTCCCCTTGCAGTCCACCGTGCCTCACCGAGCCCAGCGAGAGGGCGAAAGTCCCCCTTTCCCAAGGAAAACAAGGCCGCGCGCTCTCAGCTCCAGTGTCTAAAGAGTCTTCTGTCAGGAAGTTGTCCCTTATGTTTCCCTGAGAAAGTTCACAGCTTGTCACCATGAGCCACTTATTAAAAACAACCACAAAAATCACAGAAGAGAGACCAGTACAATCGTAATGTGTTTCCCAGAACCTCAGAGTACTTTGTAGTCAAGTGGCTTTTTTAAAAAACTCTGACTTCCCAAGGTACATGTTAGAGTCATTTTTTTTTTCCCATTGACATGACCAAAACCAGAGACCCATCTCTGTTGTCACGCATGACATTCTGGCCCCACATTGGATCCCGTTACCGTGCTCTGTCTTGTGTTGTTCCTGACCTGCCTTGGAAGATTCCCATCCAGAATGGTAACCCACCCATCAAAGTATTTGAACACGCAAGCTTGCCTTGACATTGGTGAGTCCTGGGACGACAGTGCCAACCAACGCTCCCAGCCTACGAAGCACCAGTTCTCTCTCTACCCCTGGTCTGTGTGTCCGTACTAAACTACCTCCACCTCCCCTTGGACCTGGGGGTGCCTCCTGGCCACCTGCTGAGGGGTGTCCACGTGTGTCCACAGGCCCTGGAGAAGGACTGGAAGTAGGCATGAGGCCTTTTGGACAGGGATTCCCGGGGACCCAGAGCACGGTCTGGGAGTGGGCACACCTCGTAACCCTGGGACTCCTCTTGCCTTGAAGAGGGGTGTGGCTGGCACCTTGAAAGTATGGGGTCCAGGGTGGTGCCCCTGTTGCCCTGTTCGAAGGGCAGTGCTGATAAGATAAGGGGACTTGTTGCTGTAAAACCTTGGGCAACAAAGGCAACTTGAAATGTTTCCTATTTATGCAAGCCATGGCTGGTGGTTGCTCACTGGATACTCTGTCCCTTTTTCCCTCCTCAGCCTTGATCTTACACTTACGGCTGCTCCATAAATCATAGTTGGTGAACTGATCCCTTTCCTGTCGCTTCCTCAGGAAAGGTCAATAACCAGTATGTTCCTTCTGCAGTGAAACTGAACAGAGAGCCTAGTAAATCGGACAGCTTTCCTGTTTTGTCTGTTTCAGCCACTGACATACGTGACCTCTCCTACTGCTGCCCTTCATTGATGTCTTCTCACCTCTGCTTCCACCTACTTACTATTGTGTCCCACTTGTCTACCCACAGCCAGATTCCTTTCCCTACCTATTTATTTGGTTTCGTGTATCTTGGCTGTGCATCTGCCTTGTTATACTTGTAGGTGAGAGGGTCTAAGCGGGGAGGTACACGTAGTTCTCTCTGGGGTATTTTTGTGTAGGGAACTGTTTTGGAGAAGTGGTTCTCCAACTTTGGCGATCAACAGTCACCTGGAGGGCTTGTTAAAACAGATCACTGGGCCCGCCCTCAGAGTTTCTGTTTCAGTGGTTCTGGGGTGGGGCTCGAGACTTTGCATTTCTAAGTGAGAACCCCTGTTTTGGAGGATTGCGTTCAGAATGAAAAAAATGAAATATTTAAAATCAGATTTAAAAAAGTAAATGTATTGGGGGTGACATTGGTTAATAAAATTCGATAGGTTTTGTTTTGATTAAAACTTTCCTTGGCTCTGTAAGAGCCGGAGACGTGGCTTGAGCATTATTGCAATTCAGCTGCCTTGTGTGGCCATGACGTCTGGAAGCCGTAGGACACTGTGCAGATCCAGCCTCCAGCCTTCCTGCCGCGGTGCCAGGAGACACAGGCCCCGTAAGTGTGGGAGCTGCGTTCTCTCGTTCTTCCAGAGCCACTCCGCCTGTGGTTCATCCAGTTTGGCCCTGGGGTCCCAGAATAGAAGGGGCAGATATCATGCAATAATAATATATTATTATTAACTAACAGAAAGAGCTCTACGATTTTCTGTATTTACAAAGGAGGTAATTGAGGCTTAGAGGTATTAAATAATATGTCCAAGGTGTCATCAGCAGTCACTGGTAGAGCCAGGACTTGAGCCCCACACGATACCAAAGCGTGCCCTTGTCTTGACTGGCAGGCTGCCCTGCTCCTCACAGGTAAGTTAGAGTGGTTGATGCAACACAGAGCAGTTGGGATCGTTGTTGGGGAAGGGCAACCACGGTGGGGCTGATGGTGCTCGAGTGTTACGGTCACATTTCCCAAGGCTCTGCTGTCCCATTTGCCTCCTCTTCATCGAACAGGGTCACAGGAGAGTGGGTGTAAAGCACTTGGCCCAGGGGCTGGCACATAGGAGGGGTACAGTAAACGGCAGCCAAGCCACGAGCCGCCTTTGAGCAGCAAAACATAAAATGTCTGCGAGTACTCACGGAGACCTCTAAGATAGAGGTGTTATGAAAAAATGTTCGTGACAGCTAATAATTCTCCAGCCCTAGCTATTGGCAGTTCTGTTCCACGGCTTCATGTACGTTCGTTGAATCCTTGTAGTAAAGCTCTGAGGTAGGTTCTGCTACCGTTGTGTTTTACTGAAGCACAGGAAGGTTCTGCAGCCTGAAAGTGGCCAGAATTGAGACTGCCCCCAGGCAGCCTGGATCCAGAGCTTGTCCCCCTGCCCGCCAGGCTGTAGCTGCAAAGTGGAGAGTTTCCCCAAGCCCTTCCTAGATAAGGGAGTGAAATTTGTAAATGTGCTCTTCTCCAAATGTAAGTCTTCTTTGTTTCAATCAAAATCTGAGTAAATGTTTCAAAATTTGAGAAACTTCTTTCTGTTGGTCTTCTTGAAAGATGAGGTGGGCAGAGAATCGTCAGGTGTGAAAGAGAAAGAGGAGTGAAGGGGCTGGCTCTCCCCTGTGTTAAACCTTAGAGCTTCCAATGGGCACAAACGTGGACAGACCCATCAGTGGGGCAGCATAGGTGAGCCAGGCTTAAGGCCCTGCTATCTGAGCACGAAGTGGATGGTGAGGGCGGTGCCACAGAGCAGTGGGAAGAGGACGTCGATTGAACAAACGGGGAGGGGACCATGTGATAGCAGTTTGAAACACCTCACTGGGTATTATCACTTCACATCATTATACCAACAAAAATTGTGTGTGATTAAAATGTTACAGCCAACAGAAGCCTGTTGAGCACATTCAGTACGCCAGAGGCTGCTCTAGGTGTTGGGTGGGCAGCAGTGAACAAAACAGGAAAACCCCTCAGCTGAAGCAGTGCGCATGTTAGTAGATAAAGGTAAATCATCCATTTTTTTGTTGTTGTTTTTTAAAGCTTGAAATAAATAGAGGTGGGTATTAAATGTCTGGAGGGGTTGAAATTTCTAAGCTTAGCATCTGTAGAAGAAATCACAAGGAAAATATCAATAGTTTCTCAGTGTAACATTTCCAAATGTTAAGGTTATTTCTGGTTTTCCTCTCATGAATTATTTCTCATTGTTATTCAATGTAACATTAAGGGGTGTCCGAATTTTAGGATAAGTTCTCCAAAGTAGAATTACTGGGTCAAGGAGTGTGAACATTTATTGGGTTCTAGATGGATACCACCAGATAACATTCCTCCCCAAAGTATTTTTATATTCAGCAAATCAAAGCACCTAGGTAAAGGTTTAAATTCACCCACCTGTTAACTCAGGAAGGAACAGAGTTCCTCACTGCTCTTAGGGGTTCCTGGGCCCTCTCTTCTTACAAGACATGTCATTTCAAAGAAAGGCTTTTAACACCATCTCTATATGTCAGTGACTCCCAGAGTTATTTTTTTACTTAGACTTCTTTTTTGAGCTCATAAAGCCATCAATCTACGTGACATCTCTGTTTGGATATCTCCCGGGCATCTCAAGCTAAACGTACAAAGAAAAAAATCTTGTTCGACCCTCTGAAATATGTACCTTCTAGAATTCTTGATTTCCGTAAAGAACATATTCTTCCACCTACCAGCTCACATCAGAAACCTGAGAGTCCTCCTTGACTTTGTTTTATTTCACATTAAATCCACCCCCAAATTTTATCGATTTTTGCCTCCTAAATGTAACCATTCTTGGTTTTCGCTGCGGTTCGAGTCTATAAAGTCGCCCACACTGAATTAGCAAATGTAAACCATTGCTCTTAGGTTAGCTTCCTGCGAGCCTCTGGCCATAGTTTCGTCAACTGATCAATATGTAACTTTGTATTATGTGTGCTTCTGTTTAAAGACACCTTACTTAATATATCAGTGATTCATTAACGTTGAACTCATGGCCTATACCACTAAGCTTCTTTACTACGACACGTATTTCTCTATCGGGCCTATCACAGCCTTTTTGTGCTTGGAAACCCCGGACGGCCCATCAGCACTATACTTCGGGGTCATTTTTAACCCTCAACAAGAAACACAAATGCGAAAAGTGGGGTACTTAAACAGACGGTGGAAAGCACACTTGACTTACAGGGTAAGAGCTGACACAGGAAGACGGAGCACAACCCTGTTTGACCTCAGCCGGGAGCGTGTGCGTCAGGCAGCCTAAATTCTTCGCTGCGGCTTGTGCGGGCCAGGGAGGGCCTGAAAGCACTCTCTGAGTACTGATTTTGAGGTTACAAATACATTTTCAGTGCGTCTGAATTCATAAAAACGGAATCCGTGAATAATGCAGAGCAACTGGATATGGTGAACCTGTCTGTCTGTTTCTCTCTGGTCCAGTGGTCAGCAAACCCAATATGTCAAGGGCCAGATAGTTATACTGGGCTCTGGGGCCAAAGGACTCTTGCAATGACTCAGCTCTGCAGTTGTGGTGAAAGCAGCTGTAGATACATAAATGAGTAGGCGGGTCTGTGTTCCAGTAAAACTTAATTTACAAAAATGGGTTGGGCTGGCTTTACCCTCAGATTGTCGTTTAGACGCTCGTAGCCTAGTCTAACCCACCATAAGGTCTCGTCTGGACTGCCTTCCTGACCTGTCCCCCCCATCTGTTCCTGAGCCTCCAGCCGATTTCCATGGTGATTCTAAGTGTAGATTAGATCCGATCACTCCCACTTCAGATGTCCAACTGCTCCCCATCACACTTCCAATAAAACCCCCAATCCAGAAGGTCATGGCTGCAGCACGGTCTCCGCTTATGTCTCCCAATCGCATTCCAGGCCGGCCCATCCTGGCCTCTTCCATGTCCGTGACTGTTCCCAGCTGTTTCCTGCTTCGTTGCCTTTACATTCTGCCTGCCTGGCTAACGGTTACTCACTCTGTAGTCATAACTGAAATGTCACTTCCTCCAGCATATAAATTAGACACCCCTCTTCTGATCACCCTGTTTGCCTTCATAACACTAGAGCTGTCAGGTACCATTTATTAGGGTGCATTTGTTTTCCACCTGTCTCCCCCATTAGACCACAAACTCTGTGAAGATGGGAATATGTCTGTGTTCTCTACCAGTGTTGCCTTCAGACACATTGTAGACACTTCCTAGAACTTGTTAAATCAGCAAATGATTGTACAATATAGTTTCGTTTATACAGATTTTTGTATGAAGCTACAATAGAGAAACCTGAAAAAGTCACCCATTTAGAGCATATAGTAGTATATCTTCTAAAATCGAGAGAGATGATTATTAAAGAGAAAAGTCATCCCGATAAGTGAGTTTGTAAACGGGTGAGAATGTATCTTTATTGTCAAAGGGTGATTCTGCCAACAATTCTATCTAGTCTAGTGTTTTCTCCCTGCACCTTGAGTGCTGTGTTAAATCCCGTTAGTCTGCCTTTTCTCCTACAGATTTTTTGAACATTGATGGTAATGTTTTCACGCAGGGAAGTGGGGTAAAGTGTGCTTAAGGAGGCATTTTGGTACATTTAAGGATTGGCATTAATTTCTTCTCTCACCGTCACCTCATTCCTCTGAGACCTTAACTAGTGCTTTATGAGTTTTTTCCCACAGCACTGCCATAGTCTGGGGGGAAAATCTTTGATTTGTCAGAATTATTTTAGCAATTAAGTCCAAGTCAGAGATCATTCCCAAATTATTCCAAGAATCCTGCATGCTATGTGTAGATGGAAAGACCACGTAGCATCTTTTAGGAAGCATTGTTTCCTAGGTGGCCTTTTGTAGATTAGCAGTGGTAAAATTTAAAGTCTTCCTTAACTTATCTTTTTAAAATGAATTATTATAGCAACACTACTTGTGCATTATAAAAAGTTAGAAAATCAAGGCAAGCAACATACACACACACACACACACTCACACTTTTTCTCTCTCCAGAGATTACCACTGTTATACCTCACAGGCATTTTTCTATGCATATATATGTACACATACTTTTTTTTTTTTTAACCAAAATGATATGTTACTGTTCTGCAATCTGCATTTTCCAATGAACAATTTCCAACTTTGCGTTTCACTAGAGTTCATTTCCTTTAATTCCTTGTCCATATTTGGCCCCCAAATGTCCTTTGAAGCCAGTTTGTTCAAATTAGTATCTAATTGAGGACTATGAACTGCATCTGGTGGTAACTTCCTTTCAGTCTCTCAGCCTGGCACAGCCTCTCACTGAAGAAACGGGCCAGCTGCCGGCGCAAGTTCTCCCCTTCTGGCTGTGTGCTGAGCGTCCGTCTCAGCCGCTGGGTTTCCTATAGGGATCTACAGGCTCATCAGATTCAAGTTCTTCATTTTTGGCTAGAATATCCCAGGGGTGATTGTGTACACTTCACTTACCTCCCAGTGACTTACTGTGAGTGAAGCTAAAATTTACCCCCTGGATTAGGGTTGTGGCAGCCTGGACGAACCTTCCATCGCCCAGTTCCATCTTCCCCCTTGAGACCAAAAAGTGACCTGTGTGGTGTAACATTGGCATATAGACCATTTGCTAAATGATTTTAGCACTGAATATTAATTCTTGCCTGAACTCATATGTTCATTAGGTTTTGTGAAATGGTGTTTTTTTAATCAATAATTTTTGTGTTACAACTTCAGGCAGTGAGAGCCCTTTAGCTAGCTCCTGTGACCCTTGCACAAGACCTCCCTATTCTTGAAAAGCTTTCTTGCTAATGGCATAAGATACCCCGGGCTCATCTCGGACTTGTTGGTGGAATTGGGCAGCGGTATTAGAGACTGTACCGTAGGCATTAGGGTGGTCATTGCAGCAGAAGTGACTTGTTTCTAGGCAATTTCAGTGGGCAAAGCTAGAAAACACATCTTGTTAAAAATTAAGCCTTCAGATTGACAGCTTCAATTTCATTTTAATTTCCCTGTGCTTTCACTTAGTTTCATCAATTTTGTCACTGTAACTCCTTTCTCTTCTACAGAAAATCTTTATTTTTTCTTTAACCTATAAATGTAAGAATAATGTTTCAAAATACCAGTATGTATATTATTACAAATATTGAAAATACAGAGAAAGTATAACACTTTATTATTTTTGTCTTGGCCTTAGAATACATCCGGCTAAGGGTATGTAATAAAAAACTGGCTCTCAAGTCCCTAAAAATGCTTTTGTGGAGTAACTGTGTCACCCGTTTGACATATGGTTAGGTTTGAATCTTTCAGTTTCTTTTCAGTTTAAGAAACTAATTTAGCTTTTTGGAGATAGGTGATGCATTTACATGACTGAAAGTTCAAAACTATATCAATGTTAAATCTAGATGGGAATTTGTTAAATTCTTCTCTCTACATTTCTTTATGTTTTAAAGTTAAAATAATTAAATTTAATATGTATAGAAAGACATACACAATGAAGTCTTGCCCTTTTTACTTTGTTCCCTCATGATAATCATTTTTATTTGTATCTTGCTTAACCTTTTGAGTCTTTCATTTTGCTGATTCAAATTGCGTGTGTGTGCACATACTCTCATTCTCCTTTATTTATACAAAAGGTAACATACCATATATGTGATTCTACATCGTAACTTTTTCTCTTATCAATATGTTCTAGAGCGCTTTTCAAATTAGTTCACAGAGGTTATCTCCAGTCTTTCTTATGGCCACAAAGTACTCGATTTTGTTGACATATAGTTTATGAAACATTAACATAATCTTGGATTATATCCAATCCTCTGCTATTTAGGAACAATCTTTAATGGGTAACCTCATATACATGTCATTTCCTACTCATGCAGGTGCATCTATGGGATAGGGTTCCATAAGTAGGATTGTATGGTCAAAGGGTGAGTACATCTGTAATTTTTTAAAGGTATTGACAAATGCCTCCTGTTAGGACTTGTACCATACTTCACTCACACAAGCTGTATGTAACTGTGCGGGTTTCCTTAGAGCATTGCCCTCAGACTCTATTGTCAAACTTTCAGCTTTTTGCTGGTAGGTGAGAAATTGTATTTTGATGTATGTAGTTTTAATATGTATTTTTTTATTATGTTTTATTATAAGTTCATTTGTTTAAATGTCCTTTTATATTTATTTTTATGTGAACTGTATTTTGAACTTTATACATCTTCCCACTGTGCTACTGGTCTTTTTCTTTATTTCTAAGAGCTCTTTATATATTGTCTTCAGTAGGAGTTGCAAATATTTTTTCCCAGTCAGTTGTGTCTGTTTGGATTCACTTATGGTGGGTTTTTCCCCCCTTTGAAAGTCTTTAATTTTATGTAATCAAATTTGTTTTTGTTTATGGCGTCTATATTTTGAGTCAAAGAGTTAGAAAGACATTTCCTATTTAAGTTCCTTCTGGTACTCTTATAATTTCATTTTTTTCCACTTATGTCTTTGTTCATTTGGTGTTTACACTAAGTTATGTTCTGAGGTTCAAAGCCAATTTTATATGTTTCAAATCCTCAATTGTCTCTACACCATTTATGAAAAGGTTTATATTTTTCCAGCAGTGTTGTAATGTCTACTTTGCCATATATTAAATTCCTATAGGGTTGAGAGTCTATTTTTGGACTCTATATATTTTTCCACTGGTCAGTCTGTTGTTAATTACTGAGTTTATATTATCTTTTAATATCTGAAAGGACTAGCTCTCCCTCATTACTCTTCCTTTTCATAGTTTTCTTGGCTATTCTCTTTGTCTGTTTTTCCATATGAACTTTGGAAACAACATGTCTTGATTTCAGAAGATACCTGTTCGTATTTCCATTGGGATCACATTAAATTTATAAATTACTTACGGAGAATTAAAATCTTTATGCGGTTGAGTCTTCTTATCTAAGATCATGTTTTCTTTCCAAGTTTTCTTTTTGTAATGTTTAAAGTTTTCTGTATATAGTTATACATATCTTAAGTTTATGCTTATAAAGTCTTTCATTGTCTTCTATTGGTTATGGTGATTTCCATATATATTTTAAACAGTGTTATTGAGATAGAATTTGCCTATTTAAAGTGTACAGTTCAGTGGTTTATAGGATATTTACAGAATTCTGCAGTCAGCACCAATCTCTAATTTTACAACATTTTCATCACCCCAAAAAGAAACTCTGTACCTATTAGTAGTCTTTACCCAGTCCCACCCTTCCCTCAGTCTCTGGAAACCACTATTTTTTTTAAAATTCTGGAATTTAATATAAATAGAACCGTACAAAACATTCTTTGTACGTGTCTGCTTTTACTTAGCACGGTGTTTCCAAGGTGTATCCATGAGCAGGTGTCTTTTTTATCATAACCATCCTTGTGGGTGTGAAGTGGTATCTCACTGTGGCTTCGATTCACTGACTTCTAAGTGTATGTAGTTTCCTTTTGCCTCCCACACTCTTGAGATATCATGCATGAAGGTAAGGAGTGGGCTTTTGATTCTCAATCCCCAGTGCCTACCTTGGTTTCTGGCAAATATTTGGTATTCAGTAAATGGTTAATGAATAAATGATTGGATCTATTATATTTCTAGGCCACCTTTACTTTTTAAAGTTAAAATGTGGTTTAGTACACATAAATTAATTTTTATTTTACCCGAGGCAAAATAACATAATTAGAGGGTGTTTCCCCCTCCTCTGGGAGAGTCATGTGTTAATCCAGCAGCGCAGTGAAAGCATTTCGTAGGATACGTGGTATGCGGTGACCAGCGTTACTGTTTCTTACATTAGAATGAACGAGAGCTGCTGGTACATGTGTCTAAGAGACACGTTGTCTTTTCAGGAGGAGGATTTTATTAAACCCTAGATTCTATTACTATTGAGGCTACTTGGTAACATATATAAGATAGAGATGAAAAATTAGCAAAGGTATTCTCGGCCTGGGAATGGGAGTTTTGAGTGAGATTGACCAGTTCATGCATATTTAAGAAGTCCTAAGTTTACCAAGGGCTGTGTTCCAAAATTTCTTTTTTAATATGGTTGCGTGGACATGGGTCACATTTAACAAAAGGGGGAAAAAAGTGGTATCAGGTAAGATTAGGGTCTTAAGCGAGCGTTAAAGAATATTTAAGAGAGCGTAACTGATGCATGTGTGAGAGCAAAGGGGTACATGGGAATCTCTGTACCTTCTGCCCAATTTTGCTGTGAACCTAAAACTGCTTTAAAAAATAAAGTCTAATGAGAAAATTTTTAAAGAGAGCATAGCTGAAGTAAATATATTTTATAGGAAAAGGGAAATAATTACATGCCAAAAAATAATACTGCATGAGAAATGATTATTTCTCTTTAAAGCCAGTGTATGAAGGAAGAAATTTTAATTTTAGAAATAGGTGAGGGGTGTGTGTGTGTGTGTGTGTGTGTGTGAGTTTGCAGGAGAATTTTGGGCACTGTCCAAGTGTTTAGAGGCTGACAATACTGGATTTCTATATTGCCACAATTTTGTCTAAAATATGTGACTTTTAACATGATTCTTAGCTTTCTGTTACGATGCACTTTTGGGGTCGGGGTAGGAGGAAGAGTGAGAGAGATTGATTTGTTCACTGAGTCACTCCTTCATTGGCTGATGGAGACAGATTGATTTCCTGAAGTGTCTGGGCCAGAGAGATGGGGGAAGGTAGAGCCTGATTCAAAGACTATGCTTTGAGGAAATATTTGTCTGAAAGGAATTAATTAAGAACTAAACTGTGTAAAATAGAAGCACTATCTGAAGGGCAGGTGGATAGAAAAAGGTAGTTGTGGATCCATCTTGAACCAATGATTTGACGGCCACAGGGAGCTGAATTAATCAGATTGCAGAGGAGGAACGTGCTGCAATGTCCCCAGCAAGGGGCCGTCCCGGGACACACGATTCTCTCGCACTGGAGGGATTCAAGATGAGCACCTTTTGATGGGACTGCTGGGGAGGAGGATCCAGACGGATGGTTGGACAAGCTGACCTTTACAGGTTCTTCTGAGAGAGAAGGGAATAGGCCTGGTCCCACAGGATGCGTCTGAAGCCCATGGTCCCAGCTCTGTTCCTCGTCACCTCCACAAAGGTCCTGATACACCCAATTCTGTTCTCCGTCAGTGCACAATGAAGCTTCAGTCGGGTGTTTCCTTGACCCAAAGCTAGATGACAGTGTTCATTGACCATCCACCATTTGTGCTCCTTGTGTTATGGGAGAAGTAGACAAAATCACTATTGTTCTTAACTGGTCCTGAAATTAAAGGACAAGGGCCTGATGGACGTACCGGATCTCCTTTTTCTAGCCCTTCAGTTCAGGCCTGTTTGGGCAGCTTTTCCCCCACTTTCTGTGAGTGTCTCTCAGGGAGACGTGGACTCCGAGATAACCAGGATTCGATCCTGAGCTGGAGCAGACAGCGGCCTGGGGCCGTGAGCGGTTCATCCTTGCCCCCCGTCTGTCTACGTCTGCCTCCGAGGTGGTGCCTCTCTTTGAAGTCAGGTTGAAGCCCAACGGGCAGGGCCGCTGCCCTCCTGTTCCTTGGTTGTTCGGTGCAACCTTTAGTCTAGGAAAAGTGCCAGTGTTCATTTCCAAGAATCATATCTCCCTAAATGGGGCAATTTGCTTTAAATGCCTTCCCACCTGGCGCCTTCCCCATCTCACGATTGGCATAATTAAAGGAACAGGTTTACCTTTGCAACCGCTTGTACTGTGCTCGATCAGGGTCGGGGGTTGGGGGCCGTGCTGGGGTGTGTGTCGCACACATGCACGAATCCCACCCCTCAGCCCACTTCATTTTCAGAAGTGTGAAGAGTCATAGGTATGCATAAGCCTTACTTCTGCGTTTTCCCTATTGTGCTCGACCTAAAAAGAATTTTTTTTTTTTTTTTTTTTAAAGCTGACTAGTTACTACGATGCACAGGGCTTTTTGGATCTTGCTGGAAACAATTGCATGCTGAACTGAGAGATATTCCTCTCTCTACATGATCCCCAGATGGACTTTGCTTTATCTCTCCTGACATTGCTGTCTTTCTCCACTGATTCCCCCCCCCTTTCTCCTGTTGCACCCCCAGTCTCAGGTGAGTGCCATGGCGCTCTCCATTCACACAGTTGGGGCTGGTCAGCAAACAGAGTGTCTGCCACGGTGGCTCATCCTCTGATTTCCAGGTCAGCTGACACGCCATCCCCATTCAATTGAGCTCCTTTGGAACCTGGATTTTTATTACGACCTGCCACTCGGCCTAAACCAGTGGCTTCTCTAAGGGCACGTCTGGGACCGCTGCTACCCTCTGTTTCATGTAGGCAGCCGCTGTTTCTGAGCACTTGACTCTCAGAAGTCAGTGTTTCTGGATCATTCGAGGCCCACTGTGTGTGTGTAAAGCCCTGCGCTAGCTGGTTGAGCCGAAAACAGAACAGAAGAGAAAACTGGAGCCCTTGAAAGGGTTGGGAGAACCTTGTCACAGACGCCCCCTGTGCTCTCCTGAGCACAGACAGGGACCCCCTCCTGTGGGATGTGCACTTGGAGTTGGGTTTCCTGGTGTTGGGGACAAACCTGTGTTCCTGTCTGCGTCATTTGTCACCCAGGTCCCCTTTGTGATGAAATCTGACCTGCAGAAGTTTAGCCTACAACGGTGGCAGTAGGCTCATGTTGGAAGTTCGGGAACTTTTGGCCTGGAAAGTCTGAGGAAAGCCCCTCGCATTTCAGCAGAGCAGTTGCGGCTGGTTCCCCACATGCTTGGCAGAGTTTATTGTGTTTGTGTTTTTTTTGTGCTGTAAGGAAATATAGCTCAGTGAGAACTAGGATTTGCTTTACAGAAGATGACTTTGGAGAATCAGGTCCTCAAAAGCAAAAGAAACCTAAAGATATGAGTCCTGAGAGAATTTTGGGTGTAGTGGTCCTAACCCCAACAAGTTAGCTTTGGGTGCTTTCTGGAAGTTTCTGGGTTTTCAGCATTTAAGAAGCAAGGTTGACTTGATTGGGTGCAGAAGGAAGAGAGGTGAGAGTGGACGTGAGTGAATCACATGCAGACACCTGGAGAAAGGAGGGGTAAGACAGACCACACACCAGGGGAGGGGAGGGCATGCAGAATCTGGCAGTTGAGGGTTACTGGAACCTGAAAGAACATCATTTCATTTTGCCACGTACAGAATTGATTGGAGAGTAAAGAGCTCTCTGCTGCATTACATTTCAGGTGTCTCTGGGACATCTATGGAAGTGTCCTCAGGATGCAAGGGAGCAGGCTCAGAGTGGGAAACGCCTGACAGCGGGCAGTGGGTGCAGGAGCTGGCAAGGGAGGGACTCAGCCACAGCTTGCTTTGCAGTCCCGGTTCAGCCAAAGAAGATGTGTTTGTGCGGGAGGGGGTGGCTGGGTGAGTGGGCTGAGAACATTTAAAATAGTTTCTGAGCCTGTGCAGATATGCCCCTGTGGGTCTGGTGCCTCTAAGAGAAAAAGGCAGAAAAGGCAACATTGTTGGTGACTTGAGAACAGTTGCAATTCAATGTGGAAACAGTTTTACCTTGGTCCAGAGATTATACAAAGTATACTTTTGAATGGACTTAGTCAACTCTCCTGCTTCCCTCCCTCCCTCCCTCTCTTCTGTGTTCTTTTGCAGAAGAGCAGGAGCTATTTGTATATAGTGGTAGAAAACTTGGTGGTTAATAGAGTTTCTAATCGCGTTTATCAGAGATTAACATTTTAGCCCTCCTATGGTTCAGGAGAGAATCCGGACAGCTGCATTTTTGAAGAATGTTTTCAGGAGTGTTTTAGTTATGGCATCTACCTCTTCCAGCCCTTTGTCATTTCTCATCTATTCTTCTCTCTCTCTAAGTGTGCAGTTCAGTGCCTAGCACTTAGTAGTGGTAAAAATTAGTATGTGTGGTTGGCCCAACAGAAACGCGTATTTATATGTCTGTCTATCCATTCATCCATCCGTCTGTCCAAACCACTCATCAAACAAGGAAATCTTCAGTGAAGACCCCCAGCTGTTCTCCTCTCCTTTTGGATGGAACTGGTAACAAGCCCAGCTCAGATCAGTTACTCCCAGGCACAGGAAGTGATTGGTTTAGACTAATCAGAATTGGTTCCTGACTCACGTGGGGGAAGGTGGGAGCTTGTTGGAGGAGGTGTTGGGGTGACTTCTGAACCAAATCGGGGTTCTGCCAGAGGAGAAAGCAGAAGGGCTGTTAGGAAGGCAGCTTGTATTATCTGTTTCAGCATGTTCATTTTTTACATTTTACCCTATGTCATTTTTTTAAAAACTACAGTGTTCTCTAAATGTGGCTATATTTACTATGGTAACTATCTTAATTGAGTTCTAGTCAATTAATTATTTATACCTCACCTTGTTCTACAAATTACTTGTTTTACAGTATAAATACATATAATAACCAATACACTACAAAAAGAATTTAACAACAGGACCACGAAAATACAAATAAATGTAGAAGTTCAAAGCCAGGAGGAGAAGAGGCACAGGCAGTGAGGCCCCTCCACTACTTTAGTCTCTGAACTTCCTAGGAACAAAGAGACAGGACAAAGTGGTCGCTTCAGTAATTCTTGCTGCCAGAGCTGGAGGGCATCCCAAGTCCTCAAGAGAAGCAGAGTTTTAGTTCTTTAGTTCTAAATTCTGCATGTGGACTTTTACCGAGGAAGAACTGGAGTGGTACTGCGAGTGAGTTGCTGACCATCCCCAGAGCAAATGGAAACTGGGTTCCTGAGCCCCTTTTCACAGCAGTCCTCCCTGCAACCTCAAGGCAGGACCTCTGAACAGCATTCAGCAAATGCAACTCTCCACGGCTGAAACAACCGATCTCAGGACTTCACCTACTCCTAGTGTGCTTTGCTGCGACGCCAGAACCCTGAATACCAGCACTGCTGATCTCCTTTTCCATCAGACAGTCTTTCTGACCATTGTTTCTTTGGACTGGTGCGTGCGTGTGCGTGCGTGTGTGTGTGTGTGTGTGTGTGTGTGTGTGTAGAAACACACACCCTCATATACGTGTGCGATACTATGGATCTAGCAGACAGTTGGAGGTTCCGTTCCCCACTGCGCAGTATTCTGGCTCCCTGACTGAGGTGCTAGGAGCTGACCTGGTATGGTTGACATTGTCTGTAGAAATTAAGGGCTCTATTTGAAACACTCACAGAGGAGAGTTCTATTTCTGTAAATAGGATAATTGGGTGGAAAACTGTGCTAATATCTGTCTTTATTTAACCACTCCCAGGGACGAAGCCTCACGGTTAAAACCACGAGGCCATAACCAAGAAACCACCATTTACCCAGAGACAGTCTCATCTCTATGCAGGCGAAGCAATTAGAAAGAATGGGGGGGTTGAAAGCAGCCTATTCGGGTCCATATTGCTGTCCCCAGTGTGTGGGTGGAGGTGGGACAGCCGCAGGGAAGAGGGGAGAGTGGTCAGTGCAGGGACCGCCGCTACCAGGAGTGTTATGTAGGGAGAGGGTAGGGAAGCGTGTTTCTGGGAGCGTCAGACGAGATCGTTGTGTCCTGACAAGTGGGATTTATTCTAAATGACTTTTGATGGTCTTCCATCTTTGTGCAGATTGGAAGAGTGGTTAATGGCAGCACAGCATGGATTATTAGACAGAGTGTGCAATACCAGAGGAACAAGCACTTATAGAGCTCCTACTGTGTACCAGGCGTGTCATGAAATGGTGAGGAGTGTGGCTTTGCACTCAGACAGACCTAGCTCTCGGCTCTCAGCCCAAGTTTCCTCACTCAGAAAATGGGGATAATGAGGGTCCCTTACCCCACACGCTCCCTGTGGGGTATCGTGAACACAGTGTCAGTAAATGTTAGTTATTAGAATGATGCTGATGAATAGGTCTTTCAGAACATGTGAGGTGGATCTCATGCTTCCCATTTTACAGATAGGTAAACTGAGGCTTAAGGAGGTTCATTACCTTGTCCAAGATCTTTCATCTGGTTAACATCAAAGCTGGGATTCCAGCCAGGTTTTCTAGCGCTGGAGCCTGTGGGTTCCTCTCTGTTCCGTGCTGCCTGAACTTGTAGATGACTCTCTAGTGTCTTGTCACTCAGGGGTGTGGGCCGTGGCACCTCTCTGGTGCACTGTGCTGGGGGCAGACTTTCTGTTCGCTGAGCTCGGGCAGTGATCTGTATGACGATGGTGACGCCCAAGCGCCCTGTGAAGGCGACTTTCCGTTTGGGGTTGCCGTGCTCCAGGGGGGTGAGGCCGTCCGCCTGGGCAGGCCTGGGGGAGGAACTTCATGTTGTGACCGTGCCAGTCGTGACAGTGTTCCTCTCGCACTTCCTTCAAAGCCCACCCAGGTTTGGGTTTTGGTTTTTGCACCTTGTTGAATCTAGTACGGTGGGCTTGCCTTGGCTTGATGTATAAGGGAAATAGCCTTATGTGGAATGAGCTTCTGCCTGGGGTCTCCACCTGCTCCCACAAAGCTGAGTAGCCAGTGGCTTCCTACACATCTTCTCCTGTTAATAGAACATGGAGGACAGAGTGTGTGCCTAGAGCAGTGCTTCTACTTGGAGGCTTTGAGGGCTGTAATGGGGTGAATGGTGACCCCCTCCCACCTGCCAGACTCCTGTTGAAGTCCTAACCCCGAGTACCTCAGGATGTGACCTTATTTGGATACACAGTTAAAATGAGTTCAGACTGGAATGGGAGGACCCTAACCCTGTATGAGTGGTGTCCTTGAGGGGGACATTTGCACACAGACGTACACACAGGGAGAAACTCAAGTGGACATGAAGGCAGAGATCGGGCAATGCGTCTGCCATCCAGGGAACACCAAAGATGGCCAGAAAGCACCAGAAGCCAGGGAGAGGGGGCTGGGGCAGATTCTCCTTCAGAACCTCCAGAAGGAACCAACCCTGCCGACATCTTGACCTTGGACTTCCAGCCTCCAGAGCTGTGAGACGATACATTTCTGTTGTTGAAGTCACCCAGTTTCTGGCTGTGTCACAGCAGCCCCAGCAAACTAATACAAGGCTCCTGGAGCAACAGTGACTTAAAAACTCCCGAAGAGAAGTACGAACCACTGAGAAGCGTTGGTGCAAGTTCCCCCTGGAGCGTGGGAGTTGGGTGTAAGGCCGAGGCTTCAGGAAGTAGAGGAGAGAAGCGGCAGGGACCGGCAGACCTGCTTCTGCAGAGCGTGTTTGTGGGTGGGGGGATGTTGCTCTGAGGTCGTGACCTTTACCTCACTGGGTTTCTCAGGGAAAGCAATTTATCCTTTAGGGCAGGACATCGGTTCTAGGAGACCACTAGGTGATTTTTTTTTTTTTTTTTTTTTCAATTAGCTGCTTACAAATGTAAATTTCTTTGTCGAGAACAGTTTTGTCTAACAGAAACTTTGGTACTTTTGGTACTGATCGCATGGCTCAGAGCCCAAATTGTCTTAGACTCTTTGTACTCAGTAGAGAGATGGGGCAAATGAGCGAACGTGAGAAGGAAGTGGGGAAGCTGTGTCTGTGGGTCCAGGTGGACTGAGAAGTTCACATACAGGTCACGTGTGCTGGCCTCAGTGTGCCCTGGGAGGGGAGGGGAGGGGCTGCCGTCCCAAGGTCAGGAAGGCAGGGACGTCCAGACTAGACCACCTTCTCTGAAGGCAGGAGGGTCGGTCACCCAGGTGTGTTTTATACCAGGTTTGTTGTGTGCAGAAGTCTGGTAAATGCTACTAGAGCTCAGCCCCCACCCCCACCCCTGCCCCCCGCCCCCTGCACTGACAGTGTGGCCAGAGGACGCTGTTTTGGAGACAGCGCACGTGGGATTTTCAGAATCTAAGATGCACCAACAGCTGGGCACTGTTAGCTGCGGTTTCACACTGGAAAAGAGCAGTTCCCTGTGAATGTTCTGGCCGGCCCAGGACAAATGACCGTTGTCATTGTATCACCACTGGCTTGGACTCAGTGCCCAGTACAGCTTAGAATTTGCTTCTTTTTCCCACTCTACTTAGTTATCATTTTAATTTCACAGAGAAGTCAGTGGTTCATCAAATCTTACGATTTTTCTAAACCCTGAGACAAACGAGGGGTGTGATGCAGAGACGCTTTATGTCAGAAGGGTGCCTGCCCCGCCATGCTCACTTCACTCTGCAGACTGGACTCTAACCAGTGTGGGGTGTCCTGGAAGGAAGGGGCGGTAAGCCCATGGATGTTTAGCAGCCGGTTCTGGGTCTTGGAGGGCAGGGGTTTTAGACTGAGGAGGTTCGGGTGAGAACAGAGGTGGAGGGAGACCTGCTTGTCAGCCTTCAGCACATGTGGTGGCTCGTGCCGTGTGCACGGCCTCGCACGCAGGGACTGGGGACGCCGATGAGCAGGGGTAACTGACAGTGATGGACGCTCATGTAGACAGTACTGCGGTGCGTTAACCCACGGAAGCACCAGCTTCCCGTTCGCCAAGAACGTGGAAACCCGTTGCAGATGAGATGAAGCAAAGCACCAAGATGACAAGTGACGCAAGGTGATGCGTGATGAGCACCATCAAAGAGGCACGGAGAGAAAACCCCAAGGGCCCTAAAGACCGGTGGTGCCCTATCCGATCTGGGCTTTGCAGGGTGGCCTTGATTTGGACGGGCAGCCAGAGTGGAGGGTGCTCCAGGCATGGGGACAGTGGGTATCTAACTCGGTATGACGGGAACAAGTTACAGGTCACAGGTTTTTCCATTTGACTGTAATTATTTGACTGTAGTAGCCATCAGCAGATGGGGAGTTCAGAGGGACTGCACTGAAATAATTAATAATTTGCAGAGGCGGTCAGTAGCCCAGTGTCAGCGTGCCTTCCGTTCCAGCAGAATACACGCAAAGCGCAGCTCGCAGCCCCATCTGCTCTGCTCTTCCTGGCTCTGACTTTTACTTAGTGACCTCTCTGTGACCCGTTCATATGACCGATGCATCCATCTCCTCTTTTTCCCTTTTTCCATGTTTAAATAGCCTTGGCTGCGACTTGCAGTGAAGGGCTTAACTAGTAGCGGGTGGGATTGACCTCTCGGTTCAGTAAACATGGAGCCTAGGGCAGCGCTGTGGTGAGCACACAAAGGAAGAGGTGGACGCCAGCCCTCAAGTGGAAGAGGAGGTCCCAGCCCCCGCCCTGGGTGGGAGAGGGGGAAAGGGTGTGCCAGGTCAGCAGGGCCACGGGGACCTTGTGGGACCATGTGGGAAAAAGGGAAAGGGGGAGTAGGCTTATGGGGTGCAGAACAGGGTAGTGACCTTGACGTGGGACATTTTAAGTTAGGGACAGGATGTCCCGGTGGAGACATTCGGTGGGCATTAAAAAGACCCCAACGAAGAGCACTCATAGTGAGAGCGGGAATTCATTTGGCTTCTGCATTCCCTCCCTTCCCTGAGCAAGCAGTTCCCCATGGAGCCCCTTCTGATGGGGGGGAGGACAGTGTCTTCAGTCCCCCCAGCCTTTATCCTCACACTCGAATGCTAAATCCAGAACTCCCTGTTTCTGCTAAGTGGTTCAAAAGCTCTGAGGGCTCCTTGGAACAGTCGCACCCTGGTGGGACTTTTCAGAGCACTCCTGGGGCTGGGAGAGAAATTTCAGGGTAACCGCAGAACAATGTGAGCTGTAACCAGCTTGCGTGCTCTTCCAGCTGGATCTGGATGTGAGGCGGACGTGTTTGAAGGTTGGTGAATACCTGTTGACCTGAATGACCCAACTGGCTGAACTCCATCTGCCTTTTGATTCCTTGCTAATCGCCGTGAACTGCACACCCGCTCGTCTTCTGTAAAGCGACAGGGGTGAGCGTTCCCTCCAGCCTCACCCTCACCGCCTTGGTCGGACAGGTCAGGTGACTGCCTTGAAGCTCTACTTATTCATCTGTAAATTAAGGGATTTGGCGCGATGCCCTTTAACACGACTTCCAACACCAGCATTTGATGTCAGTCAGTGACTCTTTGTCCAGGGAGTGCTGTTTTTTCCATAGGAACAATTCTGCAGTTGCTAGTGAGCGTATCATCTAGGTGAGAAGCAGCCAGGTGAGGTGGACAGAACCCGGCCTTGGGCATCAGCAGCCCGCGTTTAAATCCTCTCTCCGGGACGCGGCTTCGCTGTGCGACTCTTGGCAATCACCTCTTCCTTGCCAACCCTGAAGAATGTTCACCTGTAAAGGGGTGATGATGACATGTGTGCATTTCAGGTTCATTGGTGATCGTATGTACCAAGCACCTGCCGTTGTGTCTTTTTTTAAAAAAACTACTTTGTTGAGACGTAATTCACATACCATAAAGTTCACCCTTTTGAAGTGTACAACTCATGTGGGTTTCAGTATATTCTCCGAGTGGTGCATCGGTTACTGCTGTGTGAGTCCAGACCATTTTCCTCACCCCATAAAGAAATCCCATCCTCATTAGCAGTTAGTCCCTCCCCTCCCCCTAGTCCCTGGAAACCATTAATCTACTTTCTGTCTCTATGGATTTGCCTGTCCTGGCCACTTCATATCAATGGAGTCGTGTGCTTTTGTGTCTTAGCATAGCGTATTGTTTTCCCAGTTCACCTTGTAGCATGTGTCAGCACTTTGTTTCTCTTTATTGCCAAGTAATATTCCATTGTATCGATGTACCACTTCTTGTGTACCCATTACTCTCTTCATGGACATTTGGGTTGTTTCCACTTTCTGGTTGTTTTGAACAATGTGATAACCATTTGTGCACAAGTTTTTGTGTGGACCTGTGTTTTCAGGTCTCTTGGTATCTCATCCAGGTTTTGATTTGCATTTCTCTAATGCCTAATGATGAGCATTTTTCATGCGCCTTTTTGGCATTTGTATATCTCCTTTGGAGAAATGTCTATTCAAATTCTTTGTTCACTTTAAAAATTGGGTTATTTGTCTTTTTATCACTGAGTTGTAAGAGTTCTTAATATATTCTGAATATTGTGGCCTGGCTTTGACATAGGCCTGCAATCAGCGTTAGTTCCCCTTCCCAGGTTTCTCACAGAAGTCTGTCACCTTTGAGGGGGCCTCTAGATGCTGACTCCCCAGTATCCTGGGCCTTCCGCCCTTATATCTTGTCCAGACCTCTTCTTAGGACAGCGCCCTGAGCCGTTGTGATCCTGGAGCCCAAATCTGGGACCTAGACCAGCAGGGAGAGCTGTGGTCTGGAAGGGAGCTCTGGTGGAATCCTTGGGGGCAGTGGCCATTTCTAAGTCTTGTTTTTTCTGGAGGGAGGACTTTAGGGGTAATTGTACAGCTTTTTTTTTTCTTTCCTGCTGCTCCACCAGGATGTCCTCCATCCTGTGCTGCGGGCTTCTGGGTGTTGGGGCTGACACACTAGCCTCTTTCTACGGTGCCACTGCCAAGATGAGTGATATATGTTCCAAGAGTGACCTGGCAGTTTTCAGTCACATATAAAAATGCCCCGAGGAAAACCACGGGTCTGTTTTAAAGAGAAGAAAGTTTTACGGGAAACCCCCGAAGCTCCTTAGAAGACCTAGAAATTATTCTCTGTTCTGAGAACGGTGCTCAGTGTCCCCAAGGCCCATTACTTATATTGCTGCCCCTTTGCCTTTGCAGCTGTCATCCTCTTTCTCCATCCCTCCCACCTCGGGTGTGTAACCTCTCGGGGCTTAGCAGGGTCTCCCCACCTCCCAGAAGCCTCTCAGGATCTCTGTGGTTAGGCCCTCTTCCTCCCAGGGAAAAGGTGCCCATGGACAAGTGAAGGCCTGGGCAGTCCAGCCTGGACCGCCCACCAGGGAGCCACCTCCAGACGTTTGTGAAAGAGCCGAGCCACAGGTCTGCCCTAAGACGCGGCCTTTCCTTAGATGTGCGTTTGAAGGGTTGTGGACAGATGCTATTGATTCCTCCTGTGAAGTCAGTCAGAGCAGTTTAAAATCCCTTTAATGCCCAGGGAAATTTGCTTTGGAGGACAGAGCCTATCCAGTTGCCTCTGCATGATGCTGACTTGTTCTAAAAGGGCAGCAGGCACCTCTCAATGTTCAAATCCTGTAGGAGTGGCTGTCCGGAGTGGAGCTCTCTGACGCCTTCTGCTTCGAACATTCGGACCTGCCTCTCCCTGGCTGCCATCTTCTTGATTTCACAGATGAGCAATGGGTTCCCTTGGGCTGTGGGGGAGCGATGGTTTCCCGGTGTTTTGAAGGTGCTCAATGCAGAACCGGCCAATGGAGGCCTTCTCTCTCCTCTGCAGAGATCATCCTCACCTCACCAACCCATCGCCCCATGTTCAGAACGTGCTTGTGTGGCTTTGGGATTGGTACGTCTGCCTGGGAGATTAGTGTGGTGCCCAAACACGAAGCGCAGACATTTGTTCAGTGCCAGCTTGGAAGGGCCGCCTGCCTGATCCTCAATCCCCAGTTGTGTCGGCGGTAGCCTGGCTGCTTTCCTGGGCTTCCGTCCATGTGGGTTCCCGTCTCAGCGCTCGCTCTGGAAGATGTCAGGACTCACAGGCAACAGGCCCCCCAGGACCAGTCTCTCTGACACCTTCCCGTCTGATTGCTCTCTGGGTTTCTCCTGGCCCTCACCCTCTGCCGGTTTCTCAGCAGGCGCGCTGAGGAGCCCAGTCTGTGGGCAGCGTAAACGACTGCCCTTGGCGCTTTGACCAGGAGCGCAAGCCGCTTTGCCGTGCTGAGGGGACAGTTGGAGAGAGTGCCAGCCTGCACCCTGTCCAGCTGCACTGCGCACAGAGGGCCTCTTCATCTGGGCCCAGTGTGCGCTGTGCCAGACCTTGTCTGCCAGGCCAGGTGCTGGCTCGTGCTCCAGGCAGGGACAAGGCTAAGGACGCTGCTGGCACCGAGCGAGTCACAGCTTCTCTCATTTACTTACCTCGTCTCAAACAAACCCTGACTTCTGCTTCGAATGTAGGCTGTGGTGTTTCACAGAATGACAGAAGGGCAGTCGTTTCTCCAGAATTGCCTTCTGTGGGCTGTGACTGGGACCCCATAATGGCATGACTCTTGGGGACTTCAGGAGGCCACTTGAGAAAACAGTGTGACAGTTCCTCAGAGGGTTAGACCTGGAGTTACCACGCAGACCCAGCAGTTCCCATCCTAGGTCTGCACCCAACAGAAACGCAAACATTGGTGCACACGTTCATGGCAGCGCCGTTCACGGCAGCCAAAAGGTAGCAGCTACGCTAACGCCCCTCAGCTGACGAAAGGATAAACTCATGTGCTCTGTCCGCTCCGTGGAATATTATTCAGCCATAAAAAGGAATGAAATGCTGACACCTGCTCCAACAGGGATGAACCTTGAAAAATTACGTGTAGGGAAAGAAACCAGACACAAAGGGCCACATATTGTATGATACCATCTATATGAAATGTCCAGAATAGGCCAGTCCATGGAAACAGAAAGTAGATTATTGGTTGCCAGGGACCAGGGGAAGGAGAATGAATGGGGGGTGACTGCTAAGGGGTGTGGGGTTTCTGTTCAGAGTAACGATGATCACACAACTCTGAATAGACCATGTTTCCCCGAAAGTAAGACCCAGCCGGACAGTCAGCTCTCTTGCGTCTTTTGGAGCAAAAACTAGTGTAAGACCTGGCAGTATATTATTATATTATATTATGTTATATTATGTTATGTTATACCTGGTCTTATAGTAAAATAAGACTGGGTCTTATATTAATGTTTGCTCCAAAAGACGCATTAGAACTGACTGTTCAGCTGGGTCTTACTTTCGGGGAAACAGTATATGTCAATAAAGCTGTGATCTAAAAAGCTGCCCTGAGGTCGCCATTGCAGTCACGTCCTTTGTGGACCTGTACAGGCTCTGAGGGTCAGTGAAAAGAGGTGGGAAGGCCCCTGTGAGAGAGAAGCTGTGATACTGCCACTGGAGAGAAACACGAAGTGGGGCGCGGGGGGTTTGGACAAGCAACGCTTTGGGGACACATGGCATGTTCTGTGGAACCCAGGGTGTTTGTTCAAATTTTTGGACTGCCTTGAACTTCCTAGTTCCAACCCCCTACCTGCATGGAAGTTCCAGGAGGATCCTGTTAGATTTCATTGGTTAGCAAATATTCATCCACATACATTTAGACAACATTTTATTTACAAATAATTTTAAACTTACTGAAAGTTTGCAGAAATGCAAATAATACAAAGAATAGCTCCAGGTAACAGCTACATGCAATGTCAGAGGGGTAGTAGATTGGGGGAGGTGAGTTATCACTGCGTGAGGGGTGTCAATGTCTATTACATTGTTTTGTACACCTGAAACTAAAAAAACAAAAACAAAAGAACAAGCAAACAAAACAAAAGCATGGCTCCAGACCTTTTACCCAGATTCACGGATTAGCATTTGACTCTCTTTGCTTTCTCATTTGCATGCACCAGCACAACGCTCTGTTTGACTCTTTGCCGTCTCACGTGTACATAGCTATACGTGTGTATGTATTAAGTGCTGCTTTTTCTGAGTGGCTTGCGGGTCAGTTATAAACGCCATGGCCTTTGACTTCTGCACCATCCAATACAGCAGCCAGTAGCCACAAGTGGCCATTTAAATTAAAAATCCCTAAAATGTAAATGTCAGTGCCTCAGTCACACCTACCCGACCCCATTTTCAAGCGCTCCGTAGCCACCTGTGCCTAGTGGCTGCTGCGCTGGACAGACGAGGTTACAGCGCCTTTCTTTCCAGTGTGCACGGAATTCTCGGGACAGCCCGCTTGCCCTCTGAATAGTTCACTGTGTTTCCTGAGAATGGGGTCCTCTGCTCCACCCCACAGTACAGTTACCCACGTTAGAGACTCTCACACTGAAACAGTCCTTTTTATCTAACCCACAGTTCACACGCCAGTTTTGTCAGCCGACCCAGTAATGTTCTCAGTGCTTCTGGAACTGAGTCTTGTTTGTGGCCCAAGTCAGCCTGGCTTGTGCCCAGGGAAGCGTCTGGACTCCGCACTGCTAAGCTTTGCGGCTGCTCCTTTAGGACGGCCGTTCTTCGCACAGATCCGGGTCCTTTCTCTGACTCGTGTGCTTGCAGCTCGCTGCTCAGGAGTGTCCACACATCTTCGTCGCTGGTCCAATAGTTCAAGGTGCGGCGCCCCCTCCTGCGCTGACATGTGGTCTCTGAGCAAGTGTGGCTGTGCTCTTAAATCAGCAGGGAAGATTTCCTGGGAGAAAAAGAAACTGCCTCCCCAGCAACCGTACTGTTTTTCTTTGTTGTGATAACTTCTCCCAGATTTTAGCCTCAGCTGAAACAAGGCTTATCTTGTTCCTCATTGGTTTCTGTTTTATGGCTGCGTTGTGGTCCCCGAGCTCTGAATCACCTCCCGTGGCCCAGGACAAGGGCACAGAGGAGCTTCCTGCCCTGGTTGTGTCGCGGGGGCCAGATCTGCCTGGCCCTGGGCTGCCCGTCCCTCATTCTAGGTGCTACCGACCCTGCCCATCCTCAGCTCACTTTTTTCTAGTCCAGGGCAAACGCAGACTCCTGGCAATTTTCAACCACGCTTTGAATGAAGAGGGGTGGTGGTGGTGGGTGAGGAAACTACTGGTGTCAGAGCTTATCCTCCAGGGGCTCCTGGGGGGATTAATGGGATTTTATGGCAGGAGTAAGTATGGAAAACAGATTCCTGACTTCACTTCCGTGGAGCCTCCCTCCGCCCCCTCCCAATAATTCATAGCATTTTATGGGACGAAAAACCAGGAAACAAGAAATCAACAGGCGTATTCTTTTACCTTCCTTATATTTCCATTTGCCCCTTAGAATGTATTCTCACACTTTCTCCCACCTTTTGTTTTGACTTGGCATTTCTTGGAATAGAAAAATATTTAGCAAGGTGAGCCACTGACAGCCTCGGTGGGAATCCTGTATGAGCCGCAGAGTTTGCGCCAAGAAAGAAAGGGGAAATGGATTCATGCAGAGAGAGTGGAAATGGAGCTGATAGCTTCATTTTCTGCTTAACTAAAACAGAATGAAAAGGGCTTGGCTGGCAAGGTCAAGGCCACTAGGAGAGCCGCTGAGAGCTGTGTGTACAGGACGGGCAGTGAGGTTTCGCCCTTCACCACCTCGAGAACTGCTGTAGAGATGACTTTCAGTGCTGGGTCCGCTCACCTCATTGGGAGGAGTAAATTGAGGGATTTGATGCTGGTGACAGGACCCCAGTGTGTCCACTGTATCCAGCCATCAGGACAGCGTCAACAGGGATGTTCTCTGCGAATATCTCATGTGTAACAAGAGGCACCCTCATTGGCTAAATTGCTTTGATTGACGCTGTGCTTCTGTAAGGGTTGTCACGTGTTTTAACAGGTTGTAGGTCTCTGTCTCTCCCGGACCGCCCCCCCCCCCCCAAGGATTAAGGTTTTATGTCCCAGCTTCTGCTCGTCACAAGTCAGCAAACTCAGAACCAGCCTGAGGGCTGATTGAGTTTCAGATCAACTCTGGCTGTGGAGATTCACTCACTGAGACTCAGGCAGGCTGGAGGGGCTTTGCCGGCGTGTGCCCTCTGCGTTCCGCTGCCTCAGTTCCCTCGGGGAAGCTCTGTGGCCTCCTGGTCCCTGGCGTGTCCGAGCTCTTTTCGGCAGCAGTTCCACACCCCTGTAATCACCCTTGTTCAGAGGGCCCAGTGCCGACTGGGTCTGGCCGTGAACACCAGGCATGCGTCCCTCTGTCGCTCCAAGTCAGTGAGGCTCCTGAAAAGGACCAGGCGCTAAAGGCCCCTAAAGGCCCTTTACTTCAGACTCCAGGTGGTTTTTCCATATTCCTTCGCCACTCCCTCAGCAGCCCTCCCTCAGCCTCAGTCAGGTGCCTTTATTTTTCCTTGCTTCCCTTTAGGTGGGTTTGGTCCCATTTTATCTTAAATTGTTTTATTTTTATATTGTATCTGCAAACTAATCTAGGTCCTGTGGAAAGCAGACGTCGTATAAACCTTATGTAAAATGGGTCCAATGTTGTTCCCTAACCCTGATGTGTGTCCCTTGGCCCCCGTGCCTCAGTTTATCCCCTCCTTCCTCTTGGGGTGCTCTCTCTGTGCTCCCTCCGCCATCTGAACCCTGCAACATACAGTCAGTGAAGGATACTTACAACTACCTTATATACTCTGTAATCTTTTCTCCTATCACCCACCTCGTCTTGTTGGTCTCTTGAAAAGCAAACAGTGCTGTTTTTCATGGTGCCCATAGCCTTCCCACGACGGTCCCGTGGCATGTGAACACAGTAGGCGCTCAGCAGATATGCTGGATGCTCACCAGGGCCTGGCAGATCTGGACATTTGACTTCATAAATTCATCAGGAATCGTTAGGTTCAGAAGGACTGATTGATTCATAAGGTATAACTAACCTTATAGAAACCGACTGAATGACCAATCCGAATCGTTTAAGGAGAGACCATCCTTGCATTCCAGGGAGGCTAGGCCCGCATATACAAGGACATTTCTCCTTAGTCAGAAGGTCCTCTCTGGAATCCCAGTAAGAGATCAGAGATTGCTTATTGAGCACAGAATTTGAGCAAAAGGCATTACGTGCTTTTTAGGATACCTGTAAATTATGCCAACATTTTCTGCTCTAGGGGTTGTTCCTTCTAAAGAACCTGAAGCAGGCATCTAGAGTGAACTACCCTCTTAACGATGAAAAATCTCACACTCTGGTTTGTAGATTTCACTAAGACAACTGTCGGTTATCACTATAACCTCATCCCTCTTTATTTTGGTATGTTCGGCATTCTATAGTGCCCAAGTTGGTAGTTCTTATTAATCACATTTTAGATGGACCATTTTTTAGTCACACATAAGAGGGCATCTTAAGTCCTGGTTTTGTCATTTTTGAGGATTCCTTCTTTTAGGATCTGCAGATCTCTATTTATAAATTAGTACAACATAACACCCCTCCTAGGGGAATGACCAGTGCTGTGCCTCAATTCTAGGAGTCTCAGTCTAAAACCCCATGTGAGCAAGGAGTCCAGAATAGTGTTTGTTCGGTCATTAATATTAGTGGTACCCTGGGTGTGTGAGCCGTGCTATTTTTAAACCCATTGCTGACTTCAGTGATAAAGAGGGTACAGAATGTGCCTTGCCAGGCTTATAAGCTTACCATGAGTAATATCGATGGTTATTACGATGTCAGAACTTGAATATTCTTTACCAAGAACATAGCCATTACATCATGCAACTGGGGGGCAGGGTGTGAAACGCCCATTTTCCCGGAGAAAATAGCATCACAGGGCATGAGCTGATTCTCCCATTAGGGTCCTCACGCCTGAATTCAGCAGTGCCAAACCCCTCTGGTCAGTTTGAAGAGCAGCTTCCCATTTTAAAGTCACCAGAAAGTCATTTGTCTCAAAGTTTCCAAACCAAACAAGTGGCATTTGTGACGGATGATCCCATACCTTCCACTTGTTAAGGGAAGTTATTGGCAGCGATTAGTGTGGGCACACTTGAAATCACCTATAGCTGTGAGGATCAGAGCTATTCCATCACTTGTCACATCGATAGGATGAAGCATTTTCACAGGGCCCAGAAGGGATGCCTGACTATGGAAGACAGGGATTGAACTGTTTAGAATTTTCAAAGGCATCTCGAAAACTGTGCTTTAGTTTTGATGGGTGAGCATCAAAATGCAGTTACACTCGGCCTCGTTCATTCAGACTCATTCGGGATCTCAGTACTAAGGGACGTGACAGTGCGAGTTAGGGTGGGCTAGGTTACGCTGCAGCAACAAACAGCCCCCGTACCTCAGGGACTTATGGCAACCAAGGCTGGTTTCACATCCACGCTCCCTGTCCGCCGTGGGGCAGCTGGGGTCTCTGCTCCTTGTTATGCTCATTTAGTCCCAGACTAAGGAGCCTCTGCCTCCCTCCACCTCCATCATCGCTGTTTCCCACAGCAACGGGAAGAGGGAGGACCAAATACTGTGTTTCCCTGAAAATAAGACCTAGCCGGACCATCAGCTCTAATGCGTCTTTTGGAGCAAAAATTAATATGACTCAGTCTTTTATATTATATTATATTATATTATATTATATTATATTATATTATATTATATTACATTATATTACACCCAGTATTATATTATAGTATACCTGGTCTTATATAAGATCGGGTCTTACATTAATTTTTGCTCCAAAAGACGCATTAGAGCTGATGGTCCGGCTAGGTCTTATTTTCAGGGAAACCCGGTACGCAAATTGCACACTGGCTCTGAAAAGCTTCTGCCCAGAAATGACACTTCCCACTCACTTTTTATTGGCTGAGTTTTTCAGAGGGCCAAGACTAGCCCTTTAGTTACTTGGCTTGGGTTACCTAAGTCATAGCAGGGGTTTTCAAAGTGAAGAGCTCAGGACAATTTATTGGGATACAGAAGAGAATATTAGAATATGTATATTTTATCTCATGCTTTACAATTTTCTATTTTTGTGTTTTTAGCAAACATAGTAGTAAAGTAAAACATACATAATTTATTAAAAATAAACATAGCATGTATTAGAAGGGTTCAGTTTGTTTTGGTGTTTTTTTTTTCTGATGAAGAATTCAGTCAAAAAAGTTTAGATCGTATATCATAGACTCAAATCTGCAGTGAGCATGTTTTACATAGAAACTGGGTCCCAGTTATGACCAAGGGTAGTCCTTTTGGTTAAAATAGCACATGGAAAAAGAAATGTGTTTTATGCTTAAGTAGGTAAAATATAGAGTCTGTATCTGAGTCTTCTGCAGCCCTTAAAGCTTCCCAGGCGGCCTCTTCAGAATCATTGGAAGTGGCTTTCTTCCTGACCAAACCTGCCTGTCCTTGAAGGAATAGCATTGAGATAAGTAACAAACAAGCTTTTGTCCCATTTCATTGTTTTCCTGTTTCCTTTGTCCAATCGTTCAGAAATGGCGCGCTGAGTCCCATGTATGTGCCAGGACGACTTAGCCATGAGCACCAGCGTCCATCTCAGACGGCAGGTGTGTCGGCCGCATTACATGTCAGATAGGCCTTGCTGAGCTAGCTGGCCGGGTCTCCTCATCGTTCACTGAACGTTTATTTAGGGCTTACTCCGTGCCAGGCACCGTTTCAAGTGCTTTGTAAATACTAACTCATTTCATCCTCACCGCGACCCTATGAGATACTATGACTGTCTCCATTTTATAGATGAGGAAACTGAGGCACAGAGAGGCCGTGTAACTTGCTGAGACCATGCAACCAGCCAGGGACGGCGCCCGCATCCGTAACGTAGTTGCTGGGAACTCAGAAACTATGGGTTCAATCTGAAGTGGACCCTTGGAGCTCAGACTGTCCGTGTCACCGGATGCCTTCCTATGTGTTAGAAAGCAGGACGCATGAGAGCCATCTGATGCTTTAGCTGTGCCCCCGAGTGGGCACTTCCCCTCCGCTGAGCGCGAGGGGCCCAGCACTGAGGAGTCGTTGGGTAATAATCACTCCAGAACTGGTTTGATGACAAACTCACAGCATAAAAATGTCCTTACAACAGACCAGAGAACCCACTTTAATATACACCGCTTAGAATAGGCTGCGGGTTGCACTGCCAAGGGATCCTGTTGCCACCTGATTCTCACACCCACACAAATACCTGCTGAAATGCCGTAAATAAGACTTGTGTTGCATTTGTGTTGTGCTTTATAGTTCACAAAGCGCATCACAATGGTGCTTTGGTATCCTGAGTGTGCTCCCGGTACAATTCCACTCGAGTCTGTTTTCTCACTTTTATTTCTTTTTCCTTTTCTTCTTCCTCTCCCTTACTCCCTCCAGCATTCCTGCCTGCCTTTCCCCCAGTTCCTCCAGCTTTCCTTCCTCTGTGCCTTCCCACCCTTCCTCCTTCCCTGCGCCCTGTGGGGGTGGCGCTTCCTGTGCCTTTCCCAAGGTGACCTCTAATTAAGTTTCGTCAGATGTCAGTTAAAGGCAAGTGAGAGTAATGAAAAAATTCTCTGGGGACCAAAGGAGCTGTAATGTAGAGTTACTGTCGTAAACAGCAGTTGCCATTTAAATCAAGAAAGGATATATGACTGTGCTTTCAGAGGAGGATGGAATGAGTCCTGCGCTTGAAGAGAACCCAGGGGACAGGGTTCTGTGCACTGGATGTCCCAGGCATCGCTGGGCCTGCATGACATTTCTCAAAGTTTTCTTTGCAGGCAGCAAACAGCCTAGGGGAGAAACATTGAAGAACTACATAAACATGAGTGCAGGAGGCAGTGAACAGGTGTTGCACTGACAGCAGCTGGCAGGCCAGAGTCCTTTGTCCTGCTTTCTTTGTATCTCACAGCAAAAAGTTTCCTTCTAGAAAGCGCAGGTCTGAGGAAATGCCATCCCGGGACTCCTTAACCTTAGCTGTTGGTGCAGCTACCGAGCATAGACTCAACTTTCAGATGCCTGCCTTAGAAACTTTGTTGTTTTGCAGTCTTAGGTCTGTCATGATGAACTAATATATTTGCATAAAGAAAGGCGGTGTTGGCACCCCAGCAGGAAGTGGAGCTGAGCCATGGGAGTAAGGTTGAGGATGCAGCTATGGCTTTTCAACCAAGAGGCTGCAAGGCAGGCTAGACTGTAAGGGCACTCAGCCAGCATGACTCCACAATTGTTAGAAATACTGCAGCAGAGCCTGAGCACAAACGTGCTTTTTCAATGAAATACACCCTGAATTATATTACAGAGTGTACTAGTTTCCCAGGGCTACTGTAACAGTGTACCACAAACTGGGTGGCTTAAAACCGCAGAAATGTATTCTCTCGTAGTTCTGGAGGCCGGAAGTCCGAAATCAAATTGGCCATGCTCCCTCTGATTCTTCCGTAGAATCCTTCCCTGCCTCTTCTTAGCTTCTGGGGGCTCCTGGCACTTGTTGGTGTCCCTTCGCTTCCAGCTGCATCACTTCAATCTCCGCTTCTGTCGTTTTGTGGCGTTCTCTGTGTGTGTCTGTGTCTTTTCTCCCCTTATAAGGACACTGGTCATCTTAGATTAAGACTCACCTTCACTGCCTCATCTTATCTTGATAACATCTGCAAAGACCTTATTTTCTAATAAAGTCACATTCACAGGTACTGGCAGGTACTGGGGGTCAGGACTCCAACGTGTGAGTATCTTGAAGGGACACATCGTAATAGAATTTACACAGAGTAATAGAATATCATAAAGTAGTAGAATTTACATTGTTTTGGTATAAAAGAGAGTTGGCAGCGGCGCAGTAATAAGAACACCAAAAAGGGAAAGCGTATAGTAGGTTTCTGAGCGTGCAAGACATTTCTGAAGGAGAAACTTGAGTAACCTCAACAAGATGAATCAGTGTGGGCTGGGCTGGGGATGGGGAAGGGTTTAGTAAAACACATATTTTCACTTTAGCAATATAGTTCCAGGCATTTATGAATAGCTAATTCTTTTCTGCAGAAAAGAGAAAAAAGGCCTACCAGATTTTTTGTCATGATATAGACTTTACAAATCATTTCCAAAGGATGGAAAAATTCACTCAGAGGCTTAGAACATTCAATCTGAACACTGGCTGACACACACCTACCTCCCGAGTGCCTGCCCAGCTCCACCTTACGACTTTGTTGGGGTGCTCAGTAATGATTTTGAAACAATACTGAGTGGAGGGGAATTGGTATGCCAATAATAGGGGGGGTGGAAAGATTCAGGGGACGATGCTTGTATAAAAATTTGTGACTCAAACACCTGAAAATTAATACTGCTGAAACTTTAACCACCTTCTGTAGAACATTTGAGGGACAAAGTGAATGGCTTTCTAGATCTTTGAAAACTGTGTATTTTAAATGGAGTTCCTCTGGCTTGAGACGAGAAGTGTAGCTACTTTTACAGTTTTGGGATGTTTGCCTTAACATCTACCAAGTTTGTTTGAAAGGTTATCTTCTTGAGATCCTCAGTTAGCAGGAAAATGCCAAGTTGAAAAATGTAACAGTCTCTACAGACTTTGGACTAAAATGACAATGTGGGTAACAGAAGAGAATTAGAGCGAGAAGAGGGACCTGAGCCTCTCTATTAACCCCAAAGGGGACCTGAGGAACGAAACCTCCTAACCCTTACCCACCCTGTGCCGGCCCACAGCTCGTCTGTCTTTTGAGCTTCCTCATGTTCTACTTGAGAAATGCTTGACACACTCGGAATCGGAAACATAGTTTATGCTCTCCCAAATATTATGCCACTGCCAATTCTCTTACATACCAAAGTGACTACAATTACGCCTTGATATATATTAGATACATTCTTGCATGGCCTTTCCAGAAGCACTGTAACATAAACTTATGCAGAATTCAATTTAAAATAATCATTTTGCTTTTGCTTGTTTCCATCTTTGACTCATTGAAATGCTCCCATAGGTCCCATAAGGTAAGATATAGGGAAATCACAAAATGAAATGTCTTATCTCCAAGGAGGGAAAAACAGAATTCTTTGGAATATCATGACTATCTATCCTGAGAAAATTATACTTTAGTAAATGCTTTTGGTTTCCTGAAACCTGTTTTTATGGGTTGAACTTTGTCCTTCAAAAACTTATATGTAAAATTCCTAAGCCCCAGAATGTGACTTTGTTTGGAGGTAGTGTCTTTACAGAGGCAATCAAGTTCCAGTGAAGTGGTTAGGGTGGGTCCTAATTCAATATGATTGGTGTCCTTATAAAAAGGGGAAATTTAGACCCAGACACATATAGAGGGAAGACGATGTGAAGAGACGCAGGGAGCAGATGGTCACCTACAAACCACAGAGAAGCCTGGAATGGACCCTTTCTTCGAAGTCCTCAGAAGGAATCAATTCTGCTGGCACCTAGATTTTGGACTTCCAGCCTCCAGAACTGCAAGACAACACATCTCTGTTGTTTAAGCTGCCAAGTCTGTAGTTTTGTGCCACCTTTGCAAACTAATACACTTATGTTTAGAAAGCGTTTTTTTAGTAATTAGGATTCTTAATTAATGCAACTGTTGTTTTAAAAAGGAGTCTTTGAGTCATTTTGTTTTCATTGTTTCCACCAATTTCCTGCAGAAAAGAAATCGAAAAGTGTGTGTGTGTGGTATCAGCACCATTCTCTAATTCACCAGAATTATGTGGGGGTGGTAATTTTCAGGGTGGTCATTTTCAGAATGCATATGAACACTTGGTAACATGGCCTCTAGATAATCAAGTTATGGACTATGTGTCCTTACCCACTGCAATGAAAGGCTGGCTCATCCACTGAGATTTATGGCTTAGTCCAAGACAGTATGGCAGAGTCACAGAAAGGTGAATTAACGAGAGGCTTGAAGCTGTTATGGGTGAGCTTAGCAACTTTCAGAAGGAGAAGTAAATCTGAACATGGAGAAGGGCTGATTTCGACAAATAATGAGCCAGTTGGTAGAGACTATATGGAAAATTTACAAATGGTAGGAAAAAGATGTGTTCTCAATTGAAGAAATATAGCTTATGGTAGCATTTGCCGATTCAAGGAGGAAGACATAAAAGATTTTGAAAGTCCTAAGAGAATCCCATTTGTTGCAAAAGCAAGGGGCATAACGTGGTCCATTTGTTTCTCTTCCCCAGAGCACCCCTTCTTTCTCTTCTCCTGATCCTGTGGGGGAGGGGGGCGAGTGGCTTATTCCCGGCCGTGCCCAATAGCTCTTTCTCTGTTGTCGTTCTCCTGGGTCAGTCCCTTAATTGCGTTTATTATCATTTTATCCTTGACCTTTCCCTGTGACTCATACTGTCCTCCGGATACTATTTGACAATGTCTGTGTCTCCAAGGATTACTTTATTTGCCATCTGCTCTACTTTCTACACCGTTTCTCCTGGGAAGCAGATAACCCATATGGATTCCACTTTCCTCTAGGTGTTGACGACAGTCCTTAGGTCAACATCTTCCGCCCTGACCTCTCGCCCATTCTCCTGTCCTGGTTTTCTTCCGTTTTGGTACATATAGAACATTTCCTCTGTGTTGCTAGTGCCTAAAATGAAATCTATCCAAAATAGAGCTCTTCCAGCTGGACAGCTAGACTTTGCTTTCACAATCGGCAACTCCATTCCTCTCTGTTTCTGGGATGTGAACCTTTGATTTCTGTCTCACCCTCCACCCCACCTTTTTTGGGGGTCCCTCTGTCCTGCTCATCTTTGTTTAGCAGTATTTTTGGCTCCATCCTTTGTCTTTGGCCTTATGCACGAACTGGTGCAGGGTCACCTTGCCCACTTCCCCCACTGATTAATCCTGTGCAGGCTTAGCCCATCCTATTGATTTTCATTCTCTTTTCAACACGGTTTATCTTCATTCAAGATTCAACTTAGCAAGTGGGAACTAGATGCTGATTGTCAATGACCAGCGGCTCCTGACACTTTAACTGTTGATAAATCAAGCAATTCCTTGCATCAGTTTTACTATGACTAGTTGAACACTGAATATTTCAACTTGGATATCCTGCCAGTGCTTATAATTCAACTTGCTAAAAACCTGCTCCGTTATCACGTGCCCCCTGAGATAAACAACACTTCAGTACCACTTCCCGTCATCCCTATCACCGTCCTTGGAAGCCACCCTGTTTAGTCCCCCAGACGTATTTCCTCTGGGGGACTCGCGTCTTCGCCCTTGCATCCCGTCTGTCAGCGTGTCTTGCCTTTTCTTCTCTGCAAAGTCTTATGTTTCTGCTACTTCCCTCCTATTTCCTCAGGCAGTTCCTTAGTCAAGACCCTCCTTACCTCACCCCTGCACTGCTGTGACAGCCCAGGGCGTCTTACTCAAGACCAGTCTCTGTCCACTGTGCCACTGTGCCTCAGATAAGTGAAGTTTACCTCTTTAAGGGGGTACACTTATTTTATTTGAACTATTTTGAATGGTTATCTGTCTCGAATGTCATCGTAACCAGAGGATACAGAAATGGTCGCTGACAGGACCATTGTTGGTAGGTGTCCATGACTGTACTAAGTGGTGTGCAGTCGGCGCTGCCCCATACTTCAGATCTGCTGCTTCTCACACATCAGCTTTCATTTCCCTTTGGCTGTTATTGTACCCGTCTCCCTGTGTGCTGCTTCTAGTCTAAGAACCTAAAGAGTGAAGAAGGAGAATGGCTAACAGCATGGATTTGGGAGTCAGGCAGACCTTCGTGCAAATCCCAGCCCTGCTACTGGTAACAAAGTGACCTTGGACAAACTGTGTCATCTCCCAAAACTGCATTTGTTCATCTGTAAAACAGGGAAAATGCACCTCTCCCTCCAGTTGTGGGTTGTTAGCACCTGGAGTCTTCCACAGAGAGCAAACTCAATAATGACAGTCCCTCTACAACTTGTTCATTGCGTGTTAGATGACAGTCAGTAGGAGCGAGTGAAGCTAAAAGAGTAAAGCGACTGGCTTTGGTGGTAGAGCTTCACACCAGCTTTTATGAGTAATTTAACAATACGGCTAGAAGATTGAAGTTATCAGAAGATGACAGTTCTGGATAAGTAGGCTGTTGGTGCCCAGTGTAGAGCGGCGGTTAATGACTGCTCTAGTATTGTGGTTGCATTACTACTACGCAAATGCTTCTAATTTGTCCCCAAGCAAAGGCTCAGGTTCCTGAGGGCAGAGGCCATCGTGGTGACTGTTCACCCTCCACTTGCTTACACCCGGTTAGCAGGGTCGGGAACATTGTCCTTCTGCCTTTCCAATGATACCCCATCTTTCTAATCGCAGCTCAAGTCGTAGCTCCTCCGTGAACCCTTGCCCAACCACAACCATAGTGATTCCTGCCTCCCAACTCCTCTCGGGTTGACTTTGGCAACTTGCTTCTGTTGCCTAGAATTGCTGGTTGTCTCTTCATTTGCAATGAACTTGGCAACCCCATGAGACTTTAAGCTCTTTCAGGGCAGTGCGACGTCTTAGATGTCTTTGCATTTCCTTTGGGGCCCAATCCGTCTTTTATATTGAGGACCCTTGAGGCGATCAGCAGTATTGTTATCATCATTATTGACAAACGAATCTGCAAAGCTTGTGGTTGATCCTAAACTGTGCCCTGGTGGGATATGCTCTATGTTTAACACTACGCAACTAGTGGGTTAACAGACTTGGACTGAAAATGATATAAGAGACCCATAGACATTTAGTGTGCACTATTTGGGAAGTGTGTCGTTTAGAAATGGGGTGAATCTGAACTTATCCTTGCACTTCTTGTGAAATATAAACTTGACATGCAAGATGAGTATCATTCAAATTTTATGAATATTGTATTGTGTGTCAATGAAGAAGATTTTTTCTAGTACCTTTCAATCCCCAGGGGCATCAAATTACCATGTCATATACGATAATCAAGGGTTATACAGATTAACCCTTTTCTAGATGTTTTAAAATATCCATTCAGATGCATATTTCTAACAATCATAATTTTTCACGTTTCTTTGGACATATTCTATAATTTTATTGTATTTGATGTGTATAATGTGACATATAAGACAGGAGGCATCCCATTAGGTTTGGGAGTTAATCGCTCCTTTGAGTTTTTGATTATAAAGAAAAAGATCTGTAGTATTTATCAAATACTGATTATTCAGCAGAAGTGTGTGTCCACAGGAGTTCAGGAAGTGGGAAAGTAGGTACCTCTTTAAGGTGTTGTTGGTTGTGTTCCTTTTAATGATGGATTCCAACTGGTAATTTATTTCATGTCTGCCAAACCAAAATTAAACGTTATATACTGATAAAAATGGTGCCACTGTTTTATTTATAATTCCTTCTCTCAAGCTTTGGTAGAACTCAATGAAATCGAATTTCAGGGGGTTTTTTTGTGTGTTTTTTCTTAAACCATAGTTGAACCCTCACTCATCCCTGTGGTTTCACCAGAGTCTGATCTTCCAGTAGATAATTTTGGGTGGTGAAATAGAAAGGAAATGTACTCAGATATGAAGCAACTTTTCAGTTCATCTAATTGTGAAATACGAAATTATGAAGAAACTAAGTAAGTAAGTGGGGGAATAAAAGAGCTAAATGAGCCAATCCTTTAACAAATGACATTTTAAAAAATCTTGTAAGACCTCAGGAAAATCATGCAGATTTTTAGCTCTTCTTCTCTTTCTCCTTCTCCTGCTCCTCCTGCTCCTCCTTCTCCCTCTTCTTCTTATTCTTCATGGAAAAAATTATCCTCAATCCAAAGGAATGAATTTCTCACTGAACCATTAAGACAAAGAGGCACATGGAATTACTCAGGATGGAACTTCTAGGTGACAATCTGGGTTTTTTCCACATATCATAGGAGCCTAAATAAACCCATCATTTGACTTTCTAGCCTTCAAACTAGGACCCTTGTGAGAATGAAAGTGGAGCGGGTACTCTTACTCATTGAATTGGCTTACCCAGCCTAATTCTGGAGTGTCCCAAAGTCAGACGTATGCTTACTCTGTCCATAAAACATCCGGCCCAGAGCCTGGGATGTACCAGATGCTCCAGATTTTAAAATCTGGAGAATCATGAGACTCCTGAGGAATTGGGTTTGAAATCAAGTATGATAGCATCATACAGACATAAATGGCATCCATGGTAAAGGCTAGGAGACACATGTTTTTCAAATAGTATTTTGAAATGCAGACTTACTTGCACATTTTTTTTAAATGCAAAATATGCATTGGAATAAAGTAGCAAAAAGAGGTCCGAGTGCCTTCATTACCTTTAGTATATATGCTATCAAAATGCACCCTAAAATAAATGGGGAGCCTGGATTTGTTTGGGGCATGAAAGAGGCAGTCTTTTCTCTTTGTGGTAGTAAGAAATGACTTCTTACAAATAATGGACTTTAATTCTACTAACTAAAGGATGTATTTTAGTGTCAATTTTATAAGAGCTATTTTTCATTTGCCGTATGCTAGGAGGAATATATTACATACAGTTGTATAAGTTGTTTTACATTTTAAGAAATTTGTTTTTAAATGCTTTTTACTGATCATTTTTACAACTTGTATTGGTATCATTAAAAAGCACATAAGGCCCCAATGTGTATCTCATATCCAGTGTTTATGATTTTGACCTGCTTCTGAGCCAGAGCTGCATGGTAATAAGGATACTTACTGCCTTTTAGAAGCTTTAGCTCTAGATCTTGGTGCCTTGCTATGCTGTCATGAGTGAAAATGTGGACATCTTGTCAGATGTTAACCTTGGCAGGCTGCTTAAGCTTTCGTGGAATGGTCTAGGTCGAATGACCGCTCTAGGAAGCAGGTGTGATTATGGCAGGTTTATTCTGCTCAGTGATTTCCCGGGTCCCTCACACCACTCGCTCCCCATGGGCTCAAAACCCACCCTCACAGTCGGGTTGTAGAGCTTCCCCATCTCCCAACAGAGGGAGAGCAAAACCCACTTTGTCTTTCAAGAGCCAAATTGGAAGGGCAGACATGACTTACAAAACAGTTGAGATTTTGCCACAGGATCAAGCTGGAAATGTCCATGTAGCCCCCACCTTTTCTGAAAAGAAAATGGACAAAGAAGGAGGGACGTAGTCCTTGAAGAGAACAGAGGTCAATACCAAAAGAGATGAGAGTGGAAAACATAAAGGTTCTGCCCTTCCTCGTCCCCAGCCTTAGGGATCTGAATAAATAGGACGTAAAAGGCGTGGAGCTAAACTGATCAGAGGATTTGTTCCGGAAAAACACTCTCAAGGAGGGATATTTGGAACTAAGTTTGGGTGTCGCCATAGATTATTTTAAGATGAAACTGCACAACCACCAGCAGTGTTAACTCCTTATGAGATATTTTAGAGATTTTAAAATGGTAATAGTATTAATTTATGATTATTAACATTAAAGACTTTCTTTAGCTATATTTTCTTTGAGCATTTTGCTTCCCAGAGCAAAATGGCCTCTGCTACAGAATAAAGGTAATAAGGCTGTATTTGCAAACTTCCAGTTATAAGATAAGTTCTGAGATTTAATATACAGCATGGCGACTATAGTTGCCAATACTGTACTGTATACTTGAAAGTTGCTAAAAGAGTAGATCTTAAGTGTTCTTACCACACACACACACAAGGTAACTATGAGATGTGATGGACGTGTTGACTAACCTTATTGCAGTAATCATTTCATAATAAATACATGTATCAAGTCATCGCATTGTACACCTTCAACTTACACAATGTTACATGTCAATTATCTCTCAATAAAGCTGAGGAAAAAAATAAGGCTGTACTGGAAATTGTGTCTAGTTCTTAGAATGGTGGCTGGTAACCTTATACAAGAGCAGCAGTGCCCACACCACGCCAGGCCAGAGTCTGAGGCAACTGGCGTGGTGAAGGGCATTTCTAGTCATGTTGGTCCCCTCTGATCCTGGGCATCTGTCCCCAGAGGTAGCCAACGATGATTTCCACAGTTTGATGACTGTTGGCTGTCTTCCCAATAAGTCATAAGCCATCCTCTTCCCCTCTGTAAAATTCCACTTCTGCAACCCTGGCCTTTCCACCAAAATTTTTTTGAAACGGTGAAAACAGAGCCACATATCTTTTATGTAACATCAGCATATTTCTTCCACTGCCAGCCCTGACTGATGCCTCCCCCACCCCAAGTACTGGAGGATTGAGGAGTAAGGGGCAAGCTAGATACCAAAGGATGACGGAAATGCTTACTCACTTTGCCTCTTCAGTGGATAAGTTACTGAAGATAATCCGGTGGCTGAATATGGGCATATTAGAGGGATTGTATACAACATTTAGAACAATAAGGATATTCAATACTGATAAATATAGAAAAACCATTTTCTGTGTTATTATAGAATTAGCAGGAGGTTGACTTGAACAAAAAGAGCAGTAGGAAGAAACAGGGAAAGTACAGATTCTGAATAAGCAAGCCAAAATAGTCTCGTCAGGCAGAAGGATGTATATAGAAGCATAGTTATGTTACACAGGTAGATGGTGGCGGTTAGGATTCAAACAAGGAAGGAAGCCTCTGTGGGCTCAGGCTCCAGATGGGCTTCACGACAGGGATTGGGAAGTCAGCATGACCAGGCTGGAGCCCAGACAGAGCATGACTGCTGGCCCCAGGACAGGAGCTGCCAAGCCTGTGCCTTGGGTGTTTTTTTTGTGTGTTTTTTTAAGTCTTGGTTTGGATAGAAAAGTATTGGCAGGTGGTTCTTTACTTTCCAGAGTGAAGCCAGGTTCCATAAGTGTCCTGTGACTAGTAGTTGCTCTAAAGCCAGAGAACTAAGCCATTCCGGAGGCCAGGCCACTTAGAGTGCTTTACCCCATCAGCTGTGTGCCTACCGTGTATAATAAACGTGGTTTATTATAAAGTGTAATAAGAAGTATAAGGTATAAACTATAGTTCTTGCTCCAAGAATATAGCCTAGTTATGGAAACATGACCTAAATGTATAAAAAGTTAAATAGCACAAACGATAAGTGATTCAATTCAACCATATAAGAGATTTTGCAAGGCAGAAATGCAATTTCTGGCCAAAGGGATGGTATATATGGAAGCGCCACAGGAACAGAGGGTTGGAAGCAGCCACTGTGGGTTGGAGGTCTGGGAAGGAGAAGGATCCGATTGTCTTATCTTTGGATAAGTTGGGAGAAATGGTGAAGGCATGGCCGATGGAGGACGGGTGTAAGAATGTGGAGGTAGCAAGTATAAGAGCTGGTCTAAAAACAGTGAGTAGAACAGCTTGATTAGCGTTGAGGGTTGAGGAAGGCTAGTAGTTGCAGATGAAGCCAGCAAGGTGTTGAAATAAAACGCGATGGTGTCAAGTTAGAGCCTCAACTTTGTCTTCTAGACGCTAAGGAGTCATTGACAGTTGTTGGACAGAGGAGTGACGTGCTTAGAAATATTCTAGGAAGATTCATCGGGTGGCTGAATATGGGCAAATTAGAGGACGAAGGGTGCTCAGGTAGACCAGATGTTTGCGTTTGCTTTAGTCCCGCTAGAAAGTGATACGTAATTTAACTATGGAAATGGCAGCAAGAACAGAAATAAAGAGATAAATATAAGAGATATTTTGAAGGAAAGAGAGACTAATAAGATTTAACACCTTCTTGTCCATGGAGGCAAAGAGGAATCATCAAAGGTAAATCCAGAGTGTTGGAACCAAATGACTAGAAGAATATTTTATAAACAGAAATGCGAACGTTAGGATGGACGCGTCAGATGGCTAAATTTTTAGGAAAAGATAAGGAGTTAAGCTTTGGAGATAGTCTTTGATGTAGCTGGAGGCAGAAATATATTGCAGGAAGGTACAAGGGAAAGCCTGGCCTGTGATGAACCTGGGGAGTCGCCTGCATAGAGACGACGGCTTAAACTGTTTGAATGGATGCTATCTTCGAGAGAGAACAGAGTCAAACGTTGGAAATGCCAACACTTTAAAGGAGGAAGAGGAAAAGTAACCACCAGGGCACAAAGTGTGCAGTCAGACCCTGGAGGAGGAGGTTACAGATTCACAGAAGCACAGATAAGAACATCAAGACGGAAGCTGTGGTCAGCAGTATCAGATGCTGCAGAGAAGTCAAGGAGAATAGGGGCTGAAAAAAGACTATTGGATTAGGCAATTAGGAAGTCATTTACCTTTAAGAACAGTCTTCTCGTGTGTGTGCGCGTGTGAGGGGCGATGGATTCAGGAGTGCGCCTTGCAGAAAAGGGAGCGTAAACCATGGATTACAGGTGAGAAGAAGGGTAGCGTTAAAGGGGGAGAATATGGTTGTTATTCCTCTTGCCTTCCAAGTTGGGAGTGTGTATACACACACGTGAATCAGAAGACAGAGATTAAGTCATTGATTTGTTTGGCAAAACTTTACGAAGCACCTGCTAAGGAGTGAGGTCTAATTAACGGAGAAATTGAAAGCTGTAAGAGAAAGGGGAGAGTGGAGGGAACGGGGTTCAAGAGAAAATGGACAGGATGAGTCATGAGAACGGGGAACTTTTAGTATTGGAAAAGAGACACCTCTTCCTCTGTGACCGGAGAGAAGGAAGAAAGGATGGAGGACGGATGTAGATTCAGGAATGTTTTGAAATAAAGAGAAGAAAGATGGAAGGCGAGGCTGCTGACCTCAGGCTTCTGGACAAAGTGGAAGGTGGGTGGCCTGCTGAGACAGGATGGACTAGGGTGACCAGGAAAAGGTCCAGTAACCACAGTAGATCGTGCTAGGGGGTCAGAGAGGTACCAACACTCGGGAGGGTGGCTAAACCCCAACGGTGCTTGATGGAAACCCCACTTTCCTCGTGCCTCTAAGAGATGTTTATCTGTTGCAGCTTAGAAGATGGACGGTGTTGGTTTCTACTTTCACCTTTAAGAACTTATTCTTCCCCATTGTCTTATTATTTTTCCTTCATACATTTTCTATGAATTTTTGTTAGTTTTTTGGATCACCATAATTATAAACTGGACAACTATTCCAGAGTTATACTCTCATAGATTTCTGAGGTTATTTAAATGGTGGGTGAAATGTATGAAACCATAGTACTTTCTAGACAAATTTATTGATATATGAACCTAGCAGAAAAAAAATTAGTGAATAGCGCCCCTGAATTGTGCTGCCCACTCCTCTACCCCCCAGAAAGCTAATAGAATGTTTTAGACTATGTAAATGAAAACATCAGACCAACTGCTGATCTTCTCAGCCCTACAGAATTCATTTACGATGACTAAGATCCAGAAGTAATTATAGTTCATCCAGAAGCTATCAGATCGTGAGTGGCTCCGTGGTTGGATCTATGTGGGAAGATGTTTCTTCAACCGTGAACTAGATAGTGAGGGTGTGTGCCAAGGAGTAGCTGACCATGGAGGACAACATACATAACAGTCACATAGCAGTTAACTGGGCCACCTGATACAGTCTTCAGTTTTAGTAGGATTGTAACCCAGTGAGAACTGAGGAAGAATTCCTTTCTATCACCAACAATATGTACAAAATAGTAAGTAACGAACAAAGTCCTGACTTTGAAATTCTGTGTCTCAGTTCTGATTGTATTCCTGGCTCTGCTCTACAAGTCTCTCGCCCTCTTAACAGTGGCAGGTAGGACACGGGAACTACGTGGCCTCACAAACTGAGTGACTGGAATGTGCTTCTGGGTGGAATAGATCCACTTTTCCAACCTTGCTTTGAAGTGGTAGGAAAATACCCTGTAGGATCCAAGCCACCAGTCAGAACAGAAATGCATCTATTGAGTTTATTCATGCCATGGTGACCACAGGATTTATTTTTCCCTTTCTTTGTCTTGTAGGTATGGCCTCACATGTGCAAGTTTTCTCCCCTCACACCCTTCAATCAAGTGCCTTCTGTAGTGTGAAGAAACTGAAAGTAGAGCCGAGTTCCAACTGGGACATGACTGGGTACGGCTCCCACAGCAAAGTGTATAGCCAGAGCAAGAACGTACCACCTTGTCAGCCAGCCACCACAACCGTTAGCACCTCCTTGCCCATCCCGAACCCAAGCCTACCTTACGAGCAGACCATCATCTTCCCAGGAAGCACCGGGCACATAGTCGTAACATCAGCCAGCAGCACTTCTGCCACTGGGCAGGTCCTCGGTGGACCCCATAACCTAATGCGTCGAAGCACTGTGAGCCTTCTTGATACCTACCAAAAATGTGGACTCAAGCGGAAGAGTGAGGAGATTGAGAACACGAGCAGCGTGCAGATCATCGAAGAGCATCCACCCATGATTCAGAACAATGCCAGTGGGGCCACCGTAGCCACTGCCACCACGTCAACTGCCACCTCCAAAAACAGTGGCTCCAACAGTGAGGGTGACTACCAGCTGGTCCAGCATGAGGTGCTGTGCTCCATGACCAACACGTATGAAGTGTTAGAGTTCTTGGGCCGAGGGACGTTTGGGCAAGTGGTCAAGTGCTGGAAACGGGGCACCAATGAGATCGTGGCCATCAAGATCCTGAAGAACCACCCGTCCTATGCCCGGCAAGGTCAGATCGAAGTGAGCATTCTGGCCCGCCTGAGCACCGAGAGTGCCGACGACTACAACTTCGTCCGGGCCTACGAGTGCTTTCAGCACAAGAATCACACGTGCTTGGTCTTTGAGATGCTGGAGCAGAACCTCTATGACTTCCTGAAGCAGAACAAGTTCAGCCCTTTGCCCCTCAAGTACATTCGCCCGGTCCTGCAGCAGGTGGCCACAGCCCTGATGAAACTCAAGAGCCTCGGTCTGATCCACGCCGACCTCAAACCGGAAAACATCATGCTGGTGGATCCATCTAGACAGCCGTACCGAGTAAAGGTCATCGACTTCGGTTCAGCCAGTCACGTGTCCAAGGCTGTGTGTTCCACCTACTTGCAGTCCAGATACTACAGGTAAGACCGACCGATTGCACCAAGACAGGAGATGCTGAGTGCCCAGGGGCATTCACAGCAAATGTGCAGGGCTCGTCCCTGTTGAAGCTGCTGAAATGCTGTGCCGGCAGTTGCTGCCCTTGCGTGATCCTAATTTAGTCGGGAAGTTAGGACATGTGCACGTGGCAATGATGATTAGAAGCCATGTCAGAATGGAGCCAAGTAAGATTCTTGGCGTAGATTTCAGAGTTGCAAGGGCCTCATGGGGACTGGGGTGAAGCAAAGAACAGAGGCAAAGCAGGAGTTTGGTCCTCCTGGATGGTAGGATCCAGACATGGGTGGAAGAGAGGGGGCAACGTGCAGTATTGACGTTACTCCAGCAGAAATGCAAGACGAGGGCACCCACCTGGCCAGAACAGAGAATCTGTGGGTGGTGCGAGCTGTGATTGCAACGATAGGTTGGGACCAGGTGGTCTTCAATACCAGACTAAGGGGTCGCAACTGTGTCCTTAAACATGGAGCAAGCACTGAGGCACTTGAACACGAAGTGCCAGGATGAAAGAGATGCTCTGAGAAGATGGCATTTACAGCCTGTGGAGGAGGGATCAGAGAGCAGTCTAGCCTAGGGCACGTTGGCGTGCTCTGTGCTGAGACAATGCCAGGTCTGGGGGCCAGATGCTGGGCAGGTGATGGGCGTAGGGAAGTTCAAAACTTTCCTTCCTTCACTCATTCAGCAGGATGTATTTCACTTCCAACGTGAGCCAGGCCCAGTGCTGCTACCAGAATATAGCCCTGACAGCAGACGGAAGGCCCTCGCCATCCGAGAGCCTCTAGCATGTGCTTCCCACCCTGGCTACACGTGGAAATCACCTGGGGGCTTTGAAAAATCACCTCCCTTGGCTCTCAGTCCCCACAAACTGAATCACCATCTCAAAGGGAGGAGGGGATAGGCCTCGTGGATTTTTTTAACAGCTTTTCTGAGAACCAGTGCTCCGGTGGGGCCCGGCTGAGAGCCCCGGCTTTGGAGCCAGGAAAACCTGGGTTTGACCCTGATCCCCGTACTCACTAAGCTGTGCAGCTTGGGCTTGTTGCCTGATTTCTCTGCACCTCCATTTCCTCACCCGTAAACTGGGAAGGTCCAGTCACCAGCAGCCTGTGGGGTTGTTGGGATGCTGGCATGCTGTGACACAGCTTAAGGGCTTTGCTCCGTGCCCTGCACAGGGCTTGTGCACCGAAGGAGTGGATAGAATGGGAAGCAAGACAGTCCGTTCAGCGGAGACAGTGATGGGCTGTGTTTGAGGTGATGTTGAACAGTCCAGTGAAAATGGAAGTTGGCAAGAAATGAAACCAAACTCTCATGAGAAGATGGGGCTGATGACACATATAAGAGGCTGACATGTAGGCAGTAAAACCAGAACTGCAGGACTCACGCATGCCTGCCACGCCGATTGTGGCTGTGCTGTCTCCATACCTCCTTGCAGGCCTCGGAGGAAAGGCTGGGAAATGTGCTAGAGCTGGGTGGGCACAGCTGGCCCGACCTCCGAACCTCTACAACCAGCTCCCCTTGTTTACTGACTCCTCACCCTCGGGCCAGGCCTGGCCCCAGACAGGACTTCAGAGATCTCCTCCCACTCCACCTCTCAACCTGTGGCCTCGGTAGACAACCTACAAGATGCGGCCCCCAAAGGCCTCTCTCACCTTCCTGGTCTTCATCCTGGCCCACTGGTCTCTGGTCCCTCCACCTGTGCTATTCTCTCCCTGCCTTGGCCCACCGTCTCTTTGGGAGGCCTTTCCTAAAGAGCTGCAGCTGCTCTGTCCTAGGCTCTTGCATCCGCCCTTCCCCAGCCAGTCCTTTCGCGCTAAGTTCAGGTGCACCTACGGGTCTGGGGAGGAGCCTCCTGATCGCCCACGCCCCCCACGCACTCATTTCTTAGCGTTTGTGGTCTGCTGCGGTCCCTGTGCCCCGGAGCCAGGCGTTTCTGGTCAGACCTACGGAGCTACGTGGAGAGGGAAGCGCAGAGCTCAGGGCTGTGGCCCCTGCGGAAGGTAGACCTGGGCTTGAAGGGAAGGGGCGAGGACCCTGCATGGGCCCTGGGGGAGGGGTGGAAGAAGGAGAACAGCACGGGTTCTCCTTAGAAAGTGTCTGAAAGCCCGCTCTGGGGCGTCACCACAGGTCACCAGCCTGTTGGAGGGGGAGCCAGTGCCTACTCGCCGCTGCTGTTGTCACCTTCTATTTAGGTGCTCTGAGCATGGCAAAGACTGCTTTGTCCTAGGTCTTGGGGGAATTTAGGGCGAACTGCAGCAAACGCGGGCTGGTCGGACTTTTAGGATTTAGTTATCCTGAATTGTTTCATGAACAGATACCGGCATTATTCAAGTTACTAAAAATTGACCGTGGTGCCTTGACAAATGGCTTTTTAAAACTCCATTTAAAAGGCAATGTCTACTTAGAGAAAACTTGATGAGTCAAGTGGACTTTGGGATTCTCAAGCGCTCTCATCTTCTCACCTCGTTCCCCTGTGACACACCCCACTCCTGCCCCAACAGATGGACTCTCCAGTTTTACTTTGCTTTCAGCTCTGTCCTTGGTGCCCTGGTGCCGGGGACCCTCCTCAGGAAGTCTGGGGGGGCAGAAGAAACACCTCTGAAGGGTGGTGAAGGCTTGTTTGCTGACACCCCAGGTTTTACATTAGCTCTCATCTCCCACCTTCCATTTTCCACTTCCGCCCCTGCCACCTCACTTCCCTCCCGAGGCCCTTTCTCTTGGTGCGGTATTAGCCCCTGCCTTTAACCCTGAAGTGACTGTTGCCTAACATTCTGAGGAGGATGCCCTTTCTCTTCACGGTCGCTTTGGCCAAAAAAGGCAAGTGTTCATTCTGGCCTGCAGGTCCTCATGGAGGCCCCGGGGCCCAGCTCTGGTTTCAAGGGCACAGTCAACATGAAATCCAGCCTAGTTTTTCTGCCTGAAGTGATGCTTCATCTCAAAATTGGTTACCACGTCCTGTTTCTCCCCCGGGCCTGGTCTGAGCCCAGTAGCTTGCGGCCATACAGAGCAACCCGAGTGTTTGAGGGCGGTCTCCAGCTCTAGTGCGTTAGCCCTAGCTGTGTGGCACAGCCACCTCCAGGCCACATTTATCAAGTCGGTTTTCCCCATGGCTTTGCGTCTCATTTGCGGGGGGGATGGGGGCAGCTGTTCAATTGTCCATTGTTAATCTGAGAAGGAAGGTGTTTCCAGCTGCATCTTGAGAGAGTGTGTCTGAGCTGCCTGTGGAGAGGCAGCCTCACTGTGTACCTGACCGCAGGCAGAGCCTGGCCCCCCCACCCCCACCCCGCGTCCCCCTGTGTCTCAGCACCGTGCATCCCAGGACCTCTCACTTTCAAAGGGGAGAACACTTACATGCCCCTCCCTGTTTTAAATGGGACAGTAATAAATGTCTCATCCCACCCTCGGTCCTACCTAGCGACATGGAAACTGTGATATAAAGAGAAATTCCTGTCCCCAGCCTGGGGCACCTGGAAAGGTAGGTGGTGTCGCCGGCAGTGAACTGTTTCCCCAGCTGTTAGGCATTTGCGTGGCTGAGGTTGGGGCACTGGCTGTAGGTATTCTGTGAGGCGAGTCTGATTGTGTGTTTTTCAGGAAACAAAGTGTGTAGTTTTAGTTTTTTAGGTCTGAGGCTGGGAAGGTCAGGTACATAGTTAAGTGTCACATTGCCCTGGTTCTCAGGCTCTCTTATGCATACGAGTCACCTGGAGAGCTTGTTAAAAACAAATTACCGCCAGGGTCCTGCCCCAGACCCACTGCACCGGAATCTCCACCCGCCCCCAACCCCCTCCCCCCCAAAAAAGAAAACCACCCCCACACACGGCACTGGAGGTGTGGTGGTGCTGTAGGTAATCCTGTTTACTCAGCTCACCTTGGAAGCCGCAGCCATTTCCCTGTTTGATTCTGCACTGATGCCAGTTACTTTTTGGAGCAAGCAATACATGAATGTGGGTATATTTCCACACTCAGTGTGACCAGCAAACTGAAAACCCAACGTTAAGCTCCACTCTCAGGAAAAGCAAACAAAAAGGCATGCCATTCAGGCAGAAGATAGAGATTAAAATGCGTAGATTTTTTTTGTTTCTGCTCTGGGCCATTCAAAATACTTTTGTCTATTAGACATAGTTTGAAATGCTTAAGGCCATTACTAGGACCCCCGAAAAAATAAATGGGCATAAAAATTTAGGACATAAAAAAACGGCCAGTCATCTACTTTTTCAGAATAATCTAACCTTTCTTGTCTGATTCTTTTGGTTACAGACACTACAAGTTGAGTCCATGGTCCTTTTAGGTGAGAGTAGAGGTATATTTTAGTTCAGCTCAACTCATCAGACATTCATTGGGTACCTGCGGTGTCCTTATCACCTCCATTGTCGGGGGTACATGATAAGGCATGAGCTCTATTCTTGAGTTTAGGGTCTCTCTTAGGTGGTTAAAAGACACAGATGGCCTAAAGTGTCATTCCGATGCTTTGATGTCGCAAATGTTTTCTCAATCAGCGAACACTCATTGAGACTGGAGAACAAATGATGAGAAAAACCAGTTAAAGAAATTCAAGTCAAGGACACAGATTTTGTAAATGGGATAATAGGGATGGTTTATAGATCAAGAGCTACATTGAAGGAACCTTGAGGTAGGTCTAAAAGGAAATGAGAAATGGAAGTGGGGGGACCTGGGAGCCATGGAGATTGGAGTAAGGAAGGGAAGATGAGGGAAATGACAGTGTCACCTGGAAGGGGTTGAAGACCTCGGCTGGAAAATGAGCGTTAGGTGAGGGAGGTCTGACAATGGCAATTTTGATGTAGGCTTGAGGGGCTAGGGTTTAACAAGGAGTAATTTAACAAAGTTAAGGATATTAATGAGACTAATCCATTAAAATGGAAAAAAAAAACACACATTTTTTTTCAGTTGGGGAGAATCCCAGAGGCTAGGAGACAATAGTAGTTACTCAGGAGTAAAGGGAAAAGGCCGTAGATTATGATGGGGGATTCTTTCCCCCCAACCCCCCCACTAGTATAAGTGAGCACTTATAGTGCTTTTCACTTTTCTGGTACTACGGTTACAGAATGGGCGTAGAGGGAATTGTTGTTTGTTTGTTGACTTGGCTTTCTCTGAGGCACAGTTCTGAAGCTCTGGTCTCTTCAGGACCTGGTTTCAAATCCCACCACTGCTATCCAGTAATAGACTCTGGAAGGAGCATTGAGACACCTTAGCTCAATTCTGGCCATATGTGTCCCCAGCTAACTGTGTTCCACTCAGTCATTACTGGTAGAATGTCAACTGTGAGCCATCCACACTCCTGAATTGGAACCCGTTACGGCCAGGGCCTGTGTATATGAGACCATTTTGTCCTCTGGCCAGAGTTTAGTCTGTGGCCAAAGGACACTTTTATGTCCTGTGGGTTGGCCTTGGCCACATTAGTCCAAACTGGGACCCCTCCATGATCTCCTCCCCATCAACAGGGCACATGGCATATGCCAAAGTGCCTGACAGGCAGACCTCGTTTTATTTCACTTTGCTTTATTGCGCTTCACAGATGTGTGTTTTATGAATTGAAGCCAAGACCCTCCACCAGCAAAATGATTACGAGTCTCGTCAGTGCGAGACTCCCTTCATTGCGGTGGTCGGGAACCAAACCGCAACATGTCCAAGGCGTCCCTGCGGTCTACGTCACTTCAGAAAAGGGCCATAGCTCTGTAAAGCCATAAACATGAGTAGTTTCAAAAATGGCACAGCTTTTGCAGACTATAAAGTATGGAAGGTGACTGACTAGAAGTTAGGTTTTATTGAAAAGAGCCGAAAGTGAGATACTGCATTGCAGCCGTTAACTTTTTAAATTAATTTCTCTTGTGTTACTAATACAAACAACAGGAAGAGTCGCTATTTTACACTTGAGGATATTAAATGAACTATTCAACCCACTGCCAATCTCATTCACCACAGAGATGGTTATAACCAGAGTTATAACCAGAGAGATGGTTATAAAGACATGAAAGATTTCAGGGTTGCAGCTATTTTCTGGGGAGAAGGAATGAGTTACCTGAGTTACTGTCTTCAGTTTTCCCTGACTCATCTCTTGGACCTTGCGTTGTGCAGTGAAATAATTTACAATTGAAATTTTCTTTACTGAGAAATAACTGAAGTTGGAAGTCCTGTGTGTATTTGAGTGTGTGTCCGCAGCCCCCCCTACATGCACGTGTGCTCACACTCAGGTGACACAATATAAACCCATGCGTGACATCGGCAGGCATAGGTGTGCTGTGAGCATCTTGGTGACAGAAGCTAACTCTCAGCTGTAACAGATGCTGACATGCACAGACGCCCACCATGCGGAGGGAGACACACAGACACATGCAACAAACACACAAGGACACACACTCACACCTTCAAAGACGTTGAAATACCTCACACATTTACAGGTCGCCTGAGCCAACCTGAGGGCCCAGGTACAAAAGTGTGTGAGTGCCCCAGAAACTTGGCCCAATTTTCTGCCGTGGTGCAGAGCTCCAACTCCGTGTCCCCAGACCTGAGGACAGTAGGGCTGGACCCACTCGTGGGCTCAAGGTATGAACCAGTCATTTTCAAAGTGTGAACCAAGGACCCTCCTGCCCCAGTATCACCCAGGTACTTGTTAAAAATGGAGATTCCTCAGTTGTAAAACAAATGTAAGGAACAGGCCCCTGGGGTGGGGCCAGGTGACATACATTTAAACAAGCTCCGCAGCTAATTCTTTTTCACTTCATTGAGATATGATTGACATACGAAAAGCTGTACGTATTTAATATGCACAACTCAGTGAGTTTGAAGATAAGTGTATATCCATGAAAGCATCACCACCATCTATGCCTTAAACAGTTCCTTCACCTCCAGAAGTTTCCTCCTGCTGGCATTGTTATTATTATTCCTTTGAGAACTGGTGCTCCAGGCAGCTTGGATTCCAGAGTCCATCGCCCGCAGGGGATGTACTAAGTGCCCTGTCAAGGTGGGCGCAGCGGGGCTGCTGGTGGCAGCCTGGCATCGAGCTCCTCTTTCATCCGAGTGGTTGACGGCCCCTCCATGGGGCCCAGTTGTTACATTGCTTGTGGCCAAACCCCTTGCAGCCCAGCGGTGGTAACAGTGAAGATCCAAAAATAGTTGGTGAGCGTGACAGGAGCAGCCCTGTGGGTCGGTGACCTGGCGAGGGGGTCGTTTGGAGGAGAGGATAGGAGTCCGGTGGCAGCGGGGGAGCAGACGAACAGCCGGGGAGACACGCGTGTGTGTTACTTTCTGCCTGACTGGCCGTAGATGCAGCACTGAAGCAGCTATCGAGCTCTCCCTGTAGCCTCAGCGGGGTTTGGGGCTTTCAGCCTCGTTCATGCATCGAACAAGTAATTTTTTGAATTCCGGAGATGTGCCAGACAACTGTGCTTTGTGCTGAGGCTCCAAGAAGCGAGTAGGAGTGCCCTCAGCTCTGCAGTTCTGCCCCAAATCTGTACTCGAATGAGCTGCCCCTGGGGAGCCAGGGCTTGGGTGTGCCAGCCGTCGCTGTCCTCGTCCGCCCGGCATAGCAGCGAGCATTAAACTGAGAAGGCACCACGTGGCCCCCTGGAATGGCTGCTCATTCTCCCTGGCTCTTTGGGCCACGTGTATGTTCTAAGTCCTGAGTGCTGTCCCCAGTGAATGGCCCCTCTCCCTCCTGCCCTTGGCCTCCCCATGACAGTGGGTCTCTGCATCACAGCTGGCACAGTTTGGGTCATCCTTTCCCCCTCCTTCCCTCACCAGCTCCCCAGAGAAGAAGGGGTGAGCTCCCAGCCACAGGCTTGCTGAGCTGTGAAGTTTCCTTTCTCCCTCGGCCCCTGGGGTCTTAAAGGCGATGGAGGATCAGGGCTGTTGGTTCCTGGGCAGAGATGGTGATGGCGACGTTATGGAAGCAATCATCTTCGATGGGTGTCCCCAAAAGCAGAGCCTGCGATAGTGCTTGGGAGCAGGGAGTCTGTTTGGGAGAAGGTCTCAGGAAGCAGGAGTAAGAGAACGGGGAGGGTAATGCCAGAAGGAATTAGGGAGCTGCTCCATTCTACCTCCAAGGGCATCAGAAGGGCGGAAGGTGGGGCTCTGATTCCCCCGGGGCTGAGGGCCGAGCGGCAAGGGCCATCGGTGTTAGCTCCCCTGTGCCTTTGTGTGGGCAGAGCTTGTGCGAGGTCTGGGTGGGTTTGCGCAGACTCAGGAGCCCAGGAAGCACAAAGCAAGGTGATATGGTGCCCAGAACAGACCCTGAAGTCAGAGGGAGGGCAGCATGCCTCCCGGGAGACCCCAGTGTCAGCTTCATCACCGTGCCCGGGACATCCATCTTTGTCCTCCCCACCAGTTACATGTGTGGCATCTTTAAATGGAAAGAGAATGAAGGGGAAATGCCTTCTTAGACAAACTTAAGGACTATCCGCTCAGAATTCAGAGTTGAACTCTAAACTTTGTTGTTTTAGGAGTTGGGGATCTGACATAAAAGCTAAAAATAATGAATCTTGCCTCTACCCCACCCTCCTTTTTTATCTGGCTAGCCTGCAGTGAGAGGGGGGAGACAGGTTGGGCTTTGAAAGAGAACACCTGAGCAGGGGAGGTACCTGAGGGCCTGAAATAAGAGTTTGTCAGAAACAGTGGAGGGAGGTGGAGGTAAACTCCTCTTCCATGTTTTCTCTGTTCGTGCTCAATAGTTGTTGTAGATACCATTCCCCAGGGCCCCTTTGTAGAATGAGTGAGTGAGTGAGTGAGTGAGTGAATGAATGAATGACTGGTACCAGTGGCCTCATATGTCTCTAGCTCAGCTCACACTGTCACACAGCAGAAGCCCTCACATGCTTGGTTTCCTGTAGCCTTTCATACAAGTCCTTTCACAGTTCACCTAAACATTGGGCACACAGCATCCGGCGTTTCCAAGCCCTGGATCACACAGGCCCCCGACATCCGCCTCTTGGGGAACATAAACATCTCACCAAAAATGTTCATTCCCATCATGCCTTTCCACCTGTGAGATTTCAATTTAAAACCTGAAGACAGCGGAGTCAGCATTTAACAGATTAGTTCCCTGAAATCAGCCAACATCTGTCATGTCCCATTCTCCCTGTACAGGCGATTAGAAGTGGCTTCTGCAGCATGAAGCCCTGACTGGAAACCTTGAGGCTGTGAAGACAGCGCCATCCTCGGGCCTCTCACCTCGGGCCTGCTTTTCTGTTTTCGAGCCTTCGTGGACATGCCAGACATGTGCCCTGTAACTTTGTGTTCACACTTAGGAGCCGAATGAACCGAGATTTCCTGTGGAGAATGAGGCTAGCTGTGCACCAGTCAACATGTGCCTGGCACATGGCAAGCGCTCAATAAATCTTAGCTGCTATTACTGTTCTTACTACCCACTGTTATCATTGTTCTTACTTTCATCACTTCATGTGGCAGACACACCTGGATTTGAATGCTAGCTCTGCTAGTTTATAGCTGTGTGACTTCAGGCAAGGTCCCAAACCCCTCTGAGGCTCACTGTTCTGTTCTTGTATAAGAGACGTAACAACAGTTCCTGGGGTTGTTATAGGACGGAATGACATAGCCGCACGTGTGTGACTCACCTGCGTGCGCCTTGCCTGGCACTAGGCCTGTATATCGTTGACCACCACCGCACTTTCCCCTGCGCTCCCTTCACAGTTCACGTGCCTCTGGTGTGGCGTTCCTTTTGTTTGGCCTGTATGGTTATTAGCTGTCCACGTCTGCGGCATTCCCAAGCTTCTTGGGATCCTGCTTCGTTTCTTTCTCATCTCTGTAGACACTCTACTTCCATTCAGTGCGTCGTCACTGCCGAGGGCCTGCCTGTGTGGTGGGAGTGTGCTTACTGGGTTTCCTCCGGTGTCGGGAAGGAACTGACCAGAGCAACAGTGAAAGGGTTAACATGTGAGGAGAGGAGCAACCTCTCTTGACGTCTCTTCCCTGAGCCAGGAGGGAGACCTGGCGAGAAAGGTGGGTGCACCACTCTTGACTTGAGGACATGGCCCAACACCTTCCTGCTGCCGCTGGTAACATGAAGCTGAGCTGTGAAGCCCCCACTCTTTGGGCTGGAAGAGGGAGCGGGGCACCGCAAGCTCCTGAAGTTATATTGCGTTGGACACCTGCTGTGATTCCTGCGTCCACTCCATCTCCACGGACCTCAGAGGGTTGAGGAGCCGAGACTGGGGTGATGGAAGACTCACTACCTAGACACCCCTGAAGGCAGCGCATGTGTGTGAGGTGTGTGTTGAGTGTGCACGTTGAGTGGCAGCAAGTAGACTGGTCCCGGTGTCTGGAACCCCTTCTCGTCCTGATTCATGTGACTGGGGAGGGGTACTTTCCAATCACGACATGAAAGTGTTGACCATAAAACAAAAGTGTTTTGGTGCCACTTCTTTGTCGTCCAGTGACCTCCAGGGAAGAAGTTCTAGTCCTCTTCTCTTTGTAAATTAGAACTTATATTGGCAAATGGAAATGTGCAAAGTGTGAACCCCCAGAATACAAATAGATCTGGCACCGAGAGTCAGATGTTCTCACTTGTGAAAGCCAACTATTCACCCTGAGCAGCAGCCAGGAGACCTTGGGGAGGGGGGCTGCTCTGTGCCCTGATTGTGGTGGTGGTACCCCAAATCTATGCATCACCTAAACCTCCTAGAATTTACATCAAAAAGTTAAATTTCAAAAAAAAAATTTTAATTTAAAACCTATTTACCCCTAAAGACCTCTAAGGAAATTGATTATAATATTAAGCCCTTAAACCTTATCTTGCCTAGTTTTTCTTCCTGTTTTTGTTTTGTTGTGTTGCGCTTGGGTAAAAGAGATATCTTTGTCCATCCTGTGACAGGATGGCCAGCAGAGTAACAATCATTTCTGGAAACAGCCAGACAGGGGGACCTATGAAAACAAGTCTGGGAAATAAACAGCTGCTGATGACGGAAGCATTGCTATCAGGCAGTTTCTTTATTTTATATGCTGTTGCATGTGTAGGTCGTGGACTTGTCCTCTAAAAGTTAAGGACAGTGACTGCCAGAAATGGAGAAATGATGAACTATTAACCTCTGAATGCCAAGCCTTTGGAAGTCCAGAAAGCAGACTAAATCTTGGTGGAGTTTGGTTATCCAAATTACTGTGCCTTCCAGGTCCTGCCCTTGACTCTGGTACCGTAATACCAGGGTAATTACTGTAGCCAACACACCCACGTGTGAAACAGCATAGCTTTCCCTAAAATCGTTTTCCCAAAACCAGCTTTGTCCTACAGCAAGTCTCCCAGCTGAGGGGACTTTCATGGTTCTTACAGAGAAGTGGCTGGCTTTTGCAGGAATGGATTATTCCTGGTTTTTGTAGGAATGGATGACCTTAGATGCAGTGGGTTATCTTGTGTGTGTTCTAAGTGCTGGGGCTTGGAGAGGGATCCCCCTCTCCGTCCTCCGCAGTGATCCCAGGCTTGATGAGGCCAGTTCCCAGCCGCGTGACCTGGGCCATGCACCCCAATAATTGGGCCGTGGCCCAAGGCCGCATGATGGGCGCAGAGCCACGTTCCATCCCTTCCCTCTGCACTGACAGCTTTTTGCTTGTTTCCTTGGAAGAAGCAAGAGGGTCAACAGCACATGAATGTCATTTCACGGTGTCCTCTGAAACTCAGAGCAGCCAGTTTAAGACACGTGTTTTCTGTGACTCTCCCAATAGTGAGACGTCTGTTTGCAGATGTGAGCTCATGGCCACCCCACCCGCTGGCCTTGCCACGGAACCCACCCATCACGCCACTCCGCTGCACTCTACTCTACATTAGTTCCAAGGAGCATTGAGATTGTCCTTCCTTGCTCTTAAATATTCCCTCTTCTTTCTCAGAAGACACTCCCTAAAGCCCCTGCCTTGATTCTGTGTACTTTCCTCTGTTCCCTGCTCTGGCTCTCACATCCTGGTTCCTAACCTGGAATTGAAAGTCCTTCACCTTGGGGCCCCAGCCTTCCCTTCCCCCCATGTGGCCTCAGTACCCAGCCTCCTGTGAGCCCACCCAGGCCCCTAAATCCAGCCCTGCCCCCACTTCCTTTGTGAAACTCATGCCAAATTTGCCACAATCGGAAGTGATTTCTTGTTCCTTGAAACATTTGGACTTAGTGTAATCTGCCTTGTTAGTCATTCATCCATCCATTTGATCTCCAAGAAATGTCTACACTTCCTGGGACCAGGGTCTGGTGCGTAGTCCCTGTGAAAGAACCAGGGTGATGTCTTCTACCATTTTTACAGGAGCTGAAGTGACCAGTCACCACCAGCCTAGTCTCGGGAAGTGAGAGGAGACATGAGTCTCGGTGCCCTTTCCTCAGCTTGCCCGGTCAGATGACCACACCAGGACCGTGGGAATTGTGAGGGTCTCTAAGTGTGAAGCATGTGTTTGGCGTCACATAGCCCCTCTGCGTCTTTGCACGGTGCAGACTGTAAATATGTTTTTCCTAACCGTGACCTGCCCACCTCCTCTATTTCTGGCTTTTCCTTTTTCTTTTCTTCCCTCCACCTGTTTGTATTCCTGAAGTTCTCCCATGCTAAGCCAGGTGGACAAGTAGATGAGAAGTCTCCAGACACTGGGGGACACAGTGAAGGGAAATCGCAGTTTTGAGAATGTTGCCAGTTAATTGCTTTACTGTCGTATGTCAGGGCTGTCCCTGCAAGAAATGTGTTCGTGCATAACTCCCAGTTTGGGGCCATGCAGATCCAAATGAGGCTTCTACCGGCACTGACAGAAACAGTAAGTCTGAAGATAGATTTTTCTCTGAGAAATGTGCCATTAAAAATTTTTTCCAACTTCTTATGGTTATATTCTGTGCGTGGCTTGTACAGAAAGATCGCGTCTTCACCTCATTGCTTTGCTTTATGCGCTGTATGCAGCAGGTGATATCACACACTACCTGTACATGTGTGACACCGCAGACACCAAGGGGACCCTACCCTGGCTTTGGGGGCGTGTGCAGCTTCTTTGGAAAGAACAACTCTTAATGAGCCTCACTCATTGGGGTGAAAGCCTAAGGAATGTGAAGGCACCAAAGAAATTAGCAGAGGTGCCAAGTGGGCCAGACCCCCTCCCATGGGGGTTGGGGGTGAATTCTGTCGAGAAAGTCTCACGTGAGAAACGAACTGAGAAGGAAGATCATTTATAGGCTGACATGGGTGGGAGGTTTAACTATAAAATGCAGATTTCAGAGAATGAAGGAAATAAACATTTAGAAAACGGGGAGCATAGCTCTCTGTGTGAACTAAACCTAAGTTTGTATTTGCCCAGGGCCTTTGGTGATGATGGTGACACGTTTTCTGTGTGTTCTAGGAACGTGGCTTTATGTGACTTTCATTATAACTCTGAGGGTACATCCTACAGCATCTCACTGTGCGGTCAGTGCCTTGCTTTGGGGTCACCCACATGCTAGTGACCAAGCCATGAGTGCATCCTGTGTGTCCTGCTCTGTCCAGGCGACTTCTGCCTCCCTCCGGAAAGCCAGGGATGTTGAGAACCCTGGGCGGAGAAATCTCACGGATGTACAAGGACAGCCTCAAGCTCCTCTGGACAGGCCCCGGAATGTGTTTGATCTAAGCAGTTAGTTACCTCGCCATCACCTGCCCTCCCGCCCCGCCTTCCCCCTGCCCTCCCGCCCCGCCCTCCCCCTGCCCTCCCGCCCTCATACAGGCGGGTGTCCTGTCCTCTAGCGAGTACAATACGCTGAGCGGTGATTCGTTTTCCCCTCACGTTGAGTCCCGTGCTGGGGTCTGCATGGACACAGGATTTGCGTACTGCACAGTTTTGCATGTTGTTCCCTGTTTGTCCTGATGGAAGTGAAACGTGGTGTCCTTGACATGCTGGACAGGGCTGCCTCTGTGCCCACTCTGAAATGAACGAGGCTGTGGCAGAGACCCAGCGGCGTGGGTGTGACGCCTCAGTGCGCGCGTGGCTGGCTGTGGCTGGCTGTGCGGCACCTCCGCGCTTCGCCCTGCAGCCTGGGGTCGCGGTGGATTCAGGCACGGCTCAGCCTTGACCCCTAAAGCTTACCCCTCAAACATAAGCAGGATCGACGCAGATAACTGCGATGCCAGGCTGGGAGCAGTCAGTTCCTGTGCTCAGTCAGTCCACGTGCTGCGGGCTTTTGCGCAGGGAAGGACCCGGGGGAGCTTGGTGCAGAGGGACCCCTGCGGGCACATCCTCCGTGCGCGGGCCCCACCCTGCCCTCTGACAGCGGGGGGGGGGGGGGGGGCCGACCTGCCCTTTGATAAACTTCCTCTGTGCAAAGTCTGACTTCGGACTGGGGAAGGAGGGGGCGCACGGCGTAAGCTCGGACCCGGCCCCCAGGTACTAAAGAGGAAGCAGGGAGGGACCTCATGCACATTCATCTTATCATCCCTCCTTGCACGAGCTAGACTCACCGCACTGAAATACTTTCCGCTTTGCCTGCACAGCAGGAGAAGTGCTAGGTGTGTTTTGCCATAGAAATCGAACATTTCTAAGGCAACAGGAGAGCTTTGCCTTTGGTAGCAGGAAGGAGAGCTCTTCTGCAGGAGATGTGCTTCCTGAGGCCCTCGGGAAACGAGCTGGTGCCCTGGGCTGGAGAGAGAGGTGGAGGGTTCCAGCTCCTCACGTCTCCCGGTTGGGGTGCTTGCTGCCCAGCTGCCCCCCTGCATTATCAGCCAGGGCACCCCCTTCCGGAAGGCAGGCCATTGGATAGGATCCAAGCGGGCTGTCGTGCTAAGTGCTCTGCGTGCTTATTTTTATTTATTAAACCCGTCTTTCAGGGTCTTACTCAGGTTTCATTTCTCTATTCATCATTCTTTGGCCACTCTGTTCTCCATCTCTCTCTCTCTCTCTCTCTCTCTCTCTCTGCTGTAAATTCTTGTTGCATTTAAAATCTGTGTTTTATGCCTCCTCGCAATTGATGGAACTTTTGAACTTACATTTGTTTTGTAATTGTGTCCTGGGTTTTAGTCCTGGGCAACCAGCTAGATTGTAAATGTCGTCAGTGTCGTTCTGGGGATTAACACATTCTCCATGCTTGACAGTGGGGTTTGAGCATTAGAGATTTCACAAGGCCTGTGAGACGAAAGCTGTTACGTAAATCCCATAAGCTTTTCATGTGCCACAAAGGTCAGTATTCATGAAAATCATGTCAGGAATTTTTTTCCTCTAAATTAGATATGTTTAAAAGAACTTTTTTAGGAACCTTCATACATTACTAGTGGGATGTGAAATGGTACAGCCACTATGGGAAACAGTTTGCTATTTCCTCAAAAGGTTCAACACAAAATTACCATATGATCCCCGCAATTCTACTCCTAGGTATTTACCCAAAATAACTGAAAACAGGGACTCAGACAGATACTTGGACATTCATAGCAGCGGTGATCACAACAGCCCAAAGATGAAAACAGCCTAAATGTCCATCAGTGGAGGAATGTTTAACCAATTGTGGTACATTCACACAATGGAATATTAGGCAGCTGTGAAGAGCGATGAGGTACTGATACCTGCTACAGAGTGGAGGTGCATCCAAAATATCGTGCTGAGGGAAAGAAGCCAGACACCAAAGGTCACACGTTGTGTGATGCTCTTTGTAAGGAATGTCCAGAATAGGTGAACTCCATAAAGACACAATGCAGATTTGGTGGTTGTCAGGAGCAGGGAGCAGGGAGGAATGGGGTGAAACTGGGGGGTGGGGGAAGGGTTTTACTTCAGAGTGATGGAAATGTTTTGGAAATAGATAGAAGTCGTGGTTGCATAGCATTGTGAATGTACTAAATGTTACAGAATAGTTCACTTTAAAAAGGTTAATTTTGTCTTATGTGAATTTCAGCCCAATAAATTAATTATTCAAAAGTAAAAAAAGAGGTTTTTCAGGCTGAGAAGTTGGCATGGGATGAGATTATACTGGGCTCTGAGATTTAGGCCCTTTTTTCTTTGTTTGTCCGTGGGACCTAGAACTGTTTAAAAATGCCAGCTAGAATATGAGTTGCTTTGAGAGCCGTATTTGTGTAGTGGCTCTAGGAACTGATTTTTAAAAATCCTCACAAAAGCAAATATTTTAGGATGATTTATAGTTTTCTGGTACTAGGCTAAAACACTAAAGTAAATTTTGGTTTGTTTTTTTCCCCCCTGGGCTTGGGAAGAAAAGGAACAGCTTTATCCTCGCTTTCCTTGAGGCCCCTGGGCACGCCAGCAGGTAAAAGTGAAGGCCGGTGTTGCTCAGGTGAACGTGATGTTACCTGAAGAACAGGTGCACAGTGCCCAGTGGGCCAGGAGTTCCAGAGCCGGCTCAGCTGCCTCTGGCCCACTTGTGAGCTCTCCCTCCCTCCCTCTCTCCCTCCGTCTCTCAGGACTAATCTTTATCTGGGGGGGAAAAAAAAAAGATTTTGTTTATGATATTTTACTATCTCTAAAGTGTATGGTATAGTTGATTTTAGAGTTGGCAAACCTGAAAGAGAACTCCAGTTCTGCAGCTTACTGGCTATGTGTTCTCGGGCAGGTTACTAAGCTGCCCTGTGCCTCAGCTTTCTGGTCCCTGCATTGGGACCAGATAATGACGCTGTCTTATAAAAGCGTGAGGATTAAATGGAACCCACACATGCAGTGCCCGGCCCCTGGAAATGCACAGAAACATTAACCTCTCTGAAGAGAAGCATGCTGTGACACTGTCACCCATAGAGTGTCACCTCCAGGGAGATGCCATTTGTTCCCTCCAGTCTTGTTCTTGACTCCCCTCACCCTTTTCACCCTTCCCTACACCTGTGTCACACCCTTTCTTTGTCCTACTGTTTAGAGGAAGTACAAAGTACCTGGGTTTTCTTGGGTGTTTTCATCGACTATCTTCCCTAATCAGTAAAGACTCCGTTTCCCCTTTCCCAACTCTGGATTGCCACATAGATAATTATACTTTTTTCTCACAGGCCTTTACATGAGGAAAAAAGGTTGCGTATTGCCACATGTGTATTTACATATTGGCTGTTTCCCTCCTCCTGTCAACACAGCCAACCAGAGTCCAGCAAACATTACATGAGCCTTGCTTTCCAGGCACCCATCCTGCCCTGGTGTCCGTGTGTCTGCAGGACACTTCTGTCCTCTGACCCGTCCTCCCAAGTCTTAAGCATTCATAGTATGTCTGTTCTTCTCCACGTCTTGATTTGCTCCTACTTTTCTTCCTCCCACTTCATTCAGGAAACATTTACAGGACACCTGTCCAAGCCAGGCAGTGAGCCACGGTGAATCTGAAGTGGGCCCCCCCTCGGGGAGAATCATTAAGGAAAGTTAGAAACCTGTGGGATCCAAGTCAGGTTGCGTTCAGTGGGATAAGGTTTCAGTAAACTCTGTTTTCTGGTCGCCGTTTTATTCCCCGGACACGATTTGGGGTAATTTGTCCAAACCGTTTTTTGCAATGTTTCATGACCATTTGTGATCTCCCTTCCCTAAATTTTTCTCTCGAGTGGTTTTTCTTTGGCCACCTGGAACTTTGTAACAAACTGTCTGGCAAATCGTCCCGTGGAACAGCTCTTGTTTGTTCTGCTCCTTTGCTTTCCTCTGGCCTCTTGAAACATTTTTAATGTCCTCAAGCTCAACTAGATCCCTTTCTGTACCATGAATGAGTACAGAAGTTTTTCTCCCTGTAGCACTGACGTCCCGTCATGGGGTTGGCGTCATCAGCCCCATTTCTGGTTGCGGGGCCCCAGGAGGTGATGTGGTGAATCCCCCAAGGCCACCCAGCTAGCTGGGGACGAAACGTGGCTCTGGACCTCTTAACGGCCGTGCAGTTTTAGTTAGGCTTTCCCCTGCGCTCTGGAGCTGCCGCTGTCATGGTCACTTTGAGGACCCTGTGCTCTGAGAATCCAGCTGCAAGCAGCCTTCTCCTCCGATGATAGAACACATGAGGCTGCTGCCAGTGGGAGAACAGTATGAATATTAATACACTATATTTCACTTTTATTACTTTTTTATTAGGTTTTCATGGAGATGGTGTTTGTGAGCAAAGTCCGTGCACTGAGCTCTAGACAGGCGTTTTGTTTTCTTGACAAAATGGTGAGCCTTGCAGCCAGAGGCAGGGGTGTGCTTAGGAGCAGCCAGCTAGGAGGAGTGCCGGTCGGCATGGCAGGCCATATACAATGGGGTGAGCCCGTGAAGTTTTACATTGTAACTGTCACCGGAGGCCCCATCGGTGGTGCCGAGCCCTCCCTCCCCACGCACTGCGCCTCCGAGCCCCGATTCTCCACCTCCTGCGCTCACTGACATCTTTGCACCAAACCACAGCAGACACTCCTCCCCCATTCTCCTGTCTTACCATCCGTCTCTATTCTTGCGTGACCATGGGTGGCCCTGCAATGTGCAGGAATGATTGGGCCAGCAGGTACCGGAAGGCTTCTCCAGACCACTGGACGTGGCATGTGGCCCTTTAGACCCAGAGAGACCAGAACAGGCCCCCTGCCTGCCTCCAGAGACAGGATGTGGTCCCTCACTGGGGCAAATATGACCCTTCTGCGTGCGCCTTTGGTCCTGCCCTGGGGAGGGCACCATGTGGAGCTCTGAGCTGAGTGTGGTGGGATGTGTCACGGTCACATTCTCTTTGTGGTGGAGATGGGTGTTCGTCACTGGACCAGGTGACAGAATCTCACTCTCGCCACCCAGCTGGTGTCTTGTGGAGCGTGGGAGTGCGTGTGTCTCTGGGAGAGCGAAGCACTGCTGACTGTGAGAGTTGTAGGTGGGGTAGATTTATAATAATGGAATAGATTTGATTCATGAGTCAGGAAGATCAAATGAATTTCTGCTAACTCGAAATTAAATAGTCTATTTTAGCCAGGTCAAAACAGAAACGCGAGAAACCAAAGTACTGAGTAACGCACAACACTTAGACTTAACCATTCTTGGCTATTTATTGAATAGGGAAAGAAAGTATGTTCCTGCTTTTTTAATTCCAGATTTTTTTCTCAGTTTAGAATTAATTGCTTCAAGGGAAGACTGAGCTCCTTATGCACGTAGAAGTTGCTCGTTGTTAGAGTTGGATTAGCGCTCTTTTCATGTGTGCAGCGTGCAGCAAGCTGCGTGCCTACTGTGTGCTGGATGCTGTGCCTTAGTACTCTGATGAATACAGGTGTTTTCAGAAATGTTTGCAAGAGTCACGCAGTATTAGAGAATAAAGAATATACTGTGTGTGTAAGTTTTCCAAGTGATGACACATATCCATTTCAACACCATGCTTAACGTGTTTTCACTCTAACAAGAAGATACCATCGCACCACTGCCTTCTGATACAAAGTAGGGGACACAGGGAGATGGCTCTGACATTTAATAATACAAGCACCTGCTAAAGGCCAGGGGCCCACATTTAATCCTCGTGGCAGCCATTATCATCCCCACTTAGTAGATGAGAAAATCAAGTATCAGAAAACCAGTTGAGCGACACAAGCGCTGCTGGGATTGGAACCCAATGTGTCTGTCTTCCACACACACCATCTTCCCACCAAAGTGTGCTCTTTCTGCAGCAGAGCCTTTTCTCCATTCCTCAGGGTTATCACGAGTGTGATGAAATGTGCTCAAATACAGAGATGCGTTCTATTTAGATGTTTAATTCTCTTTGCTCCAAAGTTAAAAGGCTTCTGTTATCTGTATTCATTGAGTTCTTAAAATAATAACTAGAGCTGCCATTTATTAAGTGTCTGTTATGTGCCAGGAACTTTACATACATCAGTTCTGGCAACGAGATATCACTCCCGTTTAATAGCTGAGGAAACAGGCTCAAAGAGGTTAAGGAAACTGCTCATGATCGTATAACCACTAAGCGATAAGCCAGATCTTTCCGCCTCCAGAGCGTTCACGTTTTCTCATATTGGTTGGTCTCTGGTTCTCTCGGGGTTCGGCCAGCTCTGCTCACTGCTGTCTGTGTGCCAGCTCCCTCCCCCCTTCCAGTGTGATATTCTAATGTGTTCATGACTGCAGAGTCAAGTAACCAAACTTGTTAGAGGTAATGAAAAAATACTGGCACAGGAGCCAAAGGACCTGGATGCTAGCCACGGGCTGGACATGTGACCTTGAGCAAGTCGTTAACTCCTGGAATGTTAGAACTGTGAGCCCCTGGTCCCTGCTCCCCTGCCCGAGCTGGGCATTCATCACAAATGTAGGAAAATCTTTATATGTCCCATCCACATAGTGTGTGTAGACTGAATTATGTTCGGTACATATGGACACAACTTGTATTTTTCCTGATGCCTATAGATGATCTTGTGATTAATATATTAAAAAACATTGCTTGGCAATGTTTTAGCCTGTGAGCATTTTTTTCTCAGTTGGAAGATAATTATAAAAGTCCAGTTCCTGTCATGTGGCTTCCCCACACCGCCACCATTTTACAGATAGGACAGAGTTCCACCTGATATCGGGGCCACCGTCCCCACCGGGGAGTGTGCAGGGATACCACCCACCCTGCACACCTGAGCAGGATGGCCGCGTGCGTCCGGGATGTGGAAACACTGCAGGGGCACAGAGCCAGCCCCACGCTCTGCCCTTGCAGGGTGGTGTCTGCGTGAAGCAGGCTGTGCAGAGGGTCTGGCGCCCTGTCCACACCCACGTTCATGAACTTGGTGCGTGGACTCTGGGACTTCTATTTGTGGTGCTCAAAGGCTTTAGGAGTTCACCTCCAGACTCTGAATTATATTCTAGGGGGTTGTTGCTGCCAAAGAAATGAGTTCCACATGTTATTAAACTTATGTACTCTTCTGAAAAGAAAATACCGTTTCTGATACTTTATAATTGAAATTACATCAGATTGGTCTTTTCTCTGAGTACTGACTTAATGAAAAAAAAAAAAAGATTGTCTATATATAGGAATGCATTTTGGTACTTTAAAAATCTTTCACCTTTCTTAAATCTGATTTTTGAATATAAGAATTTTTTAAAAACTTCTCTTTTTATACCGCCTGGTTACGACAGATTCAATATCTTCCTTGAAAGGAGAAATAAGCATTCCACATAGTGTATTTGTGTTTCAAAGTCTATCTAGAGTTGTTTCATAGAACACAGTTCTTAATTCGTTATTTGTTTTCAATATATAAATATAACTTTATGCTTTACAGAGCATGGTCACGTGTACTATATCATTTAATCATCAGAACAGCTCCGTTTCATGCCCACTTACATATGTGGAAACTGAGAAACTGCCTTGCCCAGGACTCAGACCCAGGAGGGAGTCGAGCCAGCTCTCCCGACGCCCAGGCTTTCACTTAAGTCCTGTTTCTCATACATGACTTGTGTCCCATACAGTAGTGCCAGATCAGAGTTTAATAATTCCAAGTAATATATTCCTCCTAGGTGGGGGGACAGGGCTCCAAGTACAAGGCCCGATTCCACGGGCTCTAGCTCGCGTTGTGGTCGTATGGCGTTAAAAGAGAACAAGCCCATTGTCACCCCCTGCACAGAGAAGCACCCCGAACCTTATTAATCATAATGGTGACGGGCTCATCTGAGTGCTGAATTACCAGCCACTGCCATGTCATTGGATGCTCAGTTTTATCAGCGGCAGGGCCAGATGTTTGCACAATAGAAACTATCGCGCTGCAGGGACATAGACACCAGGCTCGGCAGCGAACCACCTATACTGCGCATCCTGGCCTGTGACAGCAAGGAAAGCACTTCTCCTTTTGTCTGCAGGGGACCTTTCCCACAGAATCCCTGCACTGTGGTGCCGAAAGCGATTGTGGCCATGATCTGATCCCACCTCCTTCACAGTAGAGCCTGTTCAAGGCAGTTATGTCCAGCACACACTTGCCCAGGTTCAGATCTGGCTGGTAGGGGCCCGGCGCTCACCGGGAGCCTCTGTGCTGTGTGTCCCGCTCTCGCCCCTCCACTCTCCGCTGTCTAGTGCGTGGGACCCGATCCAGGACTGTGACCAGGCTGCCCTGATGTGCGTCCGCTGCTCGTGGCACTAACCAGTGGCAGACGTGCTCTAGCAGATGGACCTTGGGTTGATGTGGCCTCTGTTCCTTTAGACTGGCCAACAAGCATTCTGCAGTCTCTGCAGCTCCTCTGGGCACAGCGCCTGCCCAAGAACTCGCCCTGCTGTCCCCTTAAAATCTGTCATCTCTGCTGCTCCCTGGTCCTCAGGTACCTGGCTTTGGGCCCCCATGTTCCTGTCAGGGAAGCTCTGTGTCTCAGGGTTATTTACTCATTTCTCCCAACTCTTTCCTCCTCTTCTTTTCCTAATGTCGGAGTTAGAACTCTCTAGACCCCACTTAGTTCTGACTTCTCTAGCACCGTTCAGGCCAGACCTTTGAGCTCTAAGCCACATGATTACGTGGGATGTCTGAGATGGCCCTCGGACCAGTGGGAAGCTGGCGAGAGGCAGCGACCAGCGACGGGCAGGTTTGCATGGGGCTCGTTAGGTGGTAAACATTTCTGGTCAGCTCCCTTGTAGCAGGCCGAGTACGACGCACCTGGCTAGTACGTGTAAGTGGGGTTTTGTGAAAAGAATTCTGGGCTATTTCACGGGAAATATCTATTTTAATTCCAACGTGGGTAGCAAGCCGATTCTTTCTCATGAGAGAGTAGATAACGTAAATAACTTTCAGATGATGCACTTGGACCGGATAACCCTTAACCCTGAGAACTTCAAGGTTCTATTTTGTGCGTGAACTTCGTGGTGGTGATTGAATTAGGGCGCCCCGTTAACACCAACAGAATGTGACCACTTTCTCTGCGTGCGTGCGCCCCCAACTTGGGGAGTTTTCCCCCGTAGCAGAGCAGGCCTCCCTGGCAGAAGCCCAGTATTTCCCCAGTTCTTGGGGAGGAAACCGCTGGGTCCGTGGCTGCATTTACACCCCAGGCAAATGCAGTGCTCAGCGGGCATCTCCAGGCCGTAGCAAGATGGATCTTCACCTAGTTAGTGCTCTAGGTCGCCAGCTGGCAGTTAGGGGTATTTTCATTTTGAGACTTTCTCATCATTTGCCTTGTGAATATTGGGGTTTGACTTGCAGTGATACCATAAGACATGAACTGAAAATAAAATTGCAGAGTATTTTAATATACAAATCTCCTGAAAGTACCCGTCAAGTCTTTTATGAGTTAATGGTCCTTTTCACTAACTGATTTTTTCACATTCTGTACTGGTAACACCAAATATACACATAGGCAGACTGCTCCTTGCAATGAACCTTAGTATTTTTAAGTTTGCTGTCAGGATGTTGGTTGGGTGGGAGGCAGGAAAAGGGAACGTGATTTTGCATAGGAATTCATCTCTGATATTAAAAATAGTAATCAACGGAGACATACGATTGATACACAAATATTATCCCATGCCATGTTATTCAGGGAAGCATTTCATGCTAAAATTGTTGCCTGTAGTGGAAAATAGGAGACCAGCCCTCTGAAGTATCCTGCCACCACCCCCACCCATAGGTGGGATCAGGACGCCCCCACCCCAGCTAGCCCCTGGGAGAGAACCAGACAGCAGCCATCAGCTCCCACCTTCTGACCTTTCACATTTGACCTAGACTCTGGGGGTGAGACAGTAGGGAACCAGTTCTTCTGTACTTTCCTGTGTCTTCCAGTCTCCGGCTGCCCTCAACTGCTTCTGATATTCTGAGGTCAAGTTATCATTTACTTGACAATCACCACAAGGTAGCAGAGCCGTAAGGAGAGGAGCTGGGAAGAGTAAGTATAGAGACGCCGAGGAGCCTGCAAAGCCAAGAGAACGAGAGTGGGGGTGGGAGGGGGGAGCACCCCAAGATGAAAGAGTCATCAGAGCCAGACTCACACGGTCAGAAAGGAGCAGGACCTCGCCCAGGCTGGCTCTGGCAACGAGAAGGGCGGAGCGTGTGTGTACAGACGTGTGTGCACGTGCGCCATGGTGCATGCACACATGGTGTCCCCCTGGACTTGTCCCTGCAGGCCCACGGGGCCATCTGTGTTTGCTGACCTTGGCAGCATGTCACAGTGGGTTGGCATGACAAGAACGTGTGTTGCTTGAGAACAAGGGCAGACCCACACCTGGCGATGCTCAAACTCAGCTTTCAGAGCTTGGCTAGGAAGGAGCTGAGATCTGGTTCTTCCCAGAAATCTTTGCCCTCTCTGGGAAATTTTATTTCATCTCGTGTTTGGATTCTTTTCCCACCCACCCATCCACCCGCCTGCCCAAAACTGCCTGAAAACATTATTGATCACAAAGCTGAGCTGTCTGAGCCAGAATTTTGTTTCGTTTAAGGTTAATTACTAGACCCACCATGTACTGATTGAGGTTTGCAAGTTTATGAATCCAGGGGACGAGTATTTCCTCCCAGATGTGGGCGTACTGGTCGTGATGGGGGTGTCTGGTGGTGGACTTGACACGTGGATGGGATGGATTGAGACCAAGATTGGGGGTGACTTATCACCCATACCCTTTGTTAAAATTAAAACTGAAATTCTTAAGTAACATTAAATGTTCTGTGTTGGGCACATTTGTCCGTTTTCTTTACCAATGTATCTGGCACCACAGAACCTAACTATGCCAGGCATATTATAAGTAATAAATATGTTGTTGAATGTTGCTAATTAATTTTTTAGGCATTTAGCGTTTTGAACAATACCTAAAATTTTGCCACTGATCACTTACCTTTAGTCCTTGCCGTTGACAGCTTGGTTACACCAAGATGAGTAGAGTATTTCTTTATACACTTCCTGCATCTTCTATGCAACGGCCCCAGGGCTTTGGGTGGTTTGGCTTTAGGAGCTCTTTCAGGCGGGGACCCTTCACCTCTCTTTTGTGCATCACCTTGTGTCACCTCAGTGAGGGTAACTACAGCCTACTAAAGGGATAGTTTCCTAGGCCCTCCTGTTGGAGAGAAGGGAAGAACTTTTATCTTTATATGCTTATCGATTTTTTTTTATTTTTAATTTCCTACCCCCAGCTGTTTAGACTTATTACCTGAGTTTTATAAGAGCTAAAGTTTGGTTATAATTATTTCCTTTGCAGCTGCTCTAACTTGGAATCTGTCGTACACTGTCTCTCAGTAGAGCTGATTGTTTCGACTTTGAAAACGTGCATGTTTTACTGTAGGACGTTATTTTTTAAAGAGTTAACCAAAATGTAACTTTTTAAAGTAGCATTACCTGGAACCAGGTGGGGGACAGTCTAGTACAGGAGGGTCTGGAGAAGATCTACCCTCATTCCTTAAAATTTCCCGACCCTGGCATAAATTCAAAAGCAAGAATATTTCCTGCTAAGGTCTTGAAACAATATTATATCAGTGGCATGAATTGTTGAAATGTTTAAAATATTTATATATTTAACATGTTTAAAAATAATATTTGTACACCCATGTTCATAGCAGCAGCATCCACAGTAGCCAAAAGGTAGAAGCAACCCAAGCATTCATCAACAATGAACGAATAAACAAAATGCGGTGCACACATACAATGGGATATTATTCAGCCTTAAAAAGGAAAGAAATTTTGACAGCTGCTCTAACAGGGATGAACCTTGAGTACATTATACTAAGTGTAAAAAAAAAAACAGTCACAAAAGGACAAATATTGTGTGATTCCTCTTATATGAGGAGTAGTCAAATATTTAAAGACAGAAAGAAACATGGTTGCCAGAGGCAGCGGGGAGGGGGAATGAGGAATTATTGTTTAATTGGCACCCAGCTGTGCACCTGCCCAAAAGGACCCAGAGGTGGGGCAGGTGCGCAGCTGGGGGTGATTAGGGAAAACGTCCCATCGGAGGTGGCCTCCAAAGCGGGCCCTGAGGAAAGTAGAATTGTCATCTCCCTTCTCTGTGCCCCAACAGATCCCTTCATTCCGACACCTCATCGCACATACGTGTTTATAGGTCTGCCCCTACTCGAGTATGAGTTTCTTGAGGAAACTGATCTAGAGATGGGTGTCATTTAGTGCCTCTGGTGTCAAGCACCATGCTTGACTCACTGTAGGTCCTCAGGGGAGAATGAATGAATGAATGAATGAATGAATGAATGAATGAATGAATGATTGGGTGAATATAGTGATTGATGAGACTGGAGATGTAACCTGGGCTGAATTGTAAGGGCCTGGAGAGCCATGAGCTAGTTGGCTGTAAAGGGTGATTTCCTTCTAGGGTGGAAGCATGTGGCCTGTAGTCTGCACCAAGTAAAGGGTGGAAGCTGGGGGAGGAGCCACATCAGTTGGTGCCTTACCATGAGCCCCCACATTTCCACGTTCTGTGCCCAAAATGGTGTAAGGTGCGTGCCAGTAACAGAGGTGACAAATGAGGGGAAGGAACCAGACCTGAGGATGCATTTGTGATTCCTGGGCTAGAAAGAGCAGGGCCCGCTTAGGCCAAACCACTGTGGTCTGAGAGGCAGCTCCTAGTCCTGGAAAAGGGGCCCCAGGTCACCAGACGAAGAAATACAGGGAGACTCCAGCTCCGAGAACTACAGGCTTTCCAGTCCCAGGAGCAGTGGATGCCGCAGTGGATTTGGCTGGGCCAGTGGAGAGTCCGGGCTGTATTCCGAGAATTTCCTTGGAGAGAACCTTTTCTCCATGGAGACCCAGGACTTGTCATGTACGGATCTTTACATGTGCTCCTTAACTTGTATGTGAAGCAAACAAGCTTAACTGGGACTCAGAAAGTGAGCCGTTTTTTCTTAGTGGTAGTTAGCAATCACTGGAGATCATTTATTTTATTTTATTTTTTTGCATAGTCACCTCTTGATTGTCCACGATAATGGGGTTTGAGGTGGATGGAGCATTGGAACTCAGTATGTAAAACAGCAGGTAATCCGGAAATCTTTTGGCTCTGGAAGTGGATTCCTGCTTCTGTTTATGTTGAGAGGTGCCTGGTGTTCCGAAAATTCACCACAGCATTTCGAAATCAGCATTTAATTAAGACAGCTCAGAAGGACCTGAAAGGCGGGACCGCTTCCTCTCCCCATTCACCTCCATCCTGTCCCAGCCCCACTGGAGAGGGCAGCCTGCCTCCATGCCGAGGAGGAGAGGGTTAAAGCTAAGCCAGAGAAAACTTTGCAAGTTGTCTATGTATGTGGTGTGGCAGTTAATACATTGACCCAATTAAAACTTCCAGGCTCCGTCGAGAGCTGCCTTTCGTGGCCTTTCCTGTACATTTTATATTAGGAAAGGTGTATTACCAGCTCCCCCAAAGTGCAAAGTCTGCCCAAAATAGAGATTGAAGAGTGGCTTTATCATATAGTGAGTCAGTGCGGCTTATCATATAGTGAGTCAGCGACAGCCAAGAGGAAGGGTGAATATGGCCTCATGGCATTCTCCACGGGAAAGTCATGGGCAGGCACCGGGATGGGGCGGGTGCTGTGTAATGCAGCAGTCCTGGGGTCTAACCAGGGTCCTGGGTCCCGTGACAGATGTGACACACAGCTTGTGGGGGTGTGCTTAAAAGAAGACTCGATCAGGTGGCCCTGTTCCAAAATGGGAGGGCTGGCTGTGCCCTTCTCATCCTGGTTGGGAAGTTCACGAAGCACATTTAAACATACACGTGCCCCCAAACGTGAAAAAGATTGTCTTCCGAGGACTCTTGGCCGATCTTAACATGAAGTTAAAGACGATTTGCCACATTTGAGGCATTCCTTCCAGGCAGTTTTGGATACAGTCCCTGATTATTCTGTTTCTAGGGACATTCGATACCCACATCTGTCATGGTGTATGCTTTTCAAAACATCTCTTGCCCCCACAAACGCCCTCATAACACAGTATCCCCTCCACGCCCAAGGCATCTTGTGGGGCAGGATTTCTAAGTCCCAACATCAGTTTAATATTAAGTACCTAAGCCCGAGTTCGCTTCGGCCCAGGGGAGGGCTCTCTTTTCTAAGGCCCCAGCCTGCCAAGCTGTTTGGGCACCGGCTAAACTGGGGTATAAATCAGGACTCCCGATGGGGAGGAGGCCCCCTGGAGGCGTGTCCTCAGGAAGAGCGAGAGCGGGGAGCCAGCTGGAATCCAACACAAACGTTCCTGGGGCAGAGGGGAACTTCTTTGTCCAGAGTGGTTTGCAAATGCTAAGCTTATACTAAATTCTGCTTAAAGAGCCTTTGGGGAAACCCAGGGCATTCTTCTGAGCTCGATTTACCTTAGAAAATTCCTGTTCACCCTTACTTTCCCGCCTTCTCGTACCCCATGCACACTCTGCTTTGGCATAATCTGCAGAAAGCTTTGTTCCCCAGGGTTCTGGCTTAGGGAATGGAGAAAGACTAATGGCTAGTGCCACAGTGAGTCCTGATAAAGGCGTCCTAGGTGTTAAATATTTATTTTAAGCTAAACGTTCTACTTCTGAGAGGTCAAAAAACAAATTATTTTCATGCACAGCCTTTTCCTAGTTGGCATGTGAGGGTCTTGGGGCTTTTTTATTTGACTCTGCAGCAGCCAGCTAACAAAGTGCGTTCCTGAGATGAGCTGAAAAGCATGCAGAAATGAAGAAATAAACAAAAAGCCATGTTAATTTCAAGCTTCAGTAGGAATACAAAAAGACACATTAACATTTGCTGAATGACAAATAATGAAATGGCTAGGAATTTTTAATGCTTCTAACAAGGTTTTGTAAGCTCTCCTGGAATTTCCACCCAGCAGGTATGGCACATTTATAACTAGCAGAGCCCCGTGAAGGTGGTTTGATAGGTAGTTTAATTTAAAGATTGGTACCTCCGAGCATATGGCGTTCCTAAGCTGATTCCACGGCCCCATTTATATGGCTCTAATCTGCTCAGAGTAGCCGCATCTCCTTAGCAGTATCTTCACAATAGCTCGTCCACTAAGTAAAAGTCACTGCACCCGACAAGAGGGATGGTCCCAGAGTTGTTGTTTTGTTGTTTAATATTTATGTAAAACATATGTATGTATGCCAGCCTCTGGCTCCTATTTATTTTCTGTTTCTTTTATGATCATGTTCTTTAGAAGTCTGTCCTCTCACCTTAACATAGTATTTTACACATTGAGAAATACAGAGGGTGTAAAATTTGTATTCATGTGTCAGATAGATGTAAGGCGCTGTTAATTTACATTTACAGTAATTCAATTTAGTACATGATTTTGAGTACCCACTGCGTGCAAGGAACGGTGTGAGGCATGGTGTAAATGTAGAAGCATGTGGAGTTTCTTGCAGAGGAAGATGCTATAGCACGTCAGGACGGGGAACTTCATCTGGCTCCGTTCTGTTGAAATTACCGTCCGCCTGTCCATCTACAATGCTGACACACAGGAGCTTGTCTTCTGCTTTGTCTACCCAGCACTTAGCAGGGGCTTGGCACACAGTGGGGACAAAGGTGCACTCAGGAGCTGGTTGGGAGAGCAGGGAAGGTGTAATGGTGGAGGAGTCTGGGAGGTGGGTGGGCAGAAGAAAGTGTAGGACTTTGACAGTCAGTAATGAGTGCGAGGATACTCCAGGTAAGGAGACCAGCCTTTGGCTGGAAGGCCTAAAGGCGGGCAGCTGAAAGTTCACCCCGGAATTCCTGCGAAGGGGTCAGCACACCATGGCCCATGGGCCAGCCACATCCACTCTTTTCCCTGGGGTCTGGCTACTTTTGTGCAATGGCAGCAGAGATGAGTAGTTGCAACGTATGGCCTGCTACGCTGAAAGGACAAGTAGTTATTATCTGTCCCTTTACAACAAGACTTTGCTGACCTCTGCTCCAGAGGGATAAAGCTTAGGACCACATTGTAAAGCGAAGGTACACACTTGGTTCTCTTGCTCAGGGCACTGACCTGATCAGAGGTTATGGTTTAGGAAAGTGAATGTGGGAGAGATTTGTATTGGGGAAGGAGCTGGCTGTCGGAAAACCAGTCAGGAGCTTATTCCAGCCATTTGCTCAGGCATCACTGAGGACAGTATATCACTTGATGTTTTTTCTGAGAGCTGGCTTGGCGCACGTTGTCCTTTGGGCTAGAAACCCTCACCCTCCTGCTAGTTCATATCACTAGCTTGGGTGTCCATCTCAAAGTTCCTTCCAGAAAACTCAAGTCACAGCCTTATTTCTAGTGTTGTTTGTGTATAGGTGCATGTCCTGTCTCACAACCTGCCAGTACCCTGAGGACAGGGACTTGGCCACACCTCTCTCAGTGGTTAAAGTAGTATTTTGAACATAACTAGTCTTTTCGAAATGTTCGGTGATGATACAGTCACTGAGCAAGATGTGTCGTTGGAGAAAACATACCCTATCTCGTTCCATAAATTAGTCAGAATACATCAGGTTAATAATTGTAAGAGCCAGCATCTGTCTGTCTTAGCACCATCATCCCTCAGATAAAGCAGTTAAACCCGCGTCAGTCATTTTGGTACAATAAAACTAAAATTAGACACAGCACACATACAGTCAAGATGAGAGCATTTATCTCAATGTTTGTTTGAAGGCCGATAGAGGCAAATGCTAAAGCCTTTGGACTTTAAGAACAGTTCAGTTAGGTGGCTCTTTGCAGAGAACAGCCTGGGCTGAGTGAGGGAAGGTTATGGCTTGGGGCTGGAGCCTCAAGTTCCCACCGAGCACCCCCTTCTCGTCTTGACCCGAAGCCCTACCAAGGGTATGAAATGCAAGTGTTTTGGAAATATTTAGTCAGCTTTACTTAGTAATATTCATTAATGACCTAAATCAAGGGAGAATCTCCTACTTAATGAAGTAATTAATTTGCTCTGGGAATTGACGTTGAAAACAGAAGACTAATTGATTAATGTGATTACCGTGTTCATTTTTCTTCCTTTCGTGGAAAGGAGCCACTGTTTGGTCCATGCCAGGTTTGATACTTGGGGCTAGACGAGATCTTTCTGCCTGGAGTTCGTTTTTACTCTTCTCCACACAGCTTGTCTGATTCCCATCTCTGTGCTTTTTTTCCCCTATTCTGCCGACAAACAAAGGCCCTCTCTTTAGCACTTTCTCTCTAAAACCTCGTTTTAGAGGCTCAGCTCACATCTCACCCTCTAGATGGACCCAGGCTGTCTCACCCTTAGGGATGGATCTCTCCTTCCTTAGATTAAGTCACCATTTTCACTTAATCAGTACCATATAGCTTAGCATTTCATTTTTCTTATTGCTTTATGTGTGGGATAATGGAAAAGGATGAAAAGACCAAAACCAAAAATCTCCCTTCACTTTGCCTGGTGTGAAATCTGACCTCACTGAGCTGATAAGCAGCAGACTTATGCAGCCCAGCTCTGAGGAGCAGATGAGAGAGTGTAGGGAAGACTCCTCGTAAAGGGAAGACATGCCACACGCCTTTCACTGCCATCATTCCTGTTGGCTCTCTATACCCCAGCCTCTCTGCTACATTTAATAGTTAAGAGCTCCAAACCAAAAGTCAACAAGTTTTTGAACATCCTGTATGTGAGTGGGCTGTACCCTGTGCCAGACAACTTGCTGGAAATAAAAAATTTTAGAACAGACTCCTTCAGGGTCCCTACTTCCGTTGTAGGTGGAAGGATAGAGAAGACCCACGTGAAACAGTGTGAGAATTCAAATGGTAAACACCTGGGGCCGGCTCTCCCTCCCCCAGAGCCTGAGAAGGGACCTCCCCAGCCACCAGCCCCCGGAGCCCTCACACAGATGGCCTGACAGACCTGTCTCCAGGGACTTCCCCAACCCTCATCTTCCTCCATGTAGTCTTACAAAAAGCAGCAGAAGACGGCAGGGCTGCTGCTCAGAGAGAGGGGGGGTTTGGCAATGTGTTCGGAAGCACTGGTGGCTGACCGACTTTCCCTCTATGTGAGAGAGAGAAAACTGACAGAATGTGAATGAGAATGAGAGTACGTCGCTGGCAAGGTCAGAAGCCTGCCACTACCATCTTCATTTGTGGCTCGCTGGCGTACTCCTGTGTGTTTCCATCTGACAGTCTTTCAGTCTTCTGTGTTCTCAGTTCACCGTCTGCCCACTCTTCTCTCCTGCAGAGCAGGTGGGGTAGCTCTTCAGGTTTTTAATATAATTTAGTGGCCATCCGCTTCCCTTCCCCCCCTTTTTTCATTAAAAAAAAAATGTTCTAACCACTGCTTGTCTAATCACCACTGTTCTGACCACTAGGACTTTCTGTTCTAGGCAGATTTATTGCTATTAAAATATTTGTCTTCATTGTTGCAGGTGGAAAAAGTTTACCTTATGGGCTTTGTTCCAATTTGCATTATTTTTTGCAAGAAGAATACTGAGTAAGATATAAAATATTAAATCTGGCCATGTCTGAGAATAGTAAAAGTGTACATTCGTTATAAATATAATAGGAGTTAAAGATGAGTTAAGTATGTAGAAGACAGTGATTAAATAAATTGTGATTCTGGTTTAATGAGCTTAATTAATCCCCAAGATTAATAAAAATGTTACTTTTCATTATTGTTTTGAAGTCCTCGTGTTCTGAAGTCAGAAGTTGAACTGACCTTTTTACAGTAGTTAATAGTTAGTTGATATGATATATTTAGAACTTTTCCCAGTTCTTACAAACTTGACTGGTCTTCCATATCAAAGATATTTTATAATTTCATAGCAAGTTAAATAAATGCAACATTTCATTTTCAAATAACTAAGTCAGAAGCTAATCAGTTCTGTTAATATTCAAGCGTTATGAGATAGAATGTAAATTCCATTAGGGGAGGGATATTGGAGGGATACATCTGTATTATTCACTGTGTTATCTCTAGCATCTAAAACAATGCCCAGCATACATGGTGGTCACTAGGTAAATATTGAATGAGTGAGTGAATGTATGAATGAGCTATAGACATAAGCTATAAGAAATCAATAAAAATATTTTTATAAAAATCCAGAGCAATGTATTATAATAAAATTGAAACGTGTCATTTTAAGCTAGAACTATAAATAGTGAACAAATGGGAGTAATTAAATTTTTTTTTCATTGCCCATCTAAACATTCAACACCCACAAGTTTGGTAATGCCCATTTCTAATAAATGCATTGAAGTCACTTCATTCAAACTTTATTCTCAACTAAAAGAACTATAAGAGAGTCTAATCCATTTTGGCATACATCATATAAATATTTCTGAATCTGCTTTAATTTTCTGATCTGCATTCGGCAGTGTTTATAGAGACTGGTGTAAAGATAGTTGCCAAGAAATCACAATATTAGAGAAAATGTCACGTTAGCAGTTCTGTTCAAGTAAGTCTATAAAATACAAAGTTCATCAGTGCTGTTTTCTATAAACCTGTCTTTGGCATAATTACTATTTCTTTTAATTATTCTGCCTTTTACTTTTATAATCTCCTATTATTGTTTGATGTGCCAATTTTCACTTCACTGAATTCCAGTTGTAATACCTTGTTTTCAAGTATTATAAAACTATCTTAATGTTCTTTCAGTCGCAAATCACTCTTTGGGTTCACTGTTCCAAATTGTGGGTTTTAAGTGTTACTTTTCAAGCTGTAGTCAAAACTGGAAGATGTTTAAACTTGGCTAAAAAAAAAAACCCGTTTGAATATTGGGATGCAGAGACCCCCTTCCTTTGCTGCAGTCAGCAGGAATAATTACATGAGGTTCTTCTTGCCATGCAAAGAACCAAGCAGAGGGCGTCCAGAATCTTACTTCAGGGTGCCGACCTAGGACGGGGGTACCCAGCCTTGTGGGGAAAGGTGTGCACTTGTGGGAGAACAGCCTCTTTGTAGGACTTCTGATCCCACTCAGGCCACCTCTAACCAATAATGAGAGTTGGAAATGTTTAGTTTCTATTGTGTCACTTCCCACTTGCCAAATGTCTGAAAGCAATTTGAGGGTAATTTAAACCAAATCTTTTAGACGATCTAGTGAAAAATAAATGTAACCTGTTAATTGTGCTACGTTTTGCTCAGTCTTGGCATCTCCATACGTAAAAGGTTAAAATGATGGGTGTCACAAGAAGTACATAAAGCTTGATTATCCCAGTTTACATTCAGGGCCGGGTATGCCTGTGCCTGGCCGTGGAGTTGACCTCATTGCCATGTGACTGCCATCAATAGCTCTTTATATCTCATCCATGTCCTCTAAAAGCCACACTGACACGTTTACGTTGGTAGTTTTTTCCCCCCATCATAATTGTAATGTAGTTTAGATTATTGAAGTGTTTTGTGAGGTACGATGTATTTGACGATTCAAGGCTTTAACACTTTTTACTTTGCCGAATGTTTTTGTGACCGTGGTAGTATTGTTGCTCATGAAGCAGTTCAGTGAGACCTGTGAATTGCGCATGTCATTTATGTGTTCTCATGGTCATCTGTCCATTTGCTGAATTTCATCCGTGCAAGATCCATACTCAACAGATACTTTGTGGAGAACCTGTTCCAGTCTTGTTTTCTTATTCACAAATGAGTTTTGAAAGGCTGAATTTAAGAAGACAATTTTTAAGATCTTTCTCAGTCTACAAAAGAAAAACGGGCTTATTAATGTTACCTCTGTCTTTAATTATGTGGAATCACAGTATAGCTGTCTCCCTTCCCAGCTTTTATCTCCCCTGCCAGATCACCAACTCCTCGGAGGGGGAGATCATGGCTTCTGTTTGTGGTTCATCCTTTTAAATGTCTTCAAAGCAGGCTGAGTACACAGTGACCCACGGCCTGGAGGGTAGACTGCGGCTCCTGGGTGGGAGGAGGGATCTGTGATTCTTCTGGAAAGGTCACTCCCTATCCAGAATGATAAGCCCTCCATTTTTGAGTGTGCTTGTTAGCTAAAGGGATTAACTCAAAGAAAAGGATTCTAAGGCTGAGTCCTAGGTTTTGTTGTTTTTGATAAGAAAATTGGATTGACCCTTCTGGAAATTCTGCAGCAGGCACAGGTTGAAATGATCCTGCCACTTGAATTCTTCCATGGTTATTTGATTGTTTTTAAAATATCTTGACATTTGAAAGGCATATCGACAAAAGCTAATCAATGTAAATAGTTACATTTAGAAGAATAAAAGACAGTCATCAGCCATTTTTTACTTCATTTTTAACCACTTGAATTCAAAGCTGGATTTTGTCTCAACTAACAGCTATTATCCAAACTAATGTGCGTTTTTAACATTAACCAGGCAATCCCAGAAAATCTGAGTAACATTTGTAACTTTTAATCACAAAAACTAATGGCATTAAACTCTAACAGCATTGATTTCATTTGTTAATTTCTTCTAATCAATCGAGAAGAAATAAATGTGATAAAGCACACTTATCAGTGCTTCTAATGAGAGATGTCCTACCAGACACCCAGTTAAATAAAAAGTAAATTGTGTCTGTTTACCACAGCATTTAACATTAATCAGAGTTATTTGGTTAGTATTGAGATTACCTGACTACTGTTTGCATAAAATATTGTTGATTTTAATTGATGGGTATTATATGCAAATAAATACTCTCTTCCCTCTTATTTAAAAAGTAACCCAAAGTAAAATAGAATGTAGTCATTACTTTTACATATGAAACCAGATTGTTCTAATGTGTAAAGGAAATTAACCAATATGTTTCGTATGTTACACAAATGTACACATTTTTTCCTGGGACTATGGCAAGTTTTTTTCAAGATCTTATTCTTTGTTGTTTTCTTATTATCAAAGCCAGCAAGTCAATGCCATTTCTGAAATGGCAGTCACTATTTTAAGATCCTGCAGCAAGTGACTCAGCACAAAAGATAGATCAAAAATATAAAATTGAATTTTAAACTATGTATTTGTGTAATCCTTCTAAAGATCAATTTAGCAATTTATGCCAGCAGCCATAAATATTCTTATTCCTTTTAACTTGATAATCTCATTCCTTAAAATGATAAATAATTACTTTTTTAAAATACTGTGTGTGTGTGTGTGTGTGTATATATATATATATATATATATATATATATATATGATTATTCAACTATTGCTTTTAAAAACTAAATATTAGAGAAAACCAAAATCAGGAAATCAGCGTTAAAGAATAAAAGTTTGAAAGAGAATATTCACAGTTGTTGGACTCTGGATTATAAGTATAAAGACCAAAAGTATACAAGAGAAATGATAAACTATCAAGTAACAAAGGAGACAAAATTTAAATGAATAACAATTACGTTAGAGTAAGAATATGAATTTTTTCTTTAGTTTTTTATATTATTACAAAGTTCAATATATTTTCAAACATGTTTTCGTTATGTAGTGCTATAAGGAGGAATAGAAGGGATTAGTTAATGACATGTCATGTCACCCAAAAGGAGTCTCATGGTATCATGGTGCCATTTAACAAATGACTACATCCCTCTGTGGCATCCTGAAAGGATGACTGCTTTTCCTAAGAGTGCTTTACCGACGCCCAGAAAGTCGTTTACACAGTGGGATAATTCCTTCTCTAGTGTTTTATCTGTCTAGTTAAAAACCTCATGGAAAAAGATGACATTTGCCAGGACATAAACTGACTTTTGGCCACCTGACCTTTGACTTTTAAGAAGTGCCAGAGGGTCCTTAATGGTTCCAGCGAGTCTTGGGTTTTCAGTGTTATCATAGGGACCGTCCCTCTTGTGGCCACTGCCTTCTCCTCAGGTCTCAGAAGGACCCGAATCCACAGTCGCTGGGTTGAGTTCAAGAATAGCTTGACATTCCCACCCCTTTTAAGACTGATTTAACTGGTACTCTTCTTGACTTTTTATTAAAGGAGGGAGGGTTCAGATAGGTAAAATATTTGCTCTTTGTGTATGCCAGTAAATTATTTTGAAAAATTGCAACCTCCAGAAACATGCTTACCATGTATGTCATCTCTATCCTTTCTTACTTTGTTTTTGATTGGGTGTTATTGCTGCCCTTATAGAAATTGGCTTCTGGCTACTAACAATCACTGCCCATCCGCACAGCCTATCAAGTAACTATGTTATTGAAAGTGCCATCTGGACAGCTCAGTGTTTAAAAAAAAAAAAAGCTCTGCTTACTGATTTTTAAAGAGCTTACAGTCTAGTTGGAAACAACTGAAGAATGTCCTCAAAGCTCAAGAAGAGCAGGTCACATTATAAGTATTTGCTGGGTGATCTTGAACACATGAGTGACAGGGTCAGATTAACTCAGCAGATGGCACAGGGTGTCCCAGGTGGAGGGACTGTGCCTGTCAGAGAAAGGTAAGTACCAGGACCTAATTTAAAGGGGATGACTTTGGTAATGTGAGGAGAATAAAGAGCACTTGTAGATTTTTGGTAAGTGGGTAATGGAATAAAAATTGTGACTAAGCGGTGGGTTGATTGATTAATGGAGCCGGAGGCTGGAGACAAGAGCCCAGCTTGAAGTGGGTCAGTCCTACATACCGTGTTTCCCCGAAAATAAGACCTAGCTGGGCCATCAGCTCTAATGCGTATTTTGGAGCAAAAATTAATATAAGACCCGGTATTGTATTGTATTGTATTGTACTATATTATAGTAAAATAACACCGTGTCTTATATTAATTATTGCTCCAAAAGACGCATTAGAGCTGACGGTCCGGCTAGGTCTCATTTTCAGGGAAACATGGTAGCTAGGGGATCTGCTGAGAAAATGGGGAAGGCACAGCCAAGTTAGATCTTCTACAGGAAAGGAATCTGCTGGGTTTTGTAAAGTACTGGATGTGAGATAAGGAGGAGGAAGGGCAACTAAGGGGAAGAGCCAAAAAGAATTTTAAGCGTTTGGAAACTGTTGTTAAGGTGGTGTTGATGATAAGCTGGGGACAGGGTGCCTATATTAAGATCAGAGGAGGGATTCTGAGCTGCTTGTGTGGTAAGTATCCAGTATCAGCAGGATGTTCCTGCAGACAATTAAGGTATAGAATTCCGAATTAGGATCTTTTTGAGCTTTGGATGAGTTACTATGCAGAAGGAAAGTACTTGAAAGTCAATGGGAGGATGGAATGAATGGCGGAGAGGGGCAAAGGGAGAGTAGAGAAACCTAGGGCCACAGTGTGGCCTCAGGCCCACTTCACAACCCGCAGACGTGACTCTCAGTGTCTTCCAAAAGGGACGTTCTAACATGGCAGTGAGGATAGAAACCAACGTGTAGGAATGAAGAAGAGCGTTTGCAGGAGAGAGTTTGCTGATTGGAGTAGTTGAAAAAGCAGGTGGGGAAAAGCAGGTGTCGGGGGAAAAATGAAAGATGAAAGCTGGGTGATAAACGGGAAGATTTTTTTTCAGTTCCAGAGAAGTCTGGGTGGTTAGGCATGAGAGAGGGGCGGCAGTGAGGCAAGTGACTGGTGTGAAGAGAGAAGGTCCTCGTGGAAAGAAGGCCGCTTGGGGGCCTGGCACTGCTTCAGCCTGCCCGTGCCGTTTGCTTGACAGAGGACCATGGAAAGAAAAAGTTCCCAGCTTGCCCTGGGCGTAAGCGAAACCAGGATTAGTATTTAGAAGGTTTCTGGGTTAGTGGCTTTTTATCAATTACTTTGTCTCTAGGCTTCAAAGGGTGGGCATGTGGAAAGTGCTAATCTCTTAAGGTTAGATTTCCCCCCAGAGTCTAATTGAATTTAACTTTTACAGGGTGTTTGTTTGTTTCTAATGTCTCTGTGTTAACCTGAAGCTATTACTTAGTTTGGTTCCTAATGCATATTAATAGCATGAAGATGGCCCTGCCTGAAACCCCTCCTCACCCATCTGTTAGTTTATGGTTTATACCCTTTAGCGGAGGGATACCAGTCGTAATACCAGTAGCCTACGACTCTGTGGGTCTTTTCAATTTCTAAAGAACGTTCAGTGTAGTCTCATATCTGAACCTCGGGCAGTTGGGGAGGCCTGGAGGTCGTCCAGCTCCTAAGTGGCAGAACCATCATTCAGACTCAGGTCCTGTGGCTCTGTGGCTACACTGCCGCCACCACCTCTGTGAGGGTAAACTCCCTTTAGAGCTAGAAAGAGAGCTCAACTTGGTTGTAAAGGCCATCGTTCTATGAATCCGCGGCTAGAAGCATTTGAGTGAATATTGTATAAAGAAGGCAAAGGTCAGTGGGGACTAAAATGGAGAGGAAAAGCTGCATGGAGGAGGGGGCTTCCGGTGTACCCTGAAGATGAGGTAGGACTTAGCAAGGCCGAAAGCAGGAAGATAGTTTATGGGCTGAGGGAGGAATTGCAGGAATTAGCACAGCTGGTAGTGGACAGAAAGGCTGCCCGAAATAGAGCAGAAGGGGTGTGGCGGCCAGGTGGATGGTGGGGCCAGGTGACAGAAGACCCTGAGAGGGAGAAGGCGTAGGATGTATACAGAGGAGAGAGCTAGAGAACCCTGGTAAGGCCCTGAGTGGTAGAACTTGTCACGGATGTCCAGAAAGTGTCTAGTAAGGATTATTTCGCAAGTGGTTTATAAGAAACTACTATCATAAAGTGCCCCTGTGACTTGACTGAGAACAAAGCGTGCCAAATGAATCCCATTTATTTTCTTCATAATGTTCCTGGAGGGGTAGATCTGCAGGGGGAGGGGCAGATAATAGGCAAATCCTTACCTTTGTGTAGTGCTTTTCTGCTAAAAGTACATTCTAAATTTCAGAATTTGACAAATGTTTGAAATTCTAGGAGCAAGACGGAGAAATACAGACTGGACAGTGGTAGAGTTGGGTGGATTTCAGCTGGTAGGAAGACCATACTCAAAAAGCACAGATTAAAGAATTGTGCTCCCTGGAGGGAAATCTAGAGCATATCTCAGGATTCTGTCTGTGTGCGTGTATTCAATGAAGACCTCGAAGGCTTGTTTACCATGTTCGTGGGTAACACAAACTTTGGAAGAATAAAAAAGTTCCTGGATGATAGAATCAATAGGACAGAAGCATGGGCCAAGCTAACCATATAACATTTAGTAAGAAGAATCTACTTAGCATGGATTTTTTTTTAAATCAGTTAATAGGAGAAACCTGAATTAATTGTAGAGCCCATTAAAAGACTTTGAAATGGGGGGAGAGGCTTTGGGAGAGAGAGATGTAAGGATGAGTGGTCAGTATCAGATGGTTGTCAAAAGGGTAAATGCAACCTTAGGAGAGGGTAAGAAAAACACAGTGTTTAGAACAAAGGAGATAATAGTCTCGTTTCATCATGTTTTGGTTATGTTACCTACGAAACATTTTATGTTCAGTTTATTGGGGGGCACAGTTTTACTTTTGATGTGAAGGGTGACGATTGAATAATCTGGGGATATTTGCTTAGCATGGAGAAGAAACACCTCAAGGTTCGTGATGACTGTCTTCATATATGTAGAGGTTGCCATGTTCAAGACCCCACGATGGGTAAGTTTATTCTCCAGTGGACACACATAGGGAGTCTCGGGTAAACAGATTTTGACTCACGAGCAGCTCGTCAGCAGAGGATTAAGCAGACGTTGTATGAAGTTGTCAGAGATTCTGTAGAAAGGCCTGTTATACTGGGTCCTGGGTTGTATTTCATGTTTTCTTCTGTGTATTTTTCAGTGTTGTGCTGGAGCTGATTTGTACCAGCTTGCAGGAGCCGATTGTTAAGTGATCAGGGACTTGGCAAGCTAGTAGTTAAACTGTTGGTGGCTTGAACTTGGCCATGGGGGCAGTATTTATGCCACAGAAGTTCTGTGGTATAATGTTCTGGACCAGCCCCGCCCCACCCTGCCCCCACCCAGTGCCACGGCACCACCAGTTCTATCCAGGATAAAGAGTGTCTGTTAGAAGCTGCGATCCTCTGGAATGTGAAAGAGCAGATCGGGGAAGGGAACGTCCACGTTTATGTTCTTGTTTTCAGATTCTGTTTCCCTTCATTGTGTGCAGCTCCGCTTGTTGGTGCTCAAACCACTTCCTATCTCCTGCCAAGATCTGGGGCCTGTGAATTTCTCTGTCACCGGATCTGCCAGGGAAACTCGGATGTCTTCTGTTTCTTGGAATAATTCTTTCCTTGTTATGTATCTAGATTGGCCAGCCCTATGGAATAGATGGCTCCCACTGCATTCTCTGCGCTAGCCAAAAGAACTGTGAATCGCTAATGAATTCAGACATTGAAATAGGATTTAGAAACACCTGGGCTGTTGAGAACATGTGCTTACAGGTGCAAGGTCCAGCTCATGAAAATGACAAAGCTGATGGTGGGGCCAAACGATGGGGATGGGACCGGCTGTGTGTGCTGACCTCAGACCAGCCTCTGTCCTGAGGCCTGATGGGCAGAGAGCAAACAATGATTTTAATTCTGTTGTTGATCATTGCTTTTCAAAGAGAGGATTTGAATAAAGTCTGAATCATGATGTGTAAGGGGAAAGCCAGTGTCCTGTGGTAGACACGATAGGCAAATTCAGCCTGTGGTTGTGCAAATTCTACTTAAGTTTGTTCTGAGGCTCTAAGGCAAAAATGGATTGTTTTTACTTTTCTGATGTCTTCTATCTTCTAGGTCACATTTGAAACCCAAAGGCTTTTGTTTTCCCCAGTCCTGCCTTATCCCCACTCCCTCCCCTTGGTTTCCTAGGAGACAGACTACAGCATAAATGGTTAGAAGCCAGATGTGAGCTCCTATAAGTGTGGAAGGCCCTTCCAATAGTTTGTATTGCCAGCCAGTGAACTGTTTGTATTAAATAAAAAGTTTTCTTATCAAAACAACCCATCCAAAGGTGATTTTTGAACTGTGGAGCAAACAACTCTGAATCTCAATATTCAAATTATACGCAAGGGAGTTGAACTGTAAGTGCCAACACTTTTAATACGCAGTAGTGTATTGTGAAGCTATAAATGAGCCTGTTTTACAAGAGACTAACCCAAGTAGAGATGAGCTATATGCTTGTATGATGATGGGCTATGAAGAAGGGTCAGAAAGAATTGAATGAAGGAATAAAGGCAAGGCAGGAAGAAAAGACAGAAAAGAGACAGAATGCAGTTCTAGCCAACCCAGTTCACAGGCTGGAGACACCCCCTTTGAAGGAAGGCCAAGGACAGAGAATAAAGAAAAAATGGGCTTCCTGCTGCAGAAGCTATACGATGACAGGAGGTGACAGGATGATCATTTTAACCCGAGGCCTGACCTGGGGCAAAGGATCCCAGGGAAGAATCTCACTCGAGGCTGATAAAAGCTACAGGTGCAGCCTGGGGGCCCAGCTGGGTTTACTGACCAGAGCTCTGCCGCCTGGGCTCAGGGCCTGGAGAACCTTGCAAAAGGACGGACTTGGATAGGATTGCTTCTGACTCGAACCGAGTCCGACTGCTGTTCATCTGCGCCTGTTACATCTTCAGCTGCATGAAAGGCATACCTGAGCGTGCTTACTGAGTAGAGTTTGGTTTGAATGGCCTGATGGTGACGCACAGCAGGGAAAATGTTAGGAAAAGGGATACTCCCCGGAAAGAAGTAGGGCAGTGAGGAAAATGTGGATACACGGGGCATAGAAAAGCCACTGAGCTCACTAAGGTAGTGCTCTCCAGTAAAGAAAATCACTACCCCCCGCCCCCTTGCCCTTGGTGGCAGCAAAGAAACAGGGCACCTATTGTTTTGGTCAGCCACATGCAGTTGGCCTTAGTAAGAAATACGTCCACTGGTCTGCAGCTAACCTTCCCCTATCACGGGTCCAGGGGAGAATTAGCCCTCCTGCCCTAAGATGTGTGTAACAAATCTACTTCTCTCCTGGACGCCTGGGGTGCTGCTCAAGAAGATGACAGGTAATTTTCTGTGTTCTGTGGTTCAGATGAAGAACCTCCTTGAGAAAGGGTGGCAGTGCCATGACCTGAGACTGGCCTTCCAATATGAAATCAGCAAGCATTTTAGCAGCCTCGTGGGGTTCTGCCTGAAGAAGGTTGCAGAAAGCAGCTGGAGTCATAGACACTCGAAATTGGGAATGTATGAAGCAAGATCTTACCCCACTTTAGAAGCACCTCCCATCAGAACTCTGATTGTCTCCCATCTCTACCCGGGATGAAATCCTTTATCAATAAGCCTAATCTATGCTTCCACGTCTCTCCCCCGTCAAAACTTCTAGTCTTGGGTTTAGAAAATAGGTATGTTCCAGAATATTAGCATTGTTAGTTTCTATGAAGAAAACTTGGTTTTTGCTTTTTCATTTCTCATAGAAATCATTCCGTGAAAATAATTCAGTGGCATGGAAACCCCTTGTTTCATCATCACTTAGTAGCCTGGTCATTTGTAGAGCATAAGTTGCATGACTGAGTGAATTAAGTTTATAATTAACAGTCTTTCACATAGGTTGACAGAACTGATCTTTCCCCCAATATATAAAGTTATCAGGTAGGAATTATTCTTACTGTCTTACAGTTGAGTAAACTTAGGCGCATAACATTTAAGTGACTCAACCAGAAACACAAAGTAGGTTAAGTGGCAAAGTCAGGTATAGAGCCCAGGTCTCTTGGGTCACTGATCCAGAGCGCTTGACCAGTCACATGGTATGAGACAAAATATTAAGTCCACCAGCTGTGTTTTGGTGAGTACCTGTTACATAACACTGTGTTTGGTGATATGGGTGTCCACGAAAAGGAGATGCTATAGTTTTTTCGTCAAGAAGCTTAGTGTTTAATGGAGATATTAAACTGTCACAACCTAGAAAAAATTAAGTGTAATGGAAGGTGCGTGAAGGAAAAGAACAGCGTTCCTGAATGCACCAAAGAGGTTCCTGAGAGAAGAATTGAAACTGAATTTTGGGCAGAGATAAGACTGTGTAACCAGAGGCCAACAAGCGTGAGGGTCCAGCAAGCAGGGGATTGTGGCCAGAGGTCATCTGGCTGAAGGTAAGACATACAAGTCCAGTCTGTATCTAGCGGTCTGGCGGTGAGGTCTGAAAGCTCAGCATAGGTGAGCCCTGGGGCTTTGGACCAGTAGAGTGAAAAATCAAATAGAAACAGTCTGAAGGGACATTTGGGTAAACCCACGCATGGTAGTGACCTGCGATGCTAAGCCCAACGTGGTCAAAGAGAGCACCCTGGCTGGTATAAGACAGTGGCAGCGCGCAAGGAGGGCAGAGCACGACTGGGGCTCGTGATTAGCGCAGAAGCCTGGGGTGGGGTGTGGAAGGACCGCTGCCCGAGGTGCAAGTGGAACTGAAGTCGGAGGATGTTTGGAATTTGAACAGAAGAGGGAGAAGCCGTTCCAGATGGAGACAGCAAGAAGGACGGAGTAAGAAGTAAAGATTCTGACCTGAAACAAGAGGAAGTTACTGATTGAACAGAGAGACCCACGATGAGATAAAGAGATGGGAATGGCTACTCTGGGGCCTGGGAAGCAATTAGAGTTTGGATGGCATGCAATAAGCACATTGGTTCTGGAGAAAGGAAGGTGTGATGAAAGCAGTTTTAGGAAACCAAGTCCGGCAGCAGCAGTGTGTCGATGGGATTGGAAAGGGGGGGAAATGAGAGGCAGAGAAACCAGCGGGGAGACTGTCAGTAATCTGGGTGAGACCGTGGGGGAAAGGTGACTATGAGGTACATTCCGAAACGAAAGCAGAAACTTGAGAGGTAAGGGAAGATGTGATGGGTAAAGATGACTCTTGAGGGTCCTCATTTTGGAGACGAAACAATAATGGTTCTGCTGGATAACAGGTGGCTTGGAAAGGAACCCCGCCCGTTTTGGAGGGGGCAGTTTATAGTCAATTTGAGGCATCCAAATAGAGACACTTCAACCTGTGAGAACCCGGACCTGGAACTCAGGAAGAGGTTGGGGCCAGCGATGCAGCTGGCTGTTGATACCTGACAGTGAACAAGACCCACGGGAGAGGGAGAGGGCCCAGCGTAAGGAAGTGAGAGAAGGAAGAGCAGCCAGCACAGGAAAGAGAATTATGGGAGAAATCAGTAGAGAACCAGCAAAACACATTATAGGCCTAAGAGGATTTTGCAAGTGAGTTGGACATCAACAGGGTTATCAAAGGGAGAGAAAGCTGAGGTTGGGAGCTGAGGAGAAGGCCAGTGGATCCCCAAAGAAGGAAGGGGGTCAGTGGTGGCATGCGAGAGCAGTGTCTCTGTCGCGGGGTGGGCGCCTCCTCCAGCATTAAATTACCTGCTGGCCTGTCGCCCTGCCCCCAGCCTGCTCAGCGTCTCCTCCTTGGTCCTCCAGGGGCCTGCTAGGAGAGAGCTTTCTCCAAAATCATAATCAATGAATAGTTATGTTTCTGAAGTACAAATCTAATCATAGGTTTTAAATTGGATTTGTGAAGTACGTTGGAAATGAAGGAAGGTTGTGTAGCTCGACGTGTGAGCCTCTGTCAGTGTGGAGAGAATGAGAGAGGGAATTAAAGAGGGGAGAGCTGGGACGAGCAGCTCTGTTTCAAAAGGCAGAAAGGGAGCAGGGGCAACGGGAACAGTAAAAGGAAGTGAGCGTGTTTGAAGCAAAAGCAAAGAAGCCCTTGCGTGTGGGATAAGGTGTAAGGTGAAGGCTCTGCGAGTCGCTCCTCCCTGGTCGTCAGCGACCTGGGGCACCAAAGGCAGACAGACGCCTCCTTCAGCTCAAAGCCCCCTCCCCCATGAACTCTATAACCCCCTTTGCTCACCACTTACAGCTCCGTAGGTGATAAATCTTTCCTTCGTTCCAAATGAAGGTACATATTTGCTTATTTATCATCAGTTGCTTCATTTGCTCTTGATTTGTTTGCCTTCTCAGTACTTCCCTCCACTGTTTACCTGTTTTGCATTTATTGTGACTCTGGCCCCTTAACTGCGTGTGGTGATTGCCATTAACTCTGCACCTTCTGGCCTCTTCGAATTCAGTGACTTGCTCATCACTACATCAGCTCCAGGCATAGGACCTCATTCCTGGAGCCACTTTCTTACATAAGTGAGCTCCTCCACCACCGTCATAACAGCCCCTCGTGCAGAGGAATGGCTTGCATCGCTCTCTGTTGCCTGTGACTAATTCCGTGTGACCAGAAGGAAAGCAGTCATAGAATCCTAGAATCATGGCGTTTGGCAGGAACTTGAGAAATCTCCCTTCTCAACCTCCCACCCACAGGGCACCCCTTCTGTTTAACTTTTTTGTTTTATTTTGATAGCTTTTCTCTTGATTTAAACTGTGCCCCAAATAAATATTGGGTGAGTGATCCAGGGAGCGGTTTGAGAGTTGACATTAGCAAGCTTTTCAAAACTTGGGAATTTTGTTGGACTTACAATTATGCACACCGTACCTGTCCTCCCTGCCGAGCTTTTGCTTTCTTGCTAATCACTGTCCCCGTCCACGGGGACTGCCCTGGGAGCTCTTGGAGGGGAGATGCAGGGGAACCAGATGACAGACCCTGCGAAGCCTCAGGCTGTGACTCCAAGGACCCCACCCCTTGCTAAATGCGTCCAGCAGTTCCAGAGGTGCATTTTGAATGATGGTGGGTGAGCCTTGTTCATGGTGCAGCAGTTTGGACGTGGCGCCCATGCATTAAGCCTGTGTGAACCCATGGGGCCCGTCAGGTCTCTGTGCCATAGGGACCCTGTTTTGTTTCTTTGTCATTCAGCATGCCAGGCCGCACATGCCTAGTAAAGACACAGTCTTGGTGGGCAGGGGAGCTTGGTTTGCCTTCCCCCCACCTTTGGGAAGGAAAAAGCATGGCACAGGTGGGAAAGCCTTGCTAATGCAACATAAGATTTGGAGACCTCCATCATACCAGGTCAGGTAATCCGGCTGTGCTTCTTGGGGCATTTCCCTTGTTCACTGACTGCCTCTCAGTGGCCAGCTCCATAGGTGTGTGTGTCAGACCCTTCCAGTATGGTGGCAGCGAGAGAGGTGTGACTTGTCCTGTAAAATCTCTAAACCCACTGGCCATCTCACAACATTTAACAATCCGCAAGTACTGTCTTTTCCAGTTACTCGTATTTAAAGACAAACGCCCTTGTGTCTGCACCTTCTGAGTATAGGGATCAAAGAATAGCTTATTGTCTTACCCCAGGGCTGGGCACAGGAAGTGGAGTTAGTCTTTGTGCCCTGGTAGCATTTGCCCCTTACACTGCCCTAGCCCATCCTGGTTCTCTTGTGCATTCCTTGTGTCCCTTCCTGGTTCTCTTGTGCATTCCTTGTGTTTTGCCTCTGCACGTACTGTTTTCTGACCTGCAGGCCCTCTTCCTTCTCTGGACTCCCTACTGGTCATATTAAACCCTACCTTTTTTAATTCTCCCCTGTTCTTCCCAGCCTGGAGTGGGCAGAGACTGTCGTTTTTGTTCATTGCCAAATACTTGGTGCCCAGCACATAGTAGGTGCTCAGTAAACATTTGTTGGCTGAAAGACAGTGATTCTCCTTGTAAACTTAGCTGGCACCTGATATAGTGGGGGTGCTCAAAAAAATGCATACACATGACTTGTATTCATCTTTTGTTATCGGTATATATTGAGTATTACAATTTTAGTATTGGTTTTTCCTTTCTTAAAATGTGTATACATTTTTTTGGCACCCCCTCAGTATATGGCACCCCCTCATCTTTCCATACATACACATCAGACACTAAGCTTCTTGAGAACAGAGACCAAGACTTTGTATCCCCCTCCAGCAGAGTCTTGAACACACCAGGAGCTCAATAAATACTGGTGATTGCGTTTATTACATGATCACTCAGTAATGTTCCCTGAGCAAGGGGTGGGGGTGGGGATGCAGGAGAGTGTCTTTCTCCCGCTCTCTTACATAAAACCACCTTGAGCAGCATTTTAAGGGCCCCCCTCCTCCCACCCAGCACTTGACTATTTAGAAAGAATATTCTTAAAAGCACGATGCTGTTAACATTACATTCCTCTTCTAAAAATTTGCAAAAGACTGTATAGAATTGTCCAAGAGTCAGTTATGCAGTGGTTGGCTAGTTAATTCCTGAGTAAGCCACTCTGAAAACTGATTATAATCCTGCTTCAAATGGAGAGTTGGGAGAAGGCCAAAAACGGGTATATTATTGTGTCTTGTAGGAGGGAAGAATCCAGCAGATATTCACTGAGTTATGGCGCCAGGGCCTTCCTTTCTTCTGTTATTGTAAATTATTGTTATAGTAGAAAAGCCAAATCAGCAAAGTGGGACTCCAGCATTGCACTTCCTCTCAGCTGAGGTCTTATATAATGAAGACCTTCATAAACAAACATTGCATAAACTTAACACGGCATCTCTCCGATTAACGTTCATGCTGTTTAATGTAAAGTGGAATAATTGTTTTACGGTCCTGATTAGCTCTAAGGTGTCCCTTGCTTCTGGGGTAGCTGTTGACTAAACCTATTGAATAAAAGAAAAGTAGTCTTACACCCCTCCAAAGTCCCCAGTACACAGCTAAAAACAGTAATTTTGCTGAGCTACGGCCACTTGTCTTCCTGCCTCTGACCTCTCTCCTCTGGATCGCAAACTCAAATGCTCTAGGGCCAGGCAGGTAGTTCTGTGAGCTAGTGAGGACGGAGCAGATGGTACACAGGTGTGCCATTTAAGGGGCAGCGACTCAGCCTGACAGAATTGCTGCCAAGAACAAATGTGTAGTTGCCAGAGCTGTAGATTTTCAAGAAAAGCTGGAAATCCAAACTTTTAGGAAATATCACCTGATTTCTAAATGTTAATAAATAATTCAAAAAAAATTGTTTTTTCTTTTTTTAAAACTTATTGGGGTGACAATTGTTAGTAAAATTACATAGATTTCAGGTGTACAATTCTGTATTACATCATCTATAAATCCCATTGTGTGTTCACCACCCAGAGTCACTCAAAAAATGTTTAAATCCTCTGCAGGCCAAATAGTCTGTGTCTCTGTGTTGGATGCTTCCAGTAGGATGGCGCTTTGCAACCTTTGTTCCATTCCCTCTGGCCTTTCTGCCTTTGGGTGCTAGAAAATTCCCCTCAGGCATCATTCATTGTACCACCTACCTTTTCTGTTTTTTCCCTTTCTTCTGCTGCACGCCCCCCCCCCCCCAGCCATTGTTTCTCAGTCTAGTTGTGTAGGACACAGCTCCCTGGCCCATGCTGGTATTAGGAGCCTTGAGCTCCCCCCACCCCACCCCACCCCCCTGGCTGAGGCAGTCAGTCACCGGTCAAGGGTCCTGTTGGCAGCCAATCGGCTGCTCACGGCAGCTCAGGCCAGCCTCCAGCTGTCCAGGGAGAGCTGTTATTCACAATCTTAGCTGTAGATGGTACAGCTCACTGTCCCATGTGGGAATCAAACGGGCAACCTCGGCGTTAGGAGCACCGCACTCCAACCACCTGAGCCACCTGGCAGGCCCGCTACCTACCTTTTCAAGGGGGTGTTTAATTGATTCCCTTCCAGAGTGTCTGCCCCTGTAGGGAAGGGACCAGATGGACAATGCTAGTACAATGCTGGGTACCAGGCAGAGACTTGTCGAAAGAACAAGTCTTCAACTTACATTGCATGATCCCTCCTCTCTTAGAAATATGTCTACACGTGGGTATTAGTTATCTGTCGCTGCGAAACAAATGTCCTCAAAACTCAGTGGCTTAAAGCATGATAAGCATGTATTATCTCACATTTTCTGTGGGCCAGGAATCTGGGAACAACTTGGCTGGCCAGTTCTGCTTGAGTTCTCCAGTGAGTTGCCCTTCAAGCTCTCGGCCAGGGCTACAGTCATCTAAGGACCTGGCTGGGCTGGCAAGCTGGTGTTGGGGGTTGGCAGGAGGCCTCAGTTCTTGTCATGTGGGTTGTTCCATAGGACAGCTTGAGTGTCCTCACAACGTGGCCACTGGCCTCTCCCAGAGCGAGTGATCTGAGAGAGAGCGAGACACAGCTGCAATGTCTTTTATAACCTAATCTCAGAAGCCCTATGTCATAATTTCTGCAATAGCCTATTGGTTATGCCCATTCAGTGTGGGAGGGGAGCATCGTGGAGGCTGGCTGTCACAGCTGCGCTTACAATAGACCCTCAGTCAATCCTATGTAAACAAATGATCCAATACTGAGAGGAGTTTTTCAAAAAACCTAAAGGAATGATATTTATGTCACAGTACGTAATATTCATGCCATTTACTATTGTGTTTTTGAACCTTAGAAACTAAATATCCTATTTTTATAGCCTGTCTTAGAACTGTCTTCCCTAAAGGGTCCAAAGCATTTTTAAAACATAAATTTTAAAATGCTACCTGTATCACCCTTAGAGTGATAGATTTAGGTGTACCATCTGCTGTCAAGGGATCTGTCCGTTATTGCTTACCTCCATTTGCTTCATGGGCATTCCTTGTTCTCACATTCTCTCAGTTGTTTGAAATGACACTTGTCTACTGAACCTAATGTTTTTTAAAGATTTGAAAGAAATCCCCAAGAAGTAGCATCTGGAACAAAGAGTAGTACCCCCTTTGATATAATAATAGCACTTGTGAAAACAGATAGCCCCCGGCGATTCCCTGGGGCCCTCTGGATTGGTAAGGGAGGGGTGCCGGTTCATCAGAGGCATCAGGGATTCCTGCCACAGGACCCATTTCTGGTAGCTCCTTTCCAGACTCCCCACCCCAACTCACACAGCAGGGCTGAGTGGGGGGCTGCTGGTGTTCTAAACACACACACACACACACACACCCTCAAGCTGCATGTTGCCTTTGCTTCCTTCAGGATCACCCTTCATACTCATTTTAACCAGATTTCGCCTTAATAAAAATGTTAAGGGGAAGGAAAGGTGCCCCAGTGTGATTTCCCTTAGGAAAATTCCCACTGGTAGCTAGTTCTTATTTGTTCGATAAACAAAACCTTAGACTGGGAATTGAAGGTCAAACAAGCAGAATCCACGTGGCACATTTGCCTGTGCACCTGGGGGAGGGGGCCGGCATCGCCCCACCCTCCACCCCGCCCTCTGCCTTGGCAGTGGTCACCAGGCGGGTGTTGGTGAATGGAAATGAAATGTATAATTCATAAGGCAGAGGTGGCGTGCGATCTGTGGAAGGGGGGTGGTGATTACAGAATTGAGAAATGAGGCTGCAGTGCGTAAGTAACCTTTCTAGGTTAGAGGCTGCTGTGATAGATGGCCCGCATTGTTCTCTTTCTGACCCTTTTCTGAACTTCCCCTTAGAAGAACAGAGGAAATACAGTTCTGTCTTTTCCCGTATTGTTTTTGAATAATACCTTCAGATTCCAGCTTTTTGCATTTCTGTTCTTCCGTTTGGGGTTTTGCTTCCCCCCTGAGCTTTGCTGCTTCCCATAGAAAACTGTAGCCGCTAATTACTTTATCCCAGTATTAATGGCAAATACAGAGGCTACACAAATATTTGTCTTTATTGAACATAGTATGCACGGGAAAGAAAATACCCCTGCAGTAGCCTTTCCTCCTCTCTGCCCCACCTTACCCCGGCCAACCAAGACAGTCCTGAGAATCGTCCTCGGCAATGATGCAGGTGGGCCAATGAAAAGTGTGTGGGACGTGGCTGTCCGGTAGGAACAATGATGGACCCTGAGGTCCGGCTTGCAGACCAGAGTCATCTGAACCAGATGTTAAGGTGCGCGCAGGAAGAACGCTCACTCACATTTAAGCTATTGCTGCATTCCTTAGAGAAAAACAAAATAACAAGGCTGGGGAATGTGTGCCTTGTGTCTTTCATCAACCTTTCCTCTGTGTAACCCAAAATACTCAGTGTTACACCCTCGACACATCCCTCCACCGGCATTGGTTTCCTGGTCTGAACTGTGAGTCCCCAAGTGATGGTCCCTAACTTTCGGCTCTGTGATCATCTGAAGTCTGTCGGCCTCTGGAAAGTCAGGCCACCCGAGAGGAGGGAAGAAGGAAGACTTCTGTTTGATTTTTCACACAAGCAAGCACCACTAAAGAGTCAGGCCGAATTGTTTCAGCCTCAAAACTGAAATCTCGAGTTGAATTATGGGGCTATTTAGGGTTGTTTTGTTTCTTGAAAAACAGTCTTTTTGAGGCCAAGTGAAAAGGAACTACACAGTTCTCTCAGAGCCTGTCCAGCTGGGGACAGAATTTGGGTATCTCCATTTGGTTGGCTAATGCTGATTGAGCACCTGCTGTATGCAGAGTAACCACACTCAGGCCGCTGAGCACTTCCTTAGGAAGCAAATATAGCTTCTTTCTCCCCAGGGGACTTTTGATCTCATGGGGGAACCCGGGGCAAGCCTAAATACATACATGCAAAAACCAAATGATGCAGCCGACACTCTGTCGAGGCAGCCTGACAAGCAGCCGCTCGGTTACTTTAAATGATATTTCAAAACCTTTATTCTTTGGCAGAAGAGACACTGAGCTCTTCCCACCAATCATCGCTGCCATTCTTTCAAACATCCATTTAATTGCTTGTGGGGTTTTTTAAGTTGATTTTTTTTTTTTTAATCTCCCTAGCTGCCTCCTCTCTACCACACTCCACTTGTTATTTCTTTCTTCATCCCCAGATAGTTTCTCCTTTTTCACCCACCACGCCTCAGCTTATATATATTTTAAAGATACACTTCCTGTGTCAAGCTTCTCCCATTAAAAATAAATGGAGCTTTATCGGTTTCTATTCAGATTTCTCCGTGGAAATCCCCGTTGCCAGAGAAGAACTAGGAAGAGCTTGCTTGCTCCCACCCCTTCTCTTCCCTTAACAATAAATATATACCTACATAAAGAGATAAGCAAATAGTAAGAATTCCCTGTGTTTACTTCTTCCTCAGCTAGTCCCTTCAGTTCAGCGAACATCTGGGGATTGAGCAGCATGTCCTTGCACAGTGTTGGGTGGCAGGGAAAAGGTAAAGAATCTGTAGCCCCTTCCAGCGCATGAGTGTGAAGCACGACAAACAATATCTGGAGGACATCCCCCCCCCCCCCCCCCCCCGCCCCACGAGGTGTGCAGAGAGACATAACGCACCGGCCAGCACCTCAAGATACTTCCAGTCTCGGCGAGAAGCTAACTATAGGCTGTTCTCATTTTAAAAACTAGTAGCTGTCGGTGGAAGGATGAGTGAGTAGAGCTGAACCGGCAGTAGATACAAGGTGGGAACACAGACTAGGAGAGCCTCAGTCTGGGAGGGGCCCTGGAGGAGGCAGGATGAGAGGTGAAAGCCTGGAAGGCTTCAGACCCAGCCAGAGAGGTGCTTTCCGCAGAGCTGACCGGCAGGGGACGCAGGGGATGCCTGGGGGTGTGCAGGGGCCGCCCCCCGACCACTCAGTCCCCCACTCCATTTCCTTCTTGCTCCCCCCACGTGAGGCCCTGCCTCCTTTCTTCCTTTCTTTTTCCTCTCCCTCTTCCAGCTGGCACGTGGCAGCTCCCTGATTCCATAGTCTGGTTAGCTCACTTGGCGAAGTGGCGTTCAGTGCTCAGGAGGACGAAGTGAACTTTTGATCTCTCTTGCTGAAGGCTGCTCCGTTCCGGAGGCATGTGCGAGGGTCCCAGCTCCTGGCTTATGAAGAGGCTCCATTGTCAGGAAGAGAAAAACAGTTTAGGAAGATGGGGCCGCGGTGCCCTCATCTGGGGGACAAGTGACGTCCCTTCCACTGACCCTCTTCCTGGGTGCTCCACAGTTTGCTGTGGATTTCTCACAGTGCACTTCAGCCACTGTCCCCGGTGGGTTCCGTCCCTTCGTCCGCTGGGAGCTTAAGGTTCAGGTGCCTTTCAGATCGCGCGTGTCTGCTGCACTTCAGCGCCCCCTAGTGTGAGCTGTAAAGAGCCAGCTTAGCTTTCCCTCTGTGGCCTAAACATGAGAAAGCCAACTTGGGCTTTGTTGGGTTTTTTCAGCTCCTTTAGGAAAAGTTGAATGTTGGGAGGTTTTCCCTAAATAAGCTGCCCTTGGCTGAAGATATGGAATTTATGCCCACTTTGTTTGGCAAACTGTCCCGTTCCTAACTCCTGCTGGAACAAACAAGCAGCCGCCATGGGAGCTCCGTCCTTGCCCTGACCGTGGCCGCAGGTAAGGCCACTCTGCAATGTCTCCTGCTGGAGAGTTGGGTGAAGGCTGTGTCCTCGGTCCTCTGCTGCGGGGTTGGTCTCCTGGCAAAGCCAGAATGATGTGCACTCTCCCAGCCTTGTGCACCTGGCTCCTCTCGCCCTGCTCACACCTGCCGGCTGGGAAACGGCACATCCTGACCTTCCCGTGTCACCGCCGACTTCACGGTGCAGAATGGCTCCGGGCTTTATTTGAAGACTGGCTTAGGGGGCGTATTAGCAGGCTTCAGCCCTCGTTTCTCAGTAGTTCTCTACCAACAGTGCAATACAGGAGGGAGGCTCCTGAGGGTCTGGGAACATCCCTGTGGCTGCCACGGAAATTCACCCTCCAATGTGTGTGCATCTTTACTCAATGGATTCTTTTTCATAGCTCAGGCTTCTGGCTTCTGCTCTCTTAGTTGTAGGTCTCCAGTCAGCGACCCTGAATGCAGGTTCCCATCTTCAGTCCCAGACGATCAGCCATGAACGGTGCCTCATGATTTAGCCCTATAGGCCACATGGTCAGATGGGGCTGTCGGGAAAGGAATTGTCTGAGGATGAGCCTTGTTTCTGTTACAGTTCACTTGCTAAGAGTTCAGAACTCCGGGTCCTCTCCAGTGCGGGCATAGGGGCCTCTGGAAGGGAGGCATCGTGATTCTTCAGCTTTGTGTTTGTTCATTCTTTCTTCCCACAGACATTCTGAGTACTCGCTGTGAACCAGTCAAAGCTAAATATTAACCAATGAGAAGTTTTACATTTAAATCAATGAAGTTGCATATTAGTAAGTGATATTACCTGCTTAGTATGCTTTTATCTGGGGTAGAGGGTGAGCTTTGAATTAATTGATTAGTGTGAAAGAGGCCAGCCTTTTTTCCTGGCCTGATATCTCATTTTCACTCTACGGGTGGGTAACATATCACCACTCTGAATACATTGAAGATGCTGCATTTGCAATTGATCCACAGGAACTGAAATAACCAAATTCCCTCCCAGTGCACAGAAAAGAGGAGTGGACTCGGGGAAGCTAAAAGGTGACAGCAGGTGACTGCGTCTTGGACCCGACCTTCCGGTGTCAGCAGGCTTCCTGGGGAAGCTCTAAATGCACAGTTTCAACCCTCACTTCCAGTCAACAGGCGAACAACAAAGCAGAAGGGAAACAATCAACAAGAGGAACTGAAATGAATGTCAGAGGCTTTGTTTCCTTTCTTGCTCAGCCAGCTGTGCCATTTTCCCCGTTCCAGGCCTTTGGGCTGAGCCCCTTTTGGTTTGAGCTGGAGCTCCTGTCAACCCACCTGTTCAGATGCCTGTACCTGGGCACAGTGGCAGGGTCTACCTGAGGCTCGGCGTCTACATCACTGACATGCACATACATCCCTGAGGGCTGCATTTGGCCACCGCATGTAGGTGGGAGAGCGGATCGTGTCAGGAGGGGATAGGAGAGACTCTCTGTGATGGTGGCCACGTTCTGTTTCTCCACCTGGCCGGTAGTGACACTGGTCATTGTTTCCTGATAAGTCACTGAGCTATAATAGGTTTTTGCTTTGTGCATGTCTTTGGATGTGTGGTATCTTTCACTGTTAAAAAAGATTGAAAGAAACTTTAAAAAAGAACTTGGAACAGTACATGTGTAAAAAGAATCGCTATATGTAGATACATGCAGAAACCTGTGATTCCGTGTCCCTGGCTGGCAGGTGCTTCTACAGACATTTATTGAGCATGTATTTTGGCAAAAAGTACGTGCATTAAACCTGGTAAAACTCGAGTCCTGTGGGGTGTTGGGAAGTAAGAGCAGGCTTGGCCCAGGAGCCTCGGTTTTGTGGTAAAGAGACCAGAGACCAGACTGGGAGATAATGGGGCGCCTGGGCTGGATGCAGGCTCAGTGGGCACCAGGCACCTCAAAAGGAGAAGGGATTTGACAAGGCAGCGTGAGCATCTCTGAAATGCCCCGTTGTGGGGTCCAAGCTGGTTCTAGGAACCTTTCCTCATTGAGATTTACAAGGAATTTAGAGGCTAACATCAGAATATACTCCGGACATCTGAGCACTGGTTTCTGACTTATACCGACACCATCAGAAGCCTTTGGAGATTATGGTCAGTTAAGTTTCAAATCCAAACGTTTCTTCTGGTATATAAACAAGAAAGTTAGATTTTGGCCCTGCACTTTGCAGAGTGGCACTCGTGCTGGGAATCACAGATCAGCATGGGGTGGGGATATTATATACATTTAGTGCACACCAGGAAAGAAGGTCTCATTCGGAGCCAAGATGAAAAACAAAACAAAAAACCACTGCTTCTCTTGAGTTTAACATTATACTGGAAATGGTCAATTGAACCAAGGAGGCCAGCTTCCTTTGGGAGACTGTCCAAATGTGACATGACAATGATGTGAACACCTAGACCAAACTGTGACTATACATAATCCACCTTCCATGTGGATATAACATCAGTTCTAAAGTCCTGAGCAGTTCTGTTGGTGATAGCTGCAGATATTCAATGAAGACAGAATCACCGGGGAGGTCTTAACATGAACCTCATCAGCACGCAGCTTGGTGGTCATCGGTAATGGCCCCTAAGGTGGAACTTCTGGAGCGTCTCTGCAGCAATTTTGCAGCGTGTGTCACATCCAGCTGGAGCCACTCACAGGCCCGAGTGGGGTGTCTCTCCTCGCTCTCCGTCTGGAGTCTGAGCCTTGCTCCTTTGCTGCAGCTCCCTGCATCACAAGGCCATCTTCAGCTTATTACAGGGCAGTATACTCTCCTGGGGTGGGGGTCGGGGGTTTCTAGAGATCTTAGGGTCCATAGTGTTTGGCAAGGCCATTACAAGGACAGCCTCCTTGTCAGCTGGGCTCAGTGCAAGCTCACACAATGGATGGGCTCCTGGTCAACCTCACCCGGTTTCATTCCTGGAGCTCCACCCGTGGGTCGCTTTGTCTTTCTCATCTACCCAGCACCCCAGGCACAGACAAAGCTATTTCTCTCCTCGCTCCTCCTTGCCGAGGAAGCTGTGTCTTTTTCCAAATCAAATCCCAGGCTGGCCTTGGATTAGCCAGGCCTCGGTCAATATGTAGATAGATCTCTACTTGGACCTTCCTGGATCCCCCAGACATGGTGCATAAATCCACCTTTTAGGGGTGCTGCTCCCCATTTTCCTGGTAGCCCGCCTGTCCAGAGCCTTCAAGCTTTAGATCCAGTTTCTCTCAAATAGCCTCCTTCTAGTCCCCAGATGTCTGTCCTGTGTTTCTAGGGTCCTGTGTTGCTTTGATGTAAGCCCTTGCCTCCCACTCTGGGTCACCAGATCAAATAATGGCTCAGCGCTCATGTCAGCGTTTCCAAATCTCCTGATTTTTGCAGTGGAAACATAAGATTTAACAACCCCTCTGAAATACAATTTTACATTTTGATTGCTTCTGCCCTAGCCATACCGAGGTTACTTTCAATCTACATATATTTGTGGGAACGGGCTTCTCCACTGCAGTTCAATTCGAGTCCACCTTATAATATCAGTGATTATAAAATACCATGGGCTAATAGAGTGTCTTGCTTCCAAGGAGTTCAAACTGCTTTATAATTCTACCGACCATAATTTATCTTCATAAGCTGCTGTAGAGACAAGAAAAAAAGCAAGATTAATAATCACATTTTATAGATGGTGAAATAAAAACTCAGAAAAATTGAGTAACATTTTTCCAGAAATGCACAGTTCTTCCTGTGCTCTCTGATTGGCGTTGCAGATGGATTGCCTAAGTTGGGAGTGGCTGTGAACCCTGTACTTGTTTTATTAGTATACTGTGTGGATGATCGAGACAATGACGCTGGTCTTAACACTTGGCCGGGGAGGTTGGGCGAGCAGGAGCTTGTACCATGAAAGGAAATGCAGAGTTGGGACCCTGCTTCCCTCTGCCAGGAGGGAGTGGGGGCCATGGGCAAGCAGCTTTCTTTCTAAAGCCAGGTGGTAGGTCCTTGGTTGTTGGCTATATTAATCGTCATCTTTTTTTATATAAATAAATGAAACAAAAGGTGTTTCATGTATACGTTTTAATAGATTTAAAGAGTTGTCCTAATGTTTCAACTTATAAAGAGGAAAACAGGCTTTAAAAAAGAGGAAAAGGGACGCTCTCCATTTGATTGCTGTCACATGACCGTAGGCCTGTTATAGATAAGGGATTTAATATTTGTTGACTGCCTCCTCTATGCCAGGCCTGTGGTGGGTGTTTCTTAGCGCACTCTGTTTAATTTCACCCTCGTACCAGCGTCAGGAAGCGTGTGCACAGCTGGACCCTTACAGAGCTGAGTGTCCCTGGGAGCACGGGGCGCCCAGCATGTGTTGTGTGTCTTCACTCGGCTTCTGTGGTCTCCCCACCGCTGTTGGGGGTCACTGCCCCAGAGGGTCGCGTGACCTGCACGTGATCTGGGAATAGCCTAGCAGCTGTGTGCGCCCTCAGGAGAGCTGGTGGAGCGAAATATCAAAGCTTCAATAATTGATGTGTTGAAAATGACAGTTGTTGATTCTCTTTTTACAGGAAAATAGAATTTTCAGTGGCTTGCTATGGGAATGTGGGAAAGGAGCAACCCCTCTCTCACTTACGTGCAAATTTTGTCTGATACTTCATGTATGTTTAAAGTATTTTTGATGTCCCAAAATAGCAATGAGGAGAGTCTGTTAGATGATCCCGGGGTGTGGGGGGGTTGGGGGGGTGGCGAATGAAGGATGAGTCATTAACAGAACCCGGGTGATCTGAGCCCAATGGGAAAGGTCATTTCTCAAGTCAGCGGTCCTACCTGCTGTGGAACTGAACTGAGAACAGAAACAGCCCTCATGGAAAAAACAGAAATGTGATTTTTTTTTTTTTCTTTAAGCAGGCAAACTTTGAAACAGAAAGGCCAAGGAGATGGTGCCAGCTTCAGGAAAAGATGGTACCTGTTGCGGGTATGGGGTTGAAACAGAAAGATTCATTCCTTGTGCAAATGTATAGTGAGCCCCTACCATGCTCAGGCACTGTGCTCGGCCTGGAGCTACAGCAGTGACATGGGGAGGGGGCCGGAGGGGACATGCACTCACCCTGCCCCGTGCCTGGAGGCCGCCCCACATGTCCGCTTCCCAAGCCTCAGCTCAGAGCGCTCCCGGAAGCCCTCCCTGCTTTGCCGGCTCCCCCAGTGAGCCCCTCCTTTGTGTACTGGACACACACTCGGCCCGCGGTGTGTTAGCTCTTGGCGTGCTTGGCCTCTGACTAGACGGAGACCTCCTGGAGGAGCTGTGAGGTCCGGTTTGTTTTTCGATCTTCGCACCCAGCACAGTGCCTGGCATATAGTAGGCATATCGGAAATGGAGGCTGAACATTCGAATATGTGAACGAATAAGTGGAGCTTGAGCCAAATACTGTCACAGAACCAGTCTGGGCAAGACTCATTGGCAAGTCTGGGTTCTCCTTCACTGAAGAGTAAATAGGCCTTAGAACCGCCGAACGTGCTTCAGGTGTGCTAAACACAAAGAAACAGATTTTAGACTTGGCTTTGAACTTTCGGGAGCGAAGAGGCTTATGGGTTAGCCGCGCAGGGGACACGGCATCTGGCAGATCACAGCAGAATGGCCTCCAGTCCCCCAGGGATGACTGGGGGGCGATGGAGAGGTGCCTTCCTTACCGCAGGGCTCCTGGCCTGGGTGCTGAGCACATTTTGGGGGAGCTCCTGCTGTGTGGATCAAAGATGAGCACAGCCCGACCCTGCCCCTCAGAAGGCCTCGTAGGGGGCAGATATGCGGACATGTATATGGAACAGGAAGTGCTCGATGAATATGCATTGGACCAATCTGGTTATTCATGTGTGTGTCTTCAGCACCTGGGACACCAGCACAGAGGAAGAGGGCGGTGTGTCCGAGGGAGGGAGGGGGCGGGGAGCAGGCAGGCTGTGTCAGAAACATGATCCATGTATCGTGTGTGCAGACGAAAGGACACATTCGTAGGGATGAGGCAGAATTTCAGGGTAGATTGGAAAAGGTTGAACCCAAAGGCAAGAGACCAGTAGGGGCTTTCGAGACCAGTAGGATTGAAGATGGCTTAGTTAAGATGGTAGCAGTAGGAGCTCGTGGGGAACTAACTTCAAGGAATTAAGAAGAAATAGGCTCTAAAGGACTAGATCTCGGAGGCCTTTTCTGCCCTAAGGTCCCAACCCTACCCTGCATTATCCTGGTGCCACCTCCGGCCCCCGCCACTCCCTCTAGCTTTTGTGCTGTGACCCCTTGGTGAGCCGCTTGCAGACAGGCATCTCCGGTCCTCGGGGCCAGCCCTGTTGCAGGTGCCTTGCACAGGTGAGCGTGGCTGCACGGTCATGCCCACCTCTGGGCCGTGGTTCCCGCCTGCACGCAGGTCTGCTCTTCGCAGGCTAAACCCTGCCCCTCGTGCCCGGGCTTTCATCCCTTCATGAAGAGTCAGCCCTTCTGCTCCCCTTTCTTTGCACTGCCTTACAACTTTTAATCTGAATCACATATTGTGGCACTTTCTTCTGTTTATTAATGGTTTATTCAATCAACAAACCATTATTGAGTGAGTGGCTACTAACTGCCAGGCACTGTGCTGCCCTCGTGGACGTAGCAGGGGGAAGGACAGTAAGCAGGTGATTGGGAAAGTGCTGTAAAGTGACATTTATGGCACTGTAGATGGAAACTAACTGGTGTCCAGGGAGGCCTTTCTGTGGCGGTGACAATTAAGCTGAGGTTTGAAGGATGCGAAGGAGGCGGCCATCTGAGAGCCCACAGAGAGAGAGCATTTGAGGCAGAAGCATAAGATTGCATAAGGGCTCTAGGTCCAGAAGTAGCTTAGGGATTCTAGAAATTGAAAGGAAATGGATTGGGCTGGAGCTTATTGAACCAGGAGAGTGGATTTCAATGACAGTGGAGACCTGGGCAGGGTCCCCATCAAGGAGAACCCTGTGGGCCATGGAAGGATTTAGATTTCATTCTAAGTGCAGTGGGGAGCCTCTGAAGGGCTTACAGCCAAGGGAGATGTGACCTGTTCACTTTGGCAGCTACGTAGAGAGTGGATTGGAGGAAAGACAGACCACAAAGGAGGCTCCAGGTGTGACAGGAGACCCAGGGCCAGAGTGGTGGCAGCAGAAGTAGAAAATCAGGAGCCAATTTGAAATAAACTTTGGAGCTGACCATGTTGGTGGATTGCGTGGTGAGGTTGAAGGGAGACAGAGAGGCCTCAGAGATCATTCGCAGGTTTGTAGCATGAGAGGTGGGGCGGGAGAGAGGGGGGTAATTTCGTTTTGTGAAACAAGAGGGACAGAGGGAGGAATATGTTGGGTGGGGAAGGGGGCAGAGGGGAAGAGTTCCCTCTTAAACACACTCAGCTTTTAGCTGATTGTGAGACATTCCAGTGGCGATGTCAGGCTGCCAGAACATAGTACATCGAGAGCTGAGAAAGGTCCATGATGGAGATAGACGTTTGGAAGTCACGAATGGAATTTAAACCTGTGGGAATGGATACGATTACTGTGTCGGTTTCTTAGGCCTGTGGGAACATGCACCACAAAATGCATGACTTAGAACAACAGATATTTATTCTCTCACAGTTCTAGAAGTCCAAAATCAAGGTGTCGGTAGGGCCAGGCTCCCTCTGAAGCCACTGGGAGAGGATCCTTTCTTGCCTTTCTCCAGCTTCCAGTGGCCCCAGGTGTCCCTCGGCGTGTGGCAGCATCACGCCAATCTCTGCTTCCGTCTTCACCTCATCTTCCCTCAGCATCTGTGTCCAAATCTTTCTCTTTTAAGGACACCAGTCCTACTGGATCAAGGGCCCAACCTACCCCAGGATGACATCATCTGAACTAAATTACATCTGCAGTAACCCCACTCTCAAATATGATCACGTTCTGAGATACCAGGATTAGGATTTCAGCATGTATTTTTGGGGGGCATAGATTAACCCATAACGATGACCTAGAACAAGGATGAAAAGAGAGAAGACAAGGGGTCCTAGGACTTTGTCATCATCTTGCAGTTGGATGGAGGACAAGCCAGCAAAGGAAACGGACAAGCCACACGCAGAGAGGCAAGACAAATATGGGTGTGTGTGGCGTCCTGAAACCCCAAACTGTTTCAAAGCAGAAGGGAATGGTCAGCAGTGAGAAAGAAATGTGGCTCTTGGGTCACAGAGCTGAGAAGTTGACCAGTGGATGTGACAACGTGGTCACCGGTGATCTTGACCAACACAGCACTGGAGTGGAGCATAGGGTGGAAGTCCAGTTAGAGGAGATGAGAAGACGATGTGAGGCAAAGCCGGGGAAACCGCAGGAGATGACACTTTAGAGATTTGCCTCTGGCAGGAGAACAGAGAAATAGGGCAACAGCTGCAGGGAGAAGAAGGGATTAAGGAAAGGCTTGGTTTGGGTTTTGGTGTGTTTTGTTCTTGTGTTTTGCTTTTTTTTTTTTAATGGGAGATGCTGGCGCATGTTTGTATGCTTGGATTAGCTCTATTTTCGTATCTGTGTGTTTATATTGTGTATGTTTTGTATTCCACTTTAGTTGTTATATGTGAGTTTTGGAGTTGCCTTCCCAGCATCGGGGCCCCTTGGGGACAGGACTGTGCCTTCTATTTCTTTTGTCTTGCATCCATCTAGCCTGACACCGAGCATTTGTTCATTGTAGTCACAGCAAGAAAAACATTGTGCTGTACTTATCATGGCACCAGGCATGGCTGTCATTTCATTCTCTATTGGAAAATAACTACGAGTGATTTTCACAGGCCCTGTTCATGTAACGTCAGCCATTTCCCGAGGTTCCAAATGACCCCCTCAGGGGCGTGAGAACCAGTTAATTAACCCCAGAGGAAGGGCAGACCCACAGTCACCTCCAGAGAAGTCCTCACGGAACCAGACCCGCCTGTTCCTAAGACCCAACCTGGAGACTGGAGTGTCCAGGCGGCCAAGTGCAAAGGTGCAGGTCACAGGACTAGGAGGACAGAGATCCAGGCACGAGTGACCTGGAGCCAGGAGCCTGCCAGCGGAGGGGCTCCTCAGGAACCGGCCTCAGATCTCTTCTCCCGGGAAAAAGCCTGAGTCTGCGTGGGGGGACGAGGTGGGGGACACACCTGACCCGAGAACAGAGAGGGCAGAAAGAGAAGCAGCGTCTCACACATGTGCACATGTGTAATAAAAGCATGCTGTTTTCTCTGTACTGTTCTTTCAGAGATTGCCTTTTCTAAGTGCTGTGGGGTTTGTTTTTTCTAAATAAACCAAAACCATCTCTAAAGAGATTGCATTGCTAGAGGCAGCTGCCATGATGTCGTCAGTTACACACGATGATCAGGTGACTCTGAAAGCCCTGGTGTGGGTGGGTGGAGGCTGGACACAGTGAGCTAGGCAGGCCATGGAATCGAAGGCCCCGTGATACAGGACAGTCCAGCACTGACGGGCCATCAGACCACCACAGGCAACCCAGTGCATCAGTGCCAGGGGGCCAGAGTGGCCTCCCGTGTTTATGCAAATGATCAGCAACCAGAACTGGAGGAGACACAGACCAGAGAGAGGGCCACGTGCCCGGCAGGACACTGGTAGCTGAAGGTGCCTGGCAGTGAGGGGACAGGGACACGGCAGGCCCATTAAGTAGCACCAAGGTACTCTCCCCCACGCTCCACAGTAACTCCGTCCTGGGAAGGCCCAGTCGTGGACTGCAGGAAAAGCATGTCTTGCTACCCAGACCAATGACTGTGGCATTCCAGAAGCACCCACCCAGCCGCAGTGCTGAATCTCCACCTCAAAGGAAGTGAAGAAACTCTTTTTTAGATCAGAAAAATCAGAAGACTTTGTAACAAGACATCTGGTTTTTGGTTTGTTTTTTTCCATACTATGATATGGAGAAGAAAGGTGAGCAATGAGAGCGAATTTATAGGAACAAGGTGGGGAGATGCTTTTCAAGTGGGGAAAATTTCAGCTCGAAGCTTCGAGGCAAATGGAGGTGTTTTCATCACACCCTGCTTCCCTCCTCTCAAGCTAAATGGATGAAGATAACCTAGATAGAAAAGGCTCCCCAGCAACCTTCACTCCCACAACAGGCTGCTGAAAGGGTAGGCGAGGGGCGTCTTCTGGCGTTGCTTGATCAAGTGGGAAATTTTTAGAGGAAACAGAAGTTGGGCTAATGCATTTCGTGATCAGTAGAGTGCCCTGAACCTCGTCGTTTAAAAAACATAAACTGTCTTCCCATCTCAGACTTTGAACTTGGTTTTCTCCAAGATGTACCCCTCCCTACTCGAGACAGATGCTCAGAAAAGAAGATGCCCTCTGTGGTCTCTTTGGTTTTGGTTACTAACTACAGGTGAAATGTTCTTTGCGTTGAGGTGATTTCTTTCAGAAGCTCCAGTATGTAATCTTCACCTCCTGTCTGTGAATAACTCCTACCGTCGGGAACGAGTTTATAATGGAATTCCGATTGACACCCCGATTATGTATTCATGAACATGGTTCTATAATTGTAATGTTAGAGAACTTTTTAGGAGATTAACTTGTTAGAAGCTAATGAAAAAACTAGTGTTTCCTTGAAAGTGTAACACGGACTCCTAAGAAAGGGACACCGGCATGAACCGCTATTGGGTTTAATCCCATTATGCTGGGTGGAGGCAACTTGTTTTGTATAGATTATTAAAAACAGAATACCTGTGTTGGGGAATTTCTTTGGAAAACCTAGGCGTTGTCTAAAGATTGGTTTCCCGAGTTTTCAGCTACAAAAGAGAACGCCTGAGTATCTAAAGTGGTTCTTGGCTCATCTGGTTGGAGTGTAACAGTAATGGAGTCAGTAGATGTGGTTCCCTGTAGGTCTGTTCCAGAGCCACAGACCAGCCATCGGACCCGGCTCCCCACTAATGGGGAGGAGCAGGCCAAGGAATGGAGGAATCACTGCCACACAGCTGAGAACACAGGCCCGTTAGAGGGGTCAGTGATGGCACCCTGGGTTTGAAACATAGGATTTTATGTAGAATTCATACAGAAATAGCTGCCTGCATTTCCAAATAGCTAATGCTTTCTTCCGTTCTTCCTTCGCAGGGCCCCCGAGATCATCCTTGGGTTACCATTTTGTGAGGCCATTGACATGTGGTCCCTGGGCTGTGTCATAGCAGAGCTGTTCCTGGGCTGGCCGCTGTACCCGGGCGCTTCCGAGTATGATCAGGTGGGTCCGAGCAGCACAGGTATTCACATCAAGCGCTCGGTTTTCACTCGGGTTAGCACTTTGTGTTTATGACATGAATGTGGGTGGGGTTCTGGGGTTATGTCATCTCCCGAACCTTGCTTCCCCCAACCTTGCTTTTCTTTCTTTATTCCTCTTTCTTTTTTTACTTCTTTCTTTCCCTATAGCATTGTCGTTTTTCCTCAAAGGCACTAGGACCAGGAGTCTACCATATGTACAATGACAGGAAAAGCCTTGACCTCATTCTCGTCTTTTCTTGCAGATTCGGTATATTTCACAAACACAGGGTTTGCCAGCTGAATATTTATTAAGCGCAGGAACAAAGACGACCAGGTTTTTCAACCGTGACACAGACTCGCCGTATCCTTTGTGGAGGCTGAAGGTAGGAAGAGCATCCCCTCCATTGCTCACCAACACCCAACGCTCAGGGAAGAAGTGGGGAGCTTTTGACAGCAGCACGTTGATTCTGCGTCTCACTCGGATTGGGCCGGCGTCATGGGGGAGGGGCGGCTGTTGTTGATACGGGGTTTGGATGAATGGAAATGTTCAAAAGCACCACTTTGCTTGGCTTGCAGAGCTTGAGTCCCAAGCTCTGATTTGCTAAGCTCCCGGGATTTAATTGATGACCTGTCTGGTTTGTGTAGAGAGAGAAATGAATGACCCCCAGCCCTCAAGGAGCTCCCAGTGCAGAGGGAGGCCAAATGCGTGCAGCAAACCCTCGCCCTGTAACCTGTGGCAGAGGGCCGGGGAGCAGCATTTGAGCCGGGCTCCAAAGGATGAAGAGTGTCTTCCAGGCAAAGGAAATAGCTTAGGCAGCCACGGCACCCTGAGGCCCGGGCAGGGATCTGTTTGTCCAGCTGGCACGTGATGCAGCGCCCCGTTGCACACCATAAACTCGGGTGGCTTCGCTTTCACAGAAACATATTTTGCTTTCACTTTGATCTACACCTAGTAATTAAAATTAATGTATTTTCCTGGGAAGGAGAAAATAATGGAAGCTTTAAGTAAGTTTTCTGTTCATTTTAGGTTCTTCTTCTTTTTTTTTTTACCAGAGAGTGAGTGGGTGTTTTCTGCTTATGTTTTTGGGGTTTTTTTTTACAAAAGCCATAGCCAAATTCTAATACGGTTGAAAGATAATGTGAGGCCAGTAAGTTACAAAAGATTTACTAGAGATGTTTGGGAGCTAAGCAAGCACTCTGGGGCTATTGGTGGGAGGGCTGGCATCTGGCAACTGTGAGGGTGAGTGACTCAAGGTCAGGTCCAGTACAAAAGAGTCCTGGGACGGAGGAGGGTGAGGCCAGGCAGGGGCCTCTTCTGTCTTAGTTAAGAGCCTTGGTCCTTCTTGTCCAGCTGTTCCTGGGATCGAAGCCTAGATCTTAGCAGTTCCAGGTGTGCTAGTCTTAGTGAGATTTTGAGGATTAATTACTTGTGATCCAGGGGTCCAAAAACCCATAGTAAATGAAAACAGCACTTTCCTAGACGAAGGGTAATGGGGAAACCGGATGTGTGTGCCCCAGCCCCAGGCGGAGGGGCGGTGCAGAGCACAGACTCCAGAGCCAGCTGCCACATACCGGCCATGTGACCCGGCAAGCTCCTTAAGGTTTCTATTCCTGTTTCTCCCTCTGGGAATGGGTTGGTAATCGTCCTACCTAAGATTGTAGTGAAGAGCCTTAAATGAGTTCATGTGCTTTAGAATTAGTGCCTGGCACGTAGTCAGAGCTACATGTGTAAGCATTTGATGCATAAAATTAAATTAAAATTTTAAAATGTGTGGGAAAGGGCTTCTGTTTTTCCACATGTGAAATTTTACCTTATCCCTTAAATTAGGGAAGAATGTAAAGTTATCATGGATATGGCATATCTTGCTTTTCTTGGAACCCTCCAGACCTGACTCAGAGCAGGCCCCAGCAGGTGTTCATGGGAGAGAGGGAGGGGGAGGGAGGGAGGGAGGGAGGGAGGGAGAGGGAGGGAGGGAGGGAGGGAGGGAGGGAGGGAGGGAGGGAGGGAAGGAAGGAAGGAAGGAAGAAAGGGAAGAAGGAAGGGAGGAAGGAAGAGGGATGAGTTAGTGTGGAAGATGAAGAAAGAAAGTAATTAGTTTGCAGGTTACTTTGAGAAGAATCAAAGTCTCCTCTAAAAAGTGGGGAAAAGACCCTCCGTGAGAAGCAGAAGCTCGAGGGTTTAAGTCACAGTGACCAGAAAATAATTCACATGACTCATCAGTTTTTGCCTCTCTTGACCAGACACCAGATGACCATGAAGCAGAGACGGGGATTAAGTCAAAGGAAGCAAGGAAGTACATTTTCAACTGTTTAGATGATATGGCGCAGGTAAGCAACGTGGGTGAGTATGCCATGTTAGCCCTTTAAAACCCAGCACAGCAAGACTTCTGCAAGAATAATGTAGCAAGGCGTGTAGCAATCCACATTACTCAACTGCAGTGGTTGACCTTGACCTTAAACAATGATATGCCAGCCTTAGTAAGAATACCACTGGATTTGTGGGACATTTGAAAAACCTTACACCAGCTCCTTAAAAATAGCTTCAGTTTATTGGTTGCCATTTTTGAAGTAGTACTGGCCAGTCTTACCGATGTTTTCCTGAGAAGAATTCAAGCCCACTACTGCATTTGAGTGCATTGCCCGTGATTCAGCGTTACTTCCCTTGTGTAACAAGGTACCACGGTTCTGGAGGCTTGAAGTTCGAAATCCAAGTATCAACAGGGAGATGTTCCCTCTGAAGACTCTAGGAAGAAACTGCCCATGCCTCTTCTAGCTTCTAGCCCCTAACAGTCCTCAGTGTCCCGCCATCCCCCATGCTTGGCCTCCTCCTTCGTGTGGCCTTCATCCTGTTTCCTCTTATTTCTGTGTCCAAATATCCCTCTTTTTTTTCCTCTTATAAAGACACCAGTCATTGGATTTAGGGCCCAGCCTATTCCAGTTTGACCTCATTTTAACTTGATGACACCTGCAAAGACCCCATTTCCAACTCAGGCCACATTCACAGGACCCAGGGGTTAGGACGTGCACATATCTTTTGCAGGGACACAAGTCCACTCACTACACTGTCTCTCTCAGCTCACTGGAGAGACCACAGGCTCTCACTTTTGTGCTACAACTTCAGCTATTTTTAACGTAAAGACTAGTCTAAAATCAGGGCAACCCAAAGTGAATTTTTCTTAAAAGCAATGAGAAATAAAGCTAGAGACCCATAAACACTTAGCACACCTCTTACTGAAGATAAGTGTAACCAAAAACCGTGATAGTCAGTAAAGTATACTTGTCAGTTGATTGGAAGCTTAGATTGTCTGAGGAAAGTGAAATTGCTTTCCAGAGCATGCCTTGGAAAACGTAGACAGCGCCACAAAACTGGTCTTTTCCAAGGCTATCCTAGTATAGACTTGCTCTGGGAAGAAAAATTCTGTGTTCAGATATCCTGCTTGTCATGGTCAGAAGTAACCCCAATGAACACAAGGACTGAAATGATCCTGGCCCTAACTCGGGGAGCTACAAGAAGACTGATACACGTAGATGTAGGAGGGGTCACGCGGGCCCCTACATTTCCCTCTGAAGGTTAAATAAAGAAACCTTTTTGCATCTTATTTTGTACTACTGGGTTGTAGTTATTGTTTTTTAATTGCGGTAGAATACAGAGAGCATAAAAGTTACCGTCTCACCATTTATAATTGTACAATTCGGTCGTAGTAAGTACATTCACATTGTTATGCAACTTATGACAGCGCCTCCAACAGGGCAGACACAGCCTCCTGGGAACTGGGAGGGGGTGACTGAGAGATTGGGGTGGAGCTGCAGGAGAATAAGGGAAGGCGGGGACGGGGGAGGCATAGCAGGGTCTCTCTAACCTGTCCCTACTTACTTCCAGGTGAACATGACAACAGATTTGGAAGGCAGTGACATGTTGGTGGAAAAGGCAGACCGGCGGGAGTTCATCGACTTGTTAAAGAAGATGCTGACCATAGATGCTGATAAGAGAATCACCCCGATCGAAACCCTGAACCACCCCTTTGTCACCATGACACACTTACTCGACTTTCCCCATAGCACACAGTAGGTGTCCTGCTCGGGGCTTTATACCGGGGCTCGGCAAACTTTTTCTTTAAAGCCTGATTTAAAGATTTTTTAGGTTTAATGGCCATACAGTCTCTGTCACAATCACTCAGCTCTGCTGTTCTGGCTGAAAGCAGCTGTAGACAATTCATAAACAAATGAGTGAGGCTGTGATCCAATAAAACATTATTTCTAAAAACAGGTGGCCAGATTGGGACCCTGGGCCACAGTTTGCTTTACCCCAATAAAGGAGGGGACGGTGGAGCATAGGAAAGTTCAGGGTTGCGTGGACCAGACTCTGGGTGTCTGTGCATGAAGGGAGATGCTCAAAATGACTGGATACGGAGGCAGAGCCACTTCTAATGCCAGAGGTCACTCCCAGGACCATTCCAGGGAGGACTCAGTCTAATTTGGATTTGGGTTTGTTCATTCATCCATCCATCCATCCATCCATCCATCCATCCAGTGTGCTGTGTGCTATGCCAGGTGCTGGGGGTACACTGGGGGGCTGAGGTAGAGATGGAGCCGCTCCCCACTGGAGCTTGCAGTCCATAGGATAGAGAAAGGTATAAAACTAATGATACCCAAATAGCCTGGCTGATATCAGGGAAAGTATAGGGTGTGATGAGAGCGTGTGACGAAGGCGACTCGCTTGGGGCGGGACAGGCAAGATCCTGGGGAAGTGACCGCTGAAAGATGAGTGAGAGGGAACTGGTGGAAAGGCCCATGAAAGCAGAAAGGGCACGGCCTGTGCAGAGATGCCCCCACTGGCAGGGACAACCCTGAGAGCTGGGGGACAGTGGGAGAGATGAGGCCCCAGGATGAGCCGAGGGTGAGCCTTCCGTGGTCAGGATTTTGGTCTTGGTCCTAAGAGTGAGGTGGCGTCACTGCAGGACGTGTAAGCAGGGACTGGCTGGTCAGAGCGTGGTTACCAAGATCTGTCCACTGCTGCTTGGTGAGTCAGTGAGCCAGGAAGACGTGCCCATCACATTTGGCAACTTGGAAGCTGTTGGTAACTTAGTGGGAGCTGTTTCAGGGGATGGCAGAAGCAGAAACCAGCTTAGCAGGATGAAAGACTGAGAAAGAGGTGAAGAAATAGGAAGCTTTCAAGAAGGAAGGCTGTGAAAGGGGAGGGAGGAAATAGAGGGGAGACTGAGGAGGGCCCAAGGGGGCTTTCTTTTAATATGGAAGAGATTTGAGCGATTTTAAATGCTGATGGGAGTGTCTGGTAGCAAGTGAGAGATTACAGATAAAGGATGCTCAGAAGAGAAGTTTCCTGAGACAGTGGATGGGGCTGGGATTCAGAGCACGGGTAGAGGAGTAAGCCTCTGTCACCGGAAGGGTCGTGGATGTTGGCAGGTGCGCTGGTCTAGCGGAGCACAGCTGAAGGAGTTCTTCAGCAGCTCTGTCTTCTCTTGTTGAGAGCAAGTGGTTGGTGGTTTAAGAAGGGTAGGGAAGTTTAGGTAGTCGGAACAGAATACAGAGCAAATTGAACAGAGACATACAGTAGAATTGAGCTTGGAGGTTGGACACAAATCACGTGGGGTGTCACTGAACTCCCCAGGTGAAGGCACAGAGGAAACAGGTAATTGGGTTCATCCAGATTGGAGTTGTGCCAGGCGGCTAAGAGAAAAAGACAGATTGACAGACTTACGTTGTTGGCAGTAGAGTAACGTATAGGAAATGGGGTGGGGGCACAGTTCAGCTCATAACTGGATAATAAGAAATCTCACTTCAGCCTCTCAACCCCGAGGCACTTGGGATTTGAAACGCACATCCCTGGGTGTCTGCAGGGAGCAGCAGTGTACTCAAGAGAGCACCAGATTTTAGTTAGGGTCAGGAGGAAAAGGGGATATGTGAGAAGAGGCTGAGGATAAGAGACCTTTGCAGAGGACAGTGGGCCCTGCTGTGGCCAGCCTCAAATGAGGCCGAGTGTCCAGGCTGGACTTGACCTTAACCAGCCTACGAGAAATGAATGGGTGGCGTCCACCACAGATTGTGCTTCCTCTAATTTCAGTTCTGTTCCTTATCCGTTAATGTTAAGCAAGTCAAATCATATTACAACAACCAGACACTGAGTCTTTAATTTAGAACCATGTTTGAAACAAGCAAACTCCAGTACAAAGAAGGAACTTGAACCCGTTTCTTGCAAACTCTTTTTATGATGGGATTTGTCCTGTTTCTGGGTGTGGTAGGGGTAAGTCAAGGGGATGTCAGTTCAGCACCACAGAATGGTCTTTTTACATTCAGGGCGGAGGTGGGATGATTGAGGAACAGCTATTGGGAGGAAAAAGAGGGGTGCTCTCCAGAGGGCTCCCGTTGGCCATCCACACTAAGTCAATGAGACAGTCACCCACATAAAGCCACAGTCACGGTTGATGACCTCAGGGTTCTGTCGGTCCCTGGGTTCTATGAGGAAGCAGCAGTAGAATGCTTCACTGTCCTTGGTGAAGACCGAGCATGGAGACCATGAGCGTCAGCTTCAAATTCAGACCTTGGTGAGGGTCCCAAGAGGACCACTGACCACTTATAACTCAGAAAATCGGCCTCAGAAGGAGAAACAGGTCTTTGAGCACACCTGGGCTTACCTGGCAGTAAGCCTAATCCCTAAGGGTCCCCAGAACTTGCTGGGAAGACTATGAGAAGTCCGGGTGAGAAGAAGCCTCCTGGCCCACCTGCTGTAGACCCCACCCATGGAGCTGGACCACAGCTGCCCCAACATCTAGATTAATAGTTGAAAGAGACCCCACGCATCCCTCCAAACCAGGACTCTAGTGCACAAATTCCTTAAAAACCATTCTCATAGGATTAACCCAACGTGAAAGTGTTTGCCTCTTCCTGAAACTCAGAACTCAAACCATTTCAGAATATTCTGAGTCTAAAAGCTTTGCATTGAATTGTCACAAAATCAGTGAAGCCTTTAATATATTCCAAAAAGACTACAAAATCCATCGTTTTATTGCTTCAGCTTCCATGTGAAAGCACTTAGCAGTGTGCTTGGTACTTAGAAGAGCTCAAAACGTGTTGGCTTTACCAGCATTATTAGTTTTTTTTTTGGTTTTTTTTTTTAGCTATTGGTTACCATAGAATCTGTTTTCCTTTCTCTCCAGGGTCAACAGTCAGTAAATATTTATTTCATGGGCACTGTGTGGCCAATGTAAGTCGTCATCAACTCAGAAAGAAAGGATTCTCTGAGCATATCTAAGTCAGTTCGGAACATCTTTCATGGAAAGAGTGTTTTAGGATAGCCCGCTAGCACCTGTTCGGCCCAAAATACAGCTCACCTCTGTGATATGCAGAAATGGTACATACTTGTAATCTTAGAATGGTAGAAAATTATTTATTTATATTCAGTTATTACATATAATTAAAATAAGCTTAACATTGAACTTTAAATGCTGTTTTATTATCTTGAATTTTGGCATTTAAGGTAAACTAAGTTCAGTTAGAAGAAGACACAGATGTGAGAAACCATGTGTAAATTCTGAAGGACACTTTATGGTGGGTTTTGATCCTGGTGTCGGCAACACATTTGTACTTTACTTTCATAATGAGGGTTTTGTTTTGATTCACAAATGCAACGGAGGGTGGGGGCGAAGCGGGAGAGGATTTTATTTCATGTAACTGGGCAAGAATTAGAAAATAAAAAGGAAGGATGAAAGAAGTTCACGAGGATGTATATGTATGTGCATACACGGAGATTGCCAGTAATTAACTCTAGACCTTGGCAAATGACCTCTCCTCTCTAAATTTCATCCTTACTTGTAAAATAGGGGCAACAATGGTCTCTCCCTCTCGTGGTTGTTGTAGGACTGGAGTGAAAGCATCTGCACACAACACCCACACTTTGAATCAATGTTAGCTGCTATTATTAATTATTGCTATTATTGTTCTCATTACATCCACAATTCTGGTGGGAAGAGTGGCAATAGGGCCATAGTAGGTTGGCTAGTGCCCTGGCTGTCCCCTAGATGGCGCTGGTGCCCCAGAATAGCTGGGAAAGATCAGACCAAGGGGCCCTGTTTGGGGAAGGTGGAGGCAGATCATAAGCTGCTGTTTAATGTTCTAAATCAAAGAACTTATATGTTTGTTTATGGGCCAGAAAGTACTCTGAAAGCTGAGAATGAGCAGTGAAGCTGGAGGCAGATCAGCGATATGAGGAAAATGCAGTGACAGCCATCAGATCTGTTGTGCTGTGGAGAACCTGTATCCATCCATCCAGGGTGGGGAGACGAGGTAGAAAGACAGTGGGGGAAACTCATCTAAATAACATTGACTGTTACAGACATAGACTTTACATGAGAAATCCAGGAAATTTAGACTAAAGTTAAGTTCCCCCAGTTTTCTTTCCTGTAAGGATTAACTGTTGTCTCCTCTTCCCTCTCCATTTTCTCCCCCTTTCTCCCACATTCCTCTTGTCTTTCCCTTGTGCCTCTGTCTCTGCCTTTTGCATGAACAGCGTCAAATCATGTTTCCAGAACATGGAGATTTGCAAACGTCGGGTGAATATGTACGACACAGTGAACCAGAGCAAAACCCCATTCATCACACACGTGGCCCCCAGCACATCCACCAACCTGACCATGACCTTCAACAACCAGCTAAACACTGTCCACAACCAGGTAAGTGGGGAGCAGAGGAGAAAGGCAGGGCTGACAGCATCAGGAATTATATTTTCCCTCCAAACCCAGTCAGGAGACAGAATTCCTCCCATATCACATACAAGAGACAAAATTCCACTAGTGTCATATTCAGTTCCGTAAAAAGGTGTTTGTTTCCAAGGTTATTTCCTCTGAGAGCCCCAGGCACTCTTTGTATCAACTGCTGGCCCCGCTGAAAGATCCCAGAAAAGACATAGTAAGGAAGTTGTTTCTGAGATGGTACCTCTTACCGCTTCCCTCTGTCCTGAAGCGGAAATAAGGTAAAGGAGATGCTATGATTCTTGTATATCGCGCATCGGCCTGGTAAAGAATTCTAGAACTGGGACACTAGTAACCATCCTGTCAGGCCCTTGCCCCTTGTCCCCACTCTGCTGGCTCCCCATGATCTCCTTTCAGATAGAATATGTTCTCTCTCCAAGTCGTGGGGAAATGCAGTTCATTAGTCTGTCACCAGAATCCCAGCATCTGGAACTAGAAGGGACCGAGAAACTAAGGTTTTCTTCCCACAGATTTCCAGCCTTTTGCAGAAAATTAGCAGAATCTAGCACCTAACATGCTGCTTGCAATATACATGGCACCCAGGGAATCTAGAATAAATACTCTCTAGGTCCCAGCTCAGGGGGTCTCTGTTATCTAAGAGACTTTTACTCCCATCTTACAATCTTACCAGATCTCGCAAAGACATGTCCCTAGACTTTTTCAGTCTTGATATCAATCTGTAGTGACACCACTCCCCTTCGTGTGTGCGCACACACACACCACACATACACACCCCTCCAGAGGAGAGGAGTGTGTGTGTTCTAATCCTGAAGTATGAATGAATACCTCCACCTGGCCATCCGTTCTTTTGGACAAGTCCCCTACTGTCACTGAGGCGTCACTGACCCTGTTTTCCTAGGTCATTCCTGCAGCACGTTGGGTTGCCAGTGCCTAGTTTTACCTCCCAGCCTGTCCTCTCTCTCTCTGCCTAAACTCTAGAAGAAGCCCCCTGAGGTCACTGGTATTCTTAAAGCTCTGCTGAGGGGAAGAGCTTGTGCTCTCTAAGGCCAGAGAGTCCAGAAACAGCCCCTCCCAGTACCTCGCCCAGCCCTCAGGCTAAAGCATCGCAGCCAGACGGGTGAGCTCCTGGGCGGATCTCTCCATGGTTTTGTTCTTCATCACCAGAGCCGCGTTACAATGAGTAGACTGGTGTGGCTGGTGCCAAGAGCTCAGGGAGCAGAGGGAGACCCATTTAGAAGGGAAGGTTGGCCAAACCGTGGGTAGGGAGTGCCAGACCAAAGGGCATAGGCCGTGTCCATTAGGCAGTGACTGGAGATTTTTGAGCAGGGCCGGTGACATGCACAAAGTAGTCTTTTAGAAAGAATTTTCTCGCCTCTGTGCCCAAGGGCTGGAAGAGAAAGGGTACAGGCCAAAACATCACTAGTCAGAGCCTCACAGGTCCCAGGCACCAGCGGGGAGGGTCTCTGCTGAGGAAGTAGCCACCGAAAAGAGATGGGGAGGGGGGACACTGTGAAGCGAAAAGCAGCAGGACCCGTGACTCATCAGAGGGTGAGACAGTCGAGGATATTGGTGCCCCAAAGAGGGAAGATTGGACCCAAACCCGAGGGGAGTCTGGACTTTGGCGTGTGAGTCTGAGCAGGCAGTGGGAACTGTGTGTGTGGCCTTCAGGAGAGACGGGGCCACGGAGAGAACAGACAGGAAATGCTAGACATGTCATCAATAACAAAACACGGACACTGGGCCACACGTGTCGCCCACGCGTTCCCAGTCACATGACCTGGAGTCTCGCTATGTGATGCTGCACAAACAGACGCTTAGCGTTACAATATGTTCCTTAAAATGCGAACGTACTCCACATCGTTTAGTCATCACCTTCAAACAAATGAATTTGCTTTGCACTGAAATTCAGCATAAAAGCTAAGTATTAAAAATGTAAAGTGAAATTTTATCCTCTTATCAAATTTGGCACGCATACATACCCTTCCTATAATTCTATTTGTGTGTGTGTCCAAGGTGTCCTTGTGGTTCCGTCTTCCTTATTCTTCAGTCCTCGTAACCTCTAATGACCAGACCTCTTGTAAACAATGGTGAATTTGAGCCACTGGTAACCTCCACTTGCGGTGATGGAGGCTCAGTGTAGAGAAAGCTAAGATGGGGTGAAAAGGGACAATTCCCAGTGTAGAAGTTATTTTCCTTCTGCTGTCTTGCTTCACATGGAAGTTCAGTCTCAGATGATGTTTCTTTCTGAAAGAGAAAAGAGAGAGGACATAATTTCCACATTTGTCTAACCCGTCTGCTTTTCAAGTTTCGTGACCCACCAGCATCTTTCTCTCTGCCTTCCAGCCTTAGTAGCTGAACACCAGTGTAGGAGGGTACCAAGCAAAGAAGAAATACCCCCCACTCCATGTCTGTTTCTATAGCATATTTCTTTCCAGTAACTGCTGTGTAGCCTCCTAAGAGTATCTAAACAGTGCTCCCTTAGACCTGAACAAGACAGCCTCCTTCTGGCCCCACCTCCAGGTATGTGTGCTTCCATGTCACACTCTGGGTACCTAGGCCTGGATTCAGCCTCCCAAGTATGGACCACACCCCCAGGTCCACATATGTGTGCCCAGAGCCAGGCACCTGTGGGACAGAGCCGGGGCCGGGAGAGAAGGAAGGCAGGACTTCAGCAACCCCGCCACTATGTTCCAGTACACAACCCAAGGACTGCAGGAGTCCTACACTCAAACCTGGCCTTCCAGATGAAGGCATATCTGTCAGAGTGGAAGGGCAGAACGTTCCTCATGCCTAGCCTAGTTTTTAACATCATAGCATTCAGACATACGAGTATGGTACGCAGGCATCAGTTTGCACTCTTGTCCAGGCCCCACACAAGTTAGAACAGGCCTGAATATAAGCACCGAAGGTGAGTCTGTGTCATGTGGCTGCAGGTGCCTGCTTTTTCTCTTGACACTTCTCAACTGTATTTCCACTCCCCTCTGTTTTTGCTTCTTTGCTCTTGATTTTTATTTGTTCTTCTTTGAGTTCATTTGTTTGATTTAGATTCGTGTCTCCCAACCTGCCACCGCCCTCATTTTTTATTTTTGTTTATTTTTGTTTAATCCCCATCATTCCTTTAGGCTCCCACCTCCACCAGTGCCACTCTTTCCTTAGCCAATCCCGAAGTCTCCATACTAAACTACCACTCTGCACTCTACCAGCCCTCAGCGGCATCCATGGCTGCAGTGGCCCAGCGGAGCATGCCCCTGCAGACGGGAACAGCCCAGATTTGTGCCCGGCCCGACCCCTTCCAGCAAGCTCTAATCGTGTGTCCGCCCGGCTTCCAAGGTAAGCATGAGCAGACACAGCGTCTCCCCTGCTCCCGGCTGGACAGCCTCTGAGCTGCTGGCCCCACAGTGTTCCATCCTGGCAACTTCCTGGGGGAAGGCCCTCTTCCTTTCCTTTGGTGAGAGCACCAGCATCACTGAACTTGAGGCCCCTAGCCTACTGTGGCCTAGAAACAATGGGAATTTGTTATTCCACCACCTGCCCGTGATTTTATCCCTGGCCAGCTGTCTGTAAATAAGCACATTGTTTGTGTGCCCCCATTGTTATGTTGATAGCAGCTCACATGCGATGCCCTCTGGGTGGCCAATCCCTGCCAGCCCACCTGGTCCCAGTTCTCAGGGAGAATGTAAATCTCTCTGAAAAGTCCCTCCCAGGCCACCCGCAAATGATTCTGTGGCCATGCATCCCCACACTCTTTTCCTGAGAGCACTAAGAAGCTGGCGTTGACCGTGTACTTGGTCACAGTTTACACGGAAAGTTTGAGAATTTGTTTATGCAAACCCAGGAGGTAAGCATGTGTGGTTGCCCAGTTTCAGAGTCAGTGCAACTCCTAACGGACTCATGTTCTCTCCCCAACACCCCTGGCTTTGACGTACATGATTTTTCTTCCTGTCCGAAGCAGTTTTCCTGTCATAATTTGTCAGCGTAACTGTTCCACTTTTGGTTTTACAGACTCCTTAAATTGACCTTCTAATCTTTGAACACATTCATAGTTATTTTTTGTGGGGTTCTTTTCTTTTCTTTTTGGTTTTTAAAGAAAATTTAAGTTAGAAATGAAAGGGGAGATTTCCACAGGACCAGGCAATACTGGTGAGGTCTGATGCAAAGGGGAGTTGAGCGCCGACACCTTAGGAAGGCTGCGTTCATCCAGCCAGTTCCAATCGCTCAGCTAACCCCTCTCTCCCTTGCGCATTGTCTGAAGCAGGACTGCAGCCCTCTCCCTCGAAGCATGCTGGCTATTCCGTGCGAATGGAAAATGCTGTTCCCATCGTCACCCAAGCCCCAGGAGCTCAGCCTCTTCAAATCCAACCAGGTCTGCTTGCCCAGGTAATTTTTTTGTTCTTATTCCTGGTGTTGCCACTTATCCATGTCAGTGTTCCCAGGAGAGACGTCGCTCCCCCTAGTGCCTCCCTGGCGGTGAGTTAGGTGCTTCGAATCATTAGAATACCTCCATCATATTCTGGGTGATCCCAGGAGAATTACCTTCCTAAGTGTCTGGCTTACAATTCTAAGAAGAAATTTAGACACAGGGAGAGTCTGGGGAAATTATTACTATTATTGTATCTTTCTAATGCAAATTAGTAGGGGAGACCTAAGTTTTCATCCTAACACTACTAATAAGTCTCTGTGACCTACAGCAAGTGAGTTAACATTTGTTTGCCTTGATTTTCTTCCTTGTAAAATAGAAATTATTTTCTCAGCACCAAAGAAGACTTGGAGATGATCTCCTTATTTTATAGTTGAAAAGCCAGGATCACAGAAGCTGTGAGCTGGAACCTTCCTTGTCTGTTTATATAGGTCCTCTGATGGTAGAATGAGATCACAGAGGTGAAAGTGGTTGAAAATGTGTAAAGCGCTGTGGAAATGTAAGGTCACATGGTGATGCAGTGACAATGGTAGTGACAGTTGAACCTTAATACATACATCATCATTATGCCAAGCACTTCAGAAATTATTATTGATGTCATCCCCAGAAACACACTAAGGTATTTGTCTTCTTTTGACAAATAGGGAAAATGAGGCACAATCACTGGCCCAAAGTCACACAGCAATTAGGTGACAGAACCAGGACACAAACCCAACAAGTCTGACATCAGCAGCTGTATTTTAACCACCGAGCTAAACTGCTTCCAAATAATCATTTCTGTTGTTGGTACCAAGGACACCTTGACCTAAATGTTGGTAGTTTAGAAGCAGGTTTATTTTTCATTTTATTTTATTTTACTTTTAAGATTTTATTGGGGAAGGGGAACAGGACTTTATTGGGGAACAGTGTGCACCTTTATTTTTAAATAAGATAGGTTCCCAAAAGGTTTTTTTGAAGTATTTTCAAACACATTTTATTTATGGTGTCTTGTTGAATAGAAGTTTTAGCTTTCATATTAATGTAGTCAAATTACATACGTCTGTTTTGGGCTTTCTATTTCCTTCCATTGGCCTCTCTACTATCCTATTGTCTTGACTATTATAACTTCAATGTGTGTGTTGGTATCTGGTAGGGAAAGCCCTGCTCCCACAGCGTTCTTCAAAATTTCCTTGTCTGTTCTTTTCCTTTCAGTTTTCCATGTGAATTTAAATATCACTCTTACATAAGAATTTTAGTTCCAAAAAAAAATTCTGGTTTGTATTTATTGGACTTGCCTTAAATATATATTTACTTTAGAACTACTGACATTTCATCCCTGAACATGATATGACTGTTATTCCTCTCATTAAAGTTTCCTTTTGTTGGAATAATTCTTAAATATAATTAATTATTTTTTCTAATTGTTTGTCTTTGATTTATAGCAATATACTGACTTTGGTCTTTTGAGTTTGTTATCTAGCAATCCTTCTAAACTCTGTTTATTTCTGATTATTTCCGTGAATTCCCTTTGATTTTCTATGGGGATAATCCTTTTATTTGCCAATAACAGTTTTGTTTCTTCCTTCCTAATCCTTATACTTTATCGTTCTGATATCACTGTGCTGACAGCACCTCCAAAACAATGTTTAATAACAGTATTGATATTGGGCATCTTTAACTTGTACCTAATTTTAAAGGAAATCCTAGCTGTTTGCCATTAGGTATTTTGTTTACTAACAATATTGATAGAGACACTTTATCAAGTTTGCTAAATTTTTTTGATGAATGAATACTAATTGCATCAAATGTTCTTTCTGCATCTATTGAAGTACTCATATGTTTTTGTTCCTTAATCTGTTAATGTAGCAAGTTACTTAACAGATTTTGTCATGTTAAACTGTTCTTGTATTTCCAAGATCAACTTTATTTGATCATGTTACGTTTGATATGTTTGCATTGCTTTTCAATACCAGATTGTTTGTAAATATTGTAGTATTTTTGCGTTCATAAGTGAAAAATGGCATATAATTTCTCTTTCTTATAGAATCCTTATCTGATTTGGGCATCAAGGTTAGACCAGTCTCATAAAATATGTTGTATTATTATTACCTCTTCTTCTGTTTTCTGGAACAGCTTGTTTAAGATTGATATTAACCGCTATTCATCTCTTTGTTCGTACGTCCAAATTGACACTGCAAGTCACCACTAACACCAGCTTCTGGTGACACACACAGTTTTGTCTTGCTGGAAGTGTGTAAACAGAGAACCTTCTGTATTTAAAGCCGGCCCTCTACTCCTACCTCTTGCACTGGTCCTCACAGCTTCCTTTTGTTTGCCCAGTTTGGTAGGAGGGAGTTCAGAGAAGGCCAAGGCAGAGCATGAGAAAGAACTACAGCTCACTCCAGGCCAAAGTAGCTTGTTCATGTTTCATCCGAGTGGCAGAAATCCAGACCAGAGTCCCAGCACTCCTCCTCTGGGCTAAAACCTAAAGAATTCACATATACTTTAAAGGGTACTTTTAAAACCATTTTTGTGTTTGCACATTTAACCTTAGTAAGCCCAGAACCACCTCTGAAAGAAGTAATAATTAGCACCTCTTATTAGCTAAAATAGACATTCTTCCTTGTTCAGTTGGGTGGAAACCAATAGGCTCAGCGTTTTTGAATTTGTGTCAGTCTTTTAATCATAGCAGGGAAGAGCTTTTACCTGTTGCTCACTTGAAAAAGAGTCTCTAGGATGCTGTAAATCTCCTAACCTAAAGCTGTAACTGGGAAAGTGAACAAAAAATATATATATACAGGATTTTAATTACTACAGTGTTTATAACAAGGAACTGCTGGGAGCACGTTGAATGTTTGTCAGTAGGAGATTTGTGAAATTGATATGTGCATAAAATGGAACCCCATGTAGCAATTAAGAAGCACATGGGAGACCAGTGTGTCTTCACACGCAATGATTTCTAAGCTCTACTAAGTAAGAAATTCCTAACCTATCCAGTATCATGTTGTGTCTTTTGTTTGTTGCCTGCTTTCTTTTTCTCTCTGCTTGTCACTTAATCCATGCCAATATGTTAGCTTGTTATGATGGAGCTCTGTCCTAGAAATTTTTAAATGGTCCCTTCAAAGGACAAAAATAAGCTAACCTATGGAAACTAGTATGGTAGCTATTTAAAACAATAGCAATAACTAAACATTTAAACAGATGCCTTCATTTTTCTCTAGGTAAGTTTCTAGGTTTTAAGTTTCTATTATTTATGTTAAATATATCCAAAACGTTGTCATCATTCTTTTTAGCTAAATATTTAAACCTTTTCAAGTATTTTATTAGTGAAAGTTTAGAGACGGAGTCTTTTGAATCCATTGCTCCCGTTAGTTTTGTTTGCTTTGCCCCTCCCCTCCACACCTCCCAGCAGCGTCTCGTGTCCCTCAGAGGGGAACAGTCTCTCTGGGGCATCCTAAGGAGGTGTGCCTGGAAGGAGAAGGTGTCATCACACCCTCTTGTTTCAGTGATATGAAGTGACCTTTGTGGATTGCCGTAGAGTAATGCTGTTTTGATACTGCCTAACAGCTGCTGTCACCTCTTCCTCCCAAGCCCCAAGCCAGAGCTAGCGTCTTGACCACCATTAGAAATCGTGAAGGAGTCGGTAAAGGTGGGACATGGGAAGTACAGTTCTTGGTTGAGATGGTATTGAATTTCTCTCACTCTTCACATGGCAAGATCCAAAACCCACTTTGACGAGCAAGGCTGGAACAGACTCACAGTCCCCCAAGATGTGGAGATGTCTGTTTGCCAGCTCCTTGTAGACCCCATCCTTCTGTGAAGACGCTTTTTACATTCTTCTAGCCAATCAACTCATCACCTGAACCCCATTAAATATTTCCCTTAAGGACAAACTGTTGGCTTGAACTCTGAACTGTCCAGAATGCAACACTCAAACCTCCCTTGGTAACATTTTCGGGAGCTGGGCTTCCCGACCATTCTCTCTTGCTCGGTGCCTGATCATGGTTAATGAACAAGACTTTTTCATACCCTTTTACGCCGTTCCCACCAATGCCTGATTCTGAATAGGGCCGTGCATTCTGGGTAGCGTCTCCAGAAAGAGCTCCGGGAGTATGTGGCTGAGAGCACGGGCTCTGGGATTCCCGTGTTCGGATGCCAGCCCCACCACTTCCTGGTTATATGACTCTGGGAGAGTTTTTGTTTTTGTTTTAATTTCATTCTTTTTCAAAGTAATACATATACACCATTTTTAAAGTTAAATGCCACCACAAACTTAAACAAAAATAATAGTCTCCTGCTCTCTCCCATCCCCAATATCCACTCCCCCAAAATAATAATGTTTAACTGTTTGATTTTATTTAGCTCCATGTTTCTAAAGAACATGATTAAAATGCTTTTTTACGGATTTTTCCATGTCAGGCACCGACTGACTTCCTACCGTGGAAGACAAAGGCTTAGCTCTCTAACCCCCCATCCCCGTGACACACACACGCGCTCGTGTGCTCACTCTCTCCCTCTCTCTTTCACCCACTCACTCTTCCCTTCTCTCATTCCTCCCATATCATTTTGTATTCAACCACTTTGCATTATTTACATAATTATTGTCATCAATATTGTATAATATCATTCTCAGCTGAGCCTCATACTGAGTCTGTTTCCTTTCCTGTACCACTTGTTTTCCCTGGAGGTTTGGATGTCTCACTTCTTTGTGGGCTTAGTTTCCTCTGTGTACATCTATTGTTATGCAGCCCCAAACTCTTCCAGGGCCACGAAAGGTCTGTTTGATGTGTTGATGTGTTGGAGCGTGTCAAGAAGTTCAGTGTGTTGTTACTTTTTTCTCTTTCTGATGATGTTGTTTTGGTATCTTTCTGAAGCTTTTAGAAGACTCCCTTTGTCCATGGTGGTCTGAAATATGACTACATGCTTTCTTATGGATCTTTCTTCATATATTGTCCTGCACACCCTATTTACCTTTTTAATCTGGAAATTTTTCTTCTATTTTTCCTTTGTTAATTTCTTCCCCTCAATTTTCTGTTTTTCTTTGTGGAATTCTTATTAATTGGGTGTTGGTACTTCTGAATTGAGCTTCTGATTTTCATTATCTTCCCCCCCCCCCTTATTTTCTCATATATATAGTCTATCTGTGACTGAGAGGTTTTCTCACCTTTTTTTAAAACTTCGATGGAATTGTTAATCTCTGTCGTCATTTCCAAGAGTTCTTTCTTGTTCTCTGAATACAGATATGGATAGATATATGTTCCTATATATTGTCTTGTTTCATGGAGAGAGAGAGAGAGAGAGAGAGAGAGACAGAGAGAGAGAGAGAGAGGATATCTATATCTATATATAGATATAGAAATATATTAACTCTGTGAGGACATTAATTACAGAGTTTTGGAAATTTTCTTGTTTTTATTTCCTCTGAGTTTCTTTTTTTGTTTTAGTCACTTTCATGTTAGAAGCTTCCTTTAATATGTGGTGAACCTTGGCTGTTCATTCATATTTCGGACTAAAGCACTAAAAACTAACTGGGAAGATTGGGGGGAGGGGTTAGGACTACTGAACGTGGGCTTCTCTACAGGCTGATAAGGCGTGAGCCCAGCATTTTCATTGGCAGATCCCCTGATGTTCCAATGTGATCTGTAATTTTTTTCTATTGAACGAGTCAGTTCACTAGAGAGATTCCTCCAGCCTTCTGCTTTGGGGTGGAGCCTACATTCCAGAGATCTGGAAACCAACAAGTGAAGGAATCTCATGGTTTAATATGCAGACTTGACCTTAGATTCCTTCAGTCTGCTAACTCCGTTAGTAATTACCCTTCTGTTTTACAGTTTCTAAAATTTTGTTAACTGTTTTTGTCTCTCCCTGTTCTCTCTGTCCTTGTAGATCTATCTATATATTTTATTCCTTTGCTATCATTTTAGTTGGGTTGAGAGAGAGAAATAAATGTATATGTTTAATTTACCATAGTTCTAAACAAGTTGTTTAAGTTCTGTGTGTTTCAGTTTATTAATCTGAGAAATGGGAGAAAATGATGGTCTCCATTTCCCAGGATAGATGTTAGTTAAGATGAAGCCAGAAAATCCATTGATGGTCTTTGCTGTGCTTAGCACACAATATGCATCAAGAAATATTAGCTCTAATTTTATAAATTATAAAGTAGTAATAAGTTATAAATTGTAGCAGTGTCAGATGAATTGTCATCGCAAATGAGTTGAACATACCAATCAATGTGAAAGAGGTAAAAAAAAAAAACACAGCCATTTGCCCTATCTCTCTGAGGTAAAATGTTATTATCCACTTTAGGGAGATGTGGGAAATGATGTTCTTAGCTTAGTATCAACATTTATTATTTAAAAATGACATTAGTCAAAACACATGCTTTTCATGAAATCTGAAATGAGTTTCAGACAAAGTCAGTAGCAACCTTACTGCCAACAAAATTGTTAATTATTTAACATTTTGAGCGTGTAACTCTTTTAATCAATTAAATTATTTTTCTGCTTATTGCGTTTGAATTCAATAAACCTGAAATACAATTAACAATAATTAACTACCTTGGTAGAATTGCTCCTTTATCAATATTTATTAAGCCCTTGCTGTATAATCTGTAATCCCTGAGTTTTCTGCCGATATCAGAACAGATCAATGAGCAAACAGGTACTATCAAAAAAACAAATAAGAGATCTCACTGAGCCTCTTCTGTAGCAAGAGATCAATGGACCAGGTGAACTGTCCATTCAGATCTAAAATGTGATCATAGCATTTTTACACCCATTGCTGTTGATTAAGCTTTGATTCAAATTTGTAACCCATTTTCAGAAGTGCTTGTGTGTTCCTATGAGCCCAAATACACATAGTAGACACATGCGCTTTGTGGAGCACTACATTGTATAAATTACCCAATGTTGGTTGTGTCCAGCCTGATGGAGAGAGAGAGAGATAACTCAGATCCCAAATCTTTAAATTCTTGACCTGCCGAAGAAGATTTTACCTTAGTGATGTTCCTTTAAGTGTCCAACCTGGACACATTCAGCTGTGTCCAGTCTGAATCATTTAATGACCAGAGATAAGCAGCATTGTGATTTGAGGCTAGAGAGCTTAAAACACACCAACACACACACACACACACACACCAGTAAGTCTATTCAAGGAATAATCAGGAAAATTTTTAGATTTCTTAGAAAAATCTTAATACTTAAGAAGAATCAAGCTGTAGCTTTCTAGCTTTCATTTTTGCTTTGAGAGATCAAGGTAATTCTCAATTAAGCTTAAAGACCTAGCTAAGAATTTTATTTCACATTTGCTTGCTCTCAGATGCAGGCAAGTACCAGATATTTGGTGATGTCAGAATTATGTTAATGAATCCCTTCCATACAACTCTTTGCCCATGTACATATTATCTTCCGTGTAGTTCATGTATGTTCATTGTCTCTCCCCTTAACTTCGTTTTTGAGGCCAAAAACCAGGTCTTTCACACCCATCACAGAGACTAGCACAGAATAAGTACTTGACTCATGCAAATTGATCACGTGATCGACAAACATGGTGACTGCAAACGTCCTCTGTTCCACAGCAGGCCTGGCCAAGCGGGACCCAGCAGATCCTGCTTCCCCCGGCGTGGCAGCAGCTGACTGGAGTGGCCACCCACACATCAGTGCAGCACGCAACTGTGATTCCCGAGACCATGGCAGGCACCCAGCAGTTGGCCGACTGGAGGTAAGCACGAGAGCAGGTATGTCTAGGCTGGGAGGCAGGTCCACCGCTGACCTACAGAGCTGCCAGGCTGGCCTGTGCCCGAATTCCTCGATGTGTAGAAAGCTTTTTCAATTAAAAAGAATATTGTGTGGGTGGGATATGACTTCAGTGTGAGGAGAGGTCATTTTTAAATAAATGTACCAGAAAACAAGAAAATCAGCTTCATTACAAGTGGTCAGTTGTCACTTTCAACCCAAAATTCAGTTACATCATTAAACCACCACGGTAATTCATTGAATTTGGCTCTAGATGATTTTTGATTATTGCTCAGAATTAAATTCCACTCCCAAAAAACAATGATTTGCCATCAGTGAAAGAATGCAGAAGAGAGAGTCCCCGAGGCTCCTCAGCAATTCTAGAAAGTGTTCTCAAGGTGTCTGAGATGCGGGCACCCTGGAGGCTTCTCAGCTCTCCCAGGGAAAGGCTTGACAGATGGGGTTTGTTTCGAACGGCAGACTCTGATTCGTTTGCTGAGTGTGGCTCTTCAGTTAACACGTGGTCATAACTTACAGACTGAAGTCCACTTTCCACAGACCCCAGAGGCATCCAGCTGATAGCCACCAGCACGTCCTACCCCCTGTATCTGTTTCCGGAACCCACCTATCCCCCTGGCTGACTTCCTTACCCACCCATTGCTCTGTTGTTTTACGGCCACTTTCCACTTTGCCTTGTACCTCCGCCCACCCCATCCCAGCACCACCACCAGTGCAGAGCCCAATGGCAACCCCCCCCAAGTTGTCCCCAGCTCCCCACTCCCCATAAGAGGCAGTTTGGGCTCTCATTCCGCCCAAACATTAGGCAGGTCATACCCCTCACCCTGTGACAGGCTCCATACCAACTAGGGGCCTCCCCCGCAGTTCCTTTTCTGACCTAAAAGCCTATTATGAATGAAGAGCTCTCAGTAACACGTAGTAGAGCTATAAGCCCCCAGTCAAGCCTCGGCTGCAGCTTCCTCCATTCCTCCATTTAATTTTCTGACTAGTGAAGAGAGTATATAGGCTCTTTCCCACAGCCCCCCTCACCGCTCACTGACAGCCCCCCATGTCCACCCCACTCACTTCAATCCTGGCTCTGCATGGCCTGGGCGAGTTACTTAACCTGTGTGAGCTTGGGTTTCCTCTTCAGCAGAATGGAGATAATAAGGGTGGGGATCATCCTGCCTCAGAGGATGGTCGGGAGGCTTAACTAAGATAAAATGCAAAGCACTTGACCTGAATTTAACATGTACCGTACCGGTGCCTGGTACATGGCAGGGAACACATAAGTCTGTTTCTTCCTTTCCGCTACTGGCATCGGTTCATGCTCAAGACCACGTCCCCTCTCCAGCTTATTAGGAAAACAACCAAGTGGAAAACATTTGCCCAGTTTTTCTTTTTTCTCACCCCTTTCTCTCCTAAAAGACCACATGTATGCTGTACTCCTTCTTTCCTGTGTCTTTGAGCATTTATACCTCATTTAATTTCAGCAACATTCACATACTCATTCATACGTATTTTCTTATTCCTCCTCCCTCCTCATCTCTTAACCTGGTTACCTCAGAAGACACTTAAAGCCGACACACTTTCTCCATTTCGTGTGTGGACCAAAGAGCATCCATAACCACGGCTAATAAAAGAAAAGTACCAATGCTAGACCTGTATGAAAGGAAAAAGACAGTGCTGTCTGCAGAATAGCAACTACAAAATAAAGAAGCTATAACATCATTTTCTAAAATCCATGTAAATGTCCAAGATTATCAAAATCCCTACAAAAGTGTCCTGCTCTTTCTTTTTATCCTATTCATCCTGTTCCCCAAGTTGCAAAGATAAATTGTATAATATTTTTAAAATTCAAATAAATTCTCCTATAGCTTTTTTAAATGAATTAAGTGGGCTTTTATGGGCAAGTCTCTGAATGAATCACCATTTCTACTATTTCTGTGGGAAAACAAGCCTTTCAGTTCTATACAACCCAGATCATAAGACCTTTTGAAACAACCCACCTTCAGGACAGTGGCTGCCAGTATTTCTATCAACATGTCTGTTATTAGTTTTGATTTAATGCCAAACTCTATACTATCGTGTGTAGTCAGCCTTCAGTGCTAATCGCTGACTCAGCGAGCATGTAATTAGCGGATCAGCGGCCACGGGCCTGAGCATCACGTGAGCCACTGGGGATGCAGAACAACGCTAATCCCGCCTGACGCCAAACGCATACGGCTCCCAGGCTTCAGTTTGTTTTCCCACATAAACTACGATTTCCTCATGTATAAAATGGTATCACTAAGACATCCTGCCTGCCTCACAGAGGGGTCACCTGCTGAAGCCACTCTGTAAATTCTGTAATAAAATACGCAGCACAATCACCTGTTGAGGGACTTGAAGCGCTGAGGGAGTATTTCTCTGCTCCTCCCAAACTTAAGCCAAGCCCGCGCACTTGGCGTTCTCCCCCCTGAAATGTCCTCTTTCTCATGCGCCACAAACCGTGTCCCTGCCGCTCCTGCAGAACAGCACAGACTTCACTGCGCCTGGACACGGTCCTGATGCGCTCACCTGGCGAGGCTCATCCCGTCAACAACCCCACGAGCCACTGAAATCACCCACTTTGGGGCTTAATTTGGCTTTTAACTGGGGTGGGGGTAACCTTTATCTTAAAAGGAAGCCTTGTGTTTAGAAAACCAATAACGAGCCTTTTCCCACTTCCTTTCAGGAACACACACGCTCACGGCAGCCATTACAACCCCATCATGCAGCAGCCTGCGCTGTTGACTGGTCACGTGACCCTTCCGGCGGCGCAGCCGTTAAATGTGGGCGTGGCCCACGTGATGCGGCAGCAGCCAACCAGCAGCAGCTCCTCCCGGAAGAGTAAGCAGCATCAGTCGTCAGCGAGGTAGGTGGCGAGGGTCTACCTGGGGGTGAGAACGCGCTGCAGGTCCCAAGTCCGCCGCACCTCGCAGTGTTAGGGAGCATCCGCGCGTGCGCCGAGTCTCGCGCGTGCGCCAGGGAATGGCCGCTGAGTGCTGTCGGTCACGGGTCTGAGGGGCGGTCATTCTGCGGCGTGTGCAGGTGTCCACCCGCCTCTTGCCGCCCCCTCCTCCGGCCTCATCCGCCCCCTGAGGCCGGCGGCCGGGAGGCCCGGTGCTCAGTGCCGGGGCCGTGAGCGAGTGTGTCCCCTGCCACTTCTCTGGACACTCGGACTCACCCGGGAAGTCGCGCGGTGGAATCCGTAATAGCTTTTCTTTAAAAATAGTCATCATGTGCTTTTCTTGAAATCTGAAGTCAGAAATTTAAGTCATGTCGCCGCTCACTTCAATATAAGCAGTGACTTTTGTTAATCCTGGACGCTCACCAGCAGGAGAATAATCTTGCCCGTTCCCTTTCAATCCAGTCTCATCTCAGTGAACTATTAAAAATCAAAACCGCACAGGCCACGTGCTGCACGATTCCGTATGTGTGGCGTTTGGGAAAAGGCAAAGCTCTGGAGACAGAGACCAGCTCAGGAGCTGCCGGGACGAGGGCAGGAGAGGAGGCGGTTGACGGGAGCGTTAGGGAACCTTCCAGGGGGGAGAAGAAGCTCCGTGTCCGGATTGTGGTGAGGTTACATGACCATACGTTTGTCACAACTTATCAAACACTTCAAAAGGGTGACTTCCTGTACCACAATGAACCTGAATTGTTTTAAAAAATAGAGATTTCCAAACAAACAAAAAAAAAGAAAGAAAAGGTCAAGACTGCAGTGGCAGAATTACCCTACGTGTCTCTGAGAAACCCTGTCGTGGAGGAACCCGATTGCTTATTAGGTTAGTTAATAGGTTAATTAAGAAAAGTCCAGTATACAAAGTGTCTAGCAAAGTTGGGTTTTCTGCTTCCTCAGACAGCCAGGCACCGGAAGTGAAGCCTGCCTTTTTTCATTCTCATTCGGAAATTAATACAAGAGCTGACTCCCTCCAGTTACCATCCTTCACGAGTCCTTATTTGGGTGTTGCTGACAACTCAGGGAAATCCACCTTAGATCCATGGCAGGCCTCCAAAATGCTTTTATTTGGCAGCCCTGTGACAAGACACCCATGTCTTTATTAGATTGGGCAGCAACATAGGCCACCATCTCAATCCTCGGGCTCTGTCGTGCCCAGCGAAGTAGGCGGTCACACAGAGCACTGGTCTGACCCAGGGCTGATGCTCGCATCCTTGTGGCTCACCTGGGCCAGGTAAGAGCCTCCCAAATTGTTGACAAGTCCCTCCCTGATGCCTGCCCACCATGCAGCTAGCTTTCTGAGGCTCATTGTCAGTGCATTTCAAGATCAGTATAATTCTAGTGAAAGTGGTGTATTTGCCTATCTTTAAGACCAATGCCTTAGGCAAACAGCCTGAAGACCAGAATGTTCTCCGTGTTTGGTGGTGCAGCCAAGCGTACTTTTCTTTAATAATGCCAGTGGAGATATTTTAACTGCTGGAGTGGTGAAAACATAATCTCAAAATTGTAACAGTAACAATAACAAATATATAGGTTTATGGTAAACAATGATATAGTCTTATCAGTAAAACTTATTATTACCAGCCTCCCAAAAGGAACAAGTAACATATCTGACACCAACTAAATAGAAAATTAAATAAATTCATCTTTATGGAATTATTTTTATCTTACTGCCATCCCCGTAGCTAGAAGGTGGAAGAGTCTCTAAGGACATATCAGGTTGGCTTTGGTCTCACTGTATAGATATGACCCAGTCAGCAAGGGTCAATGGCAAAGGGAAAAGGTCAGGTGTTTTTTCCCTAAAGTTACTGGAAATTACATTGACTTATTTGATGACGAATCTTGAGTTGATTAAAATCAAGATTAAAGGGTCCCTTTTTAAGCACACCTTTTCCTTGTCCTCTTTTCCCAGTTTTTCATTACAATTGATAGCGACTTGTAAGCTTCCTATGAGGCTCGGGTGTCAAAATCCAGGCAAAGAAAATTTTTTAATTGTACACGCACAGATGCTTTTATGGTCATGTCCTTTTCCCAGAGGAGGAAGGAGGAAAAGCTAAACTTTCACCAACGTTAGATCTTTTAGATCTAGACACTCTTAAGAAATGAGAGCTTTAGTTTATTAAATGGTAAACCAGCCATTAGCAAGGAAATGAAAGCTTTATGTGGTAAATACCATCTCTTCCACCAAATAAGACCTCAGGGCGTTTGGGAGGGTGACCAGACAGAGCTCAGGAAATCAGGCCTTGCCCCGGGAGATGAGGCTGCTTTGGGGCCGACACACTTACATCCTGGGCAGTCACACCTACCCCCACAAGACCAGCCCATCTCGGGCACAACCCTGCCCCTTCGTAGAGCCCTGGCTGTTCCCTTTGTCCTGCTTGGAGCTGGCACCCGGCGCCACGCCAGAGCCCTGAGAAGGCCAGGCTGCTGTCCCATCTGTGTAGGGACTACCTGAAAGAAAGCCCTCTAGAGGCGGCCACTTACCTGGTTACAGGTGAAGCCTGAGTGCCCTCACCCTCTAACTTCTTTATGGAGATTTGGCAAAGCTGGGGTTTCTAAACAGTTAGGCTCCTTAGAGGGCGCTGCTGGGCTGACCTTCCTCTGTGAGTCTGTGTGACTTTGTTGTTACAGAAACGTCTCCACCTGTGAGGTGTCCTCCTCTCAGGCCATCAGCTCCCCTCAGCGGTCCAAGCGTGTCAAGGAGAACACACCACCCCGCTGTGCCCTGGTGCACAGCAGCCCAGCCTGCAGCTCCTCCGTGACATGCGGCTGGGGCGACGGGGCCTCCAGCACCACCAGAGAGCGGCAGCGGCAGACGATTGTCATTCCCGACACCCCCAGCCCCACAGTCAGCGTCATCACCATCAGCAGCGACACAGACGAGGAGGAGGAACAGAAGCACGCCCCTACCAGGTGAGGCCTTGCAGCCTTCAGACTCCAGGGAGGACCAGGACAGGTGTGCGCTGTGTGTGGCGGCTCACACAGAGATGGTTATCTGTGGAGCGGGGCCACTTTCCATCATCACTCTCTCCTTGTCCCTAAATTGTAGTTTTGCCACATCCTGGAGTCCTAAAGTGATTTCAAGGGAACGTCGGGCAGATTTTCCATAATTGTTCAAAGCCAAAATAATTTTGAATCACTTTGGTCTTAAAAAATAGTTATAGGCTCTATACATTTGGGGCACTTGAGACCATAAAAATCAGGCACACGATGCCAGTGTATTTCAAACCCCGTAAGCTTAAGAAGCTCTGCCTCAGGCTATTGAATTTATTCCCAGTTGGTCAGACTATTTCTCTAATATCACCTTGGCTCTCACAGAATTCAAAATAATTGTCCAATTAATCAGAAATTTCCCTGTGTCTGATTAACCGAATCTTTCAAACTGCCAGTCGGCTCTTCACCCAGAGAGCATTACTGTTTATTCCAAAGTAGTAAGAACTCATTTACTCTCTGTGCTTCCTGGGAAGAGGGAAGAAATATTATTATATTTGCAAGACTGTTATCTCTGGCACCAGAGCCTCTTTCTACGTTTTCCCGCCGGACTTGAGCAGAATGCGGTGTGTGCTTGGGACGCCTGGTGAACCCCTGGAATTGGTCCCTCCGGAAGGGTGGGTCCCCTGGCCTTCTGCACCTCCAGGGGCCCCGGGACTTTGTAGATGCAAAGCCTCATGACCCCGACCTGCTGGCTCCTCACATTGGGACCAAGGGCCTGGGAAGGGAGGCCTACCAGTCCCAGGCCACACACCCCAGGACCGGATGCAGTTAGGCCCGAATTACTAATTCCTGATTGGATGCAATGTCATTAATTAGGCATCAGAAGTCCTTTTGATTAGATAATGAATTCCCATGCTTGAAATCATCAGGAAATATACAGATAGAGTGACTAAAACATTTTTGGGATGGCTGCTCCTCCGTGGGCGTCCCCCTTCCCAACTTTATCATCAACTCATGTTTTGTTTGGTTTTCATGGTAGGCCTAGCATATGCCTCATTGGGGTGTCCTCTATCCCCATTTAATGGCTCAGCCTGACTGTCAGTGGGTCTCAGTAAAGAATATAATTGGAGCACTGCTGGTCCTAGCATTGCACCAGGGGCCAGAGGGGCCACCGGGTCTGGGAGGCCAGGCATAGTGTTTCACTCCCCACCTACCTACACCAGGACTGGCCTCAGTTTCCTTTTTAGTAACAGCCCTAGGTGGAGCCAATACTCCATCCTCCCCGGTGCCTCACGCCCCCAGCCCAGAAATATTATGGGCCCAGGCAGTCCCTGCACAAAGACAAAGGCTTTTCCCAGCCCTGGACCGGCCTCTAGCCTGGAGAGGCCCATCCACTCATGTGTAGCATTGGGCATCAAGCGGGCCCAACAGCCTCACACAGCCCTTTGCCACAACTGGAAAAAAGCAGAAGCCATTTAAAAATATGACAGTTGACTAGGTTGGAATATCATTTTTGAAGTATGAGAGTTGAATTGGCACAGACTCTCCACACACGTGCTCAGGAGAGAATTGAATAGCATGTCTGAGGAAAGAGAGGACGAGGCCACTGTCTCTCCAATCCGAGCTGTCAGGGCTGAGAGCACCAGGCACAGCCGAAGCACAACCTGCTCCCGCAGCAGCCCCCAAGGGCCCGGGAAGAGACAGTGCTCAAGTGCTGGCCAGCACGTGAGGACCATATGTAAATGGCTTGAGACATAGGGGAGACCAGGGAAGGAGCCGAGGGGCAGGGACACGTGTGAGGAGCAGCCACCAGCAGTGACAGTGGGCCACCGAGTCCCAGAGCGTCATAAAATGAAAAATGTAGGGGACTGCCCAGGATAATGAAATGTACCCGAGACGGAACAGCGAATGCGGGGAGCTGCAGGTAGAGACCAGAGTGTCATCGCCAAGGGTTTCAGCTCTCCGCAGTTGTGACAGGAGAATGAGATGTAGTGTTTTCTGGAAAGATCAAATGACTTGCCTTTAAAAAGTGTTCTAGGGCCCAAGAAGACAGGAAAGTATGTTGGGAGTCTGAGTAGGATAAAACGGAAACCAGTAGCTGTTTTATTTATAGAGAAACGACTGTGTGTAATGTGATCCCATTATTGCGATTACATTTTGGAATAAGAGAAAAATGGGGTGGATATGATTATTCATCCTTAGAAATCAGAATTATCATAAAACCTAACATGGTAAATATTTATTGGCCCCACCAGCGTAAGATATTTGCTAGGAACTGCAGGTGTTGTATTAATAAAGTGGGCAGTCTCTCCTAAGGAGGCTTGCAGGGGAATAAGCAAGATAAGACACCTACAAATCATTATAACACAAAACAGCATCAGTCCCATAAAAGCTAGCAGAGCACTATGGGCGTGCAAAGGGAAAATAACTTGAGGAGATAGCAGGGGAGAGGGCACTTTTTAAGGCCCCTTTGGGTCTGGGCAGGGGTGGACAAACAGCAGAGGAAGTAAGATTGCCCCAGTGAGATAAAGTGGGGGGCAGAGCCTCAGAGGTGGGCTGGGGACAAGAGCACGTGGGGCGGCCGATCATAGAGAATGCTGGAGGCAAGAAAGAGAGGCTTCTCAGAACAGGAAGCGGGCCTTGAGGGTCCCCCCTTGGACGGGGGTGGTCAGCTTCGTCAGAAGTACTGGGGAGCTCACGGGAAAGCATCAGTTCTGTACCCCCAAATGCAACCCACTGGGGGCCACTTGGCTCTTCTCCACTAGAAGCTTCTCTAGCCCGTCAGTGTTTAGTTCGACTTCCCTCCTTGCCTCTAGTCACTCTTCCTCCCAAAGCTGGCTTCTCCTGTGCCCTGAGCATCTAGATCTCCAGTCTGCTGAGTTCCTGACCTCATGGCCTATTAGGTACTCACCCAAGCCTAGCATCTTTCAATTTCCAGGGCTAGCCCCATAACTGCCTGAAGTGCTGATTACTCCCCTGTGGGTCTCAGCCTCCATGCCAGCTAGAGAGTCAGGGGGGCGATGATACTCTCGGGGTGGTGAGTGCAGGGTCAGATGGCAACCCCTCCACCCCCAAGCACCTTTTAGAGCCAACGTGAGGCCAAGAATGGTAAACCCACATTTTTAGACCTCATTGCAGGTGTCACGAAATCTCCAGGACCACATGACATTGCCTAGAATTTTTAAAGGCATGCCAAGGCACAGGTATTATTCCTAACCCCCAGTATGTGACTTAGTTGCCGGAGCAGATGAATGGTCAGCAGCTCCCACTTGAAGGGAGGACTCCAGAGCATGGGGGGCAGGCTGGGAGCGAGTGAGTTAAAGGGGAGGAGGGATCATAAACATTCACCAGGCATTTTCACCTGCACAATGTCGTGCATCATTTGATGGGGTGCACGAGGCCTGTAGTTCTAGTCTCACACCCCCATGCTTAGAGAAGACCACTGCCACCAAATATGCCCCCAAAGGAACCAGGAGGAGTTTCAGTTAGCTTACATTCTCAGCGTTTGTGGTACTGTATTGTACACTTAAATATTTAGGAGGGTAGATCTCGTGTTAAATATTCTTACCACAATAAAATAAAATTTTAAAAAATAAATAAAGCTAAGATTATGCTTAGTCACACACACAGAAATGCTAGCTCTTAGTTCAAATCTGACTCTGCCCCTATGTGACCTTGAACAAGCAAGTGAGCCAGGCTGTCCGCACCTGAAGTTTGTTCTTACAATGAGAGTGGTTACTATTCTTTCCTGCATAATCTTGCCGTGAGGATTAGAGGAGATAACACATACAAAGCGCTTTGAGCAGTGGTGGTTGTGCATCCGATAAATGTTACCGAGATTTAGTCATCAGTGTCGTAATAATAGAAGAATAGTATTTTTCACATATAGCACTGACTATGGAGTCAGAGGAGTGAAGTAAGTCATGGGAAGTTTATTGGTGAAGATGAGTTTTGACCCTGGTCTTGAAGGATGGAATTGACTGAGACTGGCAAATCGAAATCAGAAACGTATTCCAGATGGGGCCACACAGGGGAGGGGTCATGGGTTTGTATGCTCTTGTGGCAGTGTTTTCTCCATTGGGGCTGATTTCTTTACTTTTTAGTGCCTTATTTCTAGGCATCATTTTAAAATTATGAAAATCATCTATTGCCATGACAACGCAATGCCGTCGTGAACTCTGGCAGCTTTGTTCCTTATTCAGAAGTGATGTTCCATCAAGGCCATTTAAGCAAATATTTCTCATTCTACTCCTGTCACTTTCTCACTTCCATTAACCAATTCATAATGGGATTGATAAGCGATCAATAATAATTAGACACTATAGTGGAATGAACCCCAGTTGAATCGATGCATTTGAGCCTAAAGAATCCATAGTAATAATGTCAGATGTGTGCTCTTTTTTCAAATGACTCGTTTAGCAGTTTTCCATTTGTTCTCTAACCTGCATAGTATATTCAGGTAGAGCACAGAAATTTCTAACAACAGAAGAGATTAAAAACAGAGCTGTCAAATTAATTCGCCTTTTTCAAACCTATCACATGCAGATCCAAAAAGGTAGGTAAATCAGCGTTGGACTGGGTGGTATCTCTTTGCTCATTAGGTGTAGGGGTGTCCCAGCTCCAATGAAAGGGAGGGGACCCATGAAGAGTGGGACCCGCTACCTGTTAGGTTTCCACCAGGAGGTGGCCCTAAATTCTTACAGTTCATCTAGACCAAGGTTTCAGCTGTTACAAGATTTGCCAGAAAGCCACTGTTTGGTGACAAGAAGCTCCCTGGTTCGTGAAGTGGCCCATTGTATGTTCAGATAGTTCCCATTGTCAGAAAATTCTTACATTGAGCTGAAGCTTCTCCACAGTTTCCAAATTTGAGTGAAGAATTCAAAATATGTCCAATTTGAATTTTATTACTGCTTGGCCAAAATTAATGTTGTGTGTGTGTGTGATTTTAATTTGCTTGTTTTGAAAAAATACTCAGAAATTAAGGAAGCTATGGTCAGCGGGAATTGGCCACATGTAGGTCTACATGTAGGGAATTTAAGTGTTTTAATAATAAATCTTTAAGGGACCCTCACAACAGATCCTTTAATGCCATTCTCCCTACTGGATTTTATAGCAGGTTGGAGCTAGAGGCATGTCGAGGGTCACACCAGTAAAGGGACAGCAGAGCCAGGACTAGAACACCAGCTCCCAGGACACATTTGAGAGCCAGCCGCTGTTCGTCATGTGGGGTCCACCACCCCCAGGCCACACACCTGCAACAGAAGTGTCTGCATTTTGTGAGATGACCAGATCAGCCCCTGTGTGTTTGTGTTAGTCACCCAGAACCGGCTGTGACCGAAGCTGAGCGTGAAGGGCAGGGCAGTGCCGTCTCCTTGCATCCCCTCGGGAGCTGGGAGCTGTGTGGTCATGCCTCCCAGGCCTCCTCCCAGTCCTGGGACCACTTTGTACCATGCGGGAGGAAGGCAGCGTTCCTCCTAATAGCATCTTGCTACACAGCAGACTTGGCAGGGACGGTCGTTGCCCTTTGCCCAGCCCCAGCCCCGCAGGAAACAGCTGAGGTCTCACTCGTCTTTGTCTCCCTGTGGCAGGTCTCCCTCCTTCCCTCCAATGCTCCCTCCTAATTCCACAGCTGTCCACAATGTCTTGCTGCTATTGGATTCCTTCTCCCAACTGTATAGCCTCAGGGATCTTTTCCTGGTGCCCCACTTTCTAATTCTTGTGCCAAATCTCGTGTGCCCCCCACCTCCACCTCCTCACCCCACACCCATGCGCTAATCCCATTTGCTTTTTTGTTTCTGAATAAGCATATGGACTTTTTAAAAATTGAGATATAATTCACATGCCAAACCATTCACTCGTGTGAAGTGTGTAATTCAGTGGTTTTCGTTACATTACATTAATTTTTCACATTGTGGTAACATATACATAGCACCAAATTTGCCGTTTAACTTTTTAAGTGTACAATTTATTGATATTAAGCACGTTCACAAATGTGTGCAACCCATCACCACTATCTACTTCCAGAACTTTCCCATCCCCCCAGCAAACTGTACCCATTAAACAGCAGCGCCCTGTTCCTCCCTCCCCCAGCCTTGGTCACCTCTAACCTACTTACTGCCTCTGAATTTGCTTATTCTAGGTACCTCCTGTGAGTGGGATCATACGATACCTGCCCTTTTGTGTCTGGCTTATTTCACTTAGCATAATATTTCCAAGGTTCATCCATATTGCGGCATACGTCAGCGCTTACTCACTTTTAGGGCTGAATAATACTCCACTGTGTGGACACACCACATTCTGTTTATCCATTCAGCCGTTGATGGACACTGGGGTTATTTCCACCTTTTGGCTGTTGTGAGTCATGCTGCTATGAACACTAGCGTACAAGTGTCTGTTTGAGTCCCTGCTTCAATTCCTTTGAAAAGTATATGCCCAGGAGTGGAATTGCTGGGTCATATGGAAACACTCTGTTTAGCTTTCTGAGGAACAAGCATATGGATTTTTTGCATTTATAATTGTTATAGGTGGGAAGTGTAGGTCTTTATTAATTAAAATTTGTCTATTTTATCAAAGTTAACTTGAAGAGATATAAATATATGCTCATTCCTCACCTTTCGTGTTCTTAACAATTATCTATTCAAATCATTTGACAGTTCATCACGGAAGGCTTTGTGACATCCATTATTCTCTTTAACTATTACTTTAAAGCTTTTACTGTTTAACTTGTCATGTTTTTATACAGTTCCCCCACTGAGATTTTAATCTCCTTCCGGGCAGAGCAGAGACAGGTATTGCATTTCTTTGTACAGGAATTCCCTGTGGCACCCAGCATAGACCTCTGAGACATCTGACTGATGGGTTTTAATTTCTTTCATATCAATCTTCTGGTTTATTCATAAAGTAGAAACTTTTCCAGCAAATCCATGCCTTGATGTAATTTACTTTGCCTAGTTACATTTTTTTGTAAACCTATTTTCACATGTTAAATAAGGTAAATACAATAATAATAATACTAATAGCTAATTTTTGTAGAATACTTACTATATGTCATACACTATGCAAAACACTTCTCATGTATTTTCTAACTTAATTCTCAAAACAAGCCTATGATATAGCTACTATTATTATCCACATTTTACTGATGAGGACACTGAGCCACTCAGGGTGAATAGCTTCCCAAGGCCACATCACCAGCAAATGCTGACGTTTGACATCTGGCTGCAGGGCCCATGTTCTTACCCAGACACAGTTAGGGAGGGGCCTTTCTACCCTGAGCCAGGGGGACAGAATGTGCAGCCCCGAGGGGAATTACCCAGCCCCGGTGTCAGTGGAGCAGGAGACCTGACCTGTGGACTCGCCGCCCAGCGCCCCCAGCCTCCCGTCGGGGAGCAGCCCTGCTGTCCTTCACTCACCTTCTGCCCGGCTGCCTGGGGCTCCTGAGTTTGCGCACTTCTCTGCCGCCCTTAGGAGGCAAAGATCGACCTTGGAGAGAACCTGGCCTGTGACTGGCCGTGTGACCTTGGCCAAGACACCTCGGGGATTGTCGTGTCCCCATTAGGCCTCTATAAATACCGGCTCCTTCTCTTAGCAAATTAGGTGGAAACTGACCATCTCATGTAGGCAATCAGTGTTGCTTAAAAATAGATGATCAATATACAAAAATAGATGAAAATCCATTTTTTAAACCTTCACAATAAGGAACACATTTCATACCCATCATCCTACCAGCCTCTCACGGAGCTTGGAGGCAGATAGAATTGGTTCTCAGAGTAACCGCACAAACATAAATATCTCAGGGGGAATAAAATGTCCTGTGGCCAAGAGCCATCCCGAGCTCGTTCCTCCCTGTTGGCACATTAAGTTTCAGACACAGGGTGCAACAGACCAGGGTCCAGAGCAGCTGTCGCGTAGGCAACGTCCCGGTGGCGCCTCAGACCCATCCACATGCAGTGCTGTCACCTCCCTGATCCGAGGGGCCTCCCCTCCCCTCCGAAGGGGCCTCTCAGAGGTCCTGGGTGGCCTGTGCCACAAGGTCACCCCACACAGCACCCTCACAGCAGAAAGGTGGCCGAGGGTGTCGAGTCTCAGCGTGTCTGAACTGCACTGTGGGAATCAGCCTTCTCCGAACCTCACGTTGCTTCCATCCGCATCTCTGTGTCCTGCTTCCTTTCGGATGTTCCATTCCGTCCTGCCTAAGTTTGCTCGGTCTCCCAGGCCCCAAGCCTAAGCTTGTGCCGTTCCCTTCCCAGCGGTGGTGGTCTCCTGAACCAGGAGCTCAGGTGGCCTGGGTCTTGCTGGGCTCTCTGTTTGCTCACATGCATGGCCACCCCAGTCTGGGCTACAGGTGCTTGCCCTGCAGTTCTGAGCGCTGCTGTTGCAGGGGAGAGGCCAGGCCCACCCAGAAATATCTCACTCCCCGGTTTCCAGAAGTGCCTGTAGGCCCAACTCCAGCCCTTTCTCATGTCTTCATATATCCCCCACGATCCGTTAGGCAGGTGACACATGTGTGCCCTTCCTCCCTGTTAGGGTAACAGAATGAGGGCAGAAGTTACATTCCTGCCCCCTTCTCTCGCTCTGCTTCCCTCCCCGCCCCGCATGACTGCTCCGAGCGGCGGGTTTGCTGTCTCGTTTCTCATGGTTGTGTCTTCTGTCCGTTTTCAGCACTGTCTCCAAGCAGAGGAAAAACGTCATCAGCTGTGTCACAGTCCACGACTCTCCGTACTCCGACTCCTCCAGCACCACCAGCCCGTATGCCGTGCAGCACCGCACTGGTCACGCCACCACCACCTTCGACACCAAGGGGGGCCTGGAGAATCACTGCACGGGGAACCCCCGAACCATCATCGTGCCACCCCTGAAAACCCAGGCCAGCGAAGTGTTGGTGGAATGTGACAGCCTGGTGCCAGGTAATTCGGGGCGTGGACAGGTCAGCAACGTGTCTGGAGACTGGTTTTCTTGCATTCTGCTGTTACCGGTTGTGTTACATGAGAGCTAAGTGCCAGGTTATGGCAGATCCTCACCAAGGATTCTGTTCAGGTGGCCAAGGTAGGACTCTGCTTAGCATCACACCGTACGAGCAGCATTTTCATAGTTTAATTCTGTGACTAACACCTCACTGCCTTTACAGTGGCTCTCCCTCTGACCTGGTTGACTATGTAAAATAAAAGGCACCCAGGTCCTTATCCGCCAATCTGGAAAGATACCTAGTGTGGGGAGTTCCTGGCCAACTTCTGGCCTCACTCCTTCCAAGAGGCCCGGGGGAAGTGGGGGTGCTGCCTGTGTAGGAAGAACCTTCTTCGAGTCTCCGTCAGTGATGGTGAAACAGGCTCTTCTTGCATCTCCTTGGAAGTCACTGTTGGGAGGACAGGTCATGGCAAGCGTGCTTCTCCCTCACACGTTGCTTGATTAGGACTCCTTCCATCCTGTGTAGGGCTTGTCCTGAAAACTGGGCCCTAGAAGAAAGGCTGAGAACTTAACCTTCCAGATACACTTAGCGCCTCACCCTAGATTTAGTAGCATCTACTCAGTGACTCCCTTGCTTAGTCTCGCCAGTGGAAGAATTTGGGGAATGAACCAGAAGAAATCTGCACATCTGTTTTTCTGCTGCAAACCGTCACCAGCCCATCCAAGCTAGTCAGTGCCCTCACGGGCACCATTTAGAAGGAAAGGGATACAGACGGCCGAAAAGATTTTGTTTTGATGTGAGAAGTAATTATTCATGAGTTATTACTCATTCATCCCGTCTGTGTCACCTAAGGTTGCTCCAGGAGACCTTGGAACCTTCTTGGGGTAACCACCCCACGAGGGCAAGGCCCACTAGGCCTAGCTGAGTCAGGTAGTCCCCTGAGGATGACCTGAGGGTAGAGAGTGGAATTCAGGATGGAGTCTTTGGGGACTTGTCCAGCCCATAGGCCATCCTGCATAGTGTGGGACGTGAGGATTTCTCTTTCCCAGGCAAGTATTTTAGTGGAAGCCTTGGTAGGAAGCAGCAGTCTCTAGCAGTGCCCAAAGGAACCTGAAGGCAAACAGAGGTGTTCCCCAGGGGACGGGATGCCCCAGAACAGTGGCCCTCAATACTTGTCTGCTCAAGTATCCCACAAATAACTGTTTAAAACTACATCCATCACACAGTTGTAAGTTCAAGTATTTGCAAAGGATGTAATTTCTGTCATGTTGCATATTGTGCCATTATTTGTTTTACATACATTTGTCAAAACCTGGAAGCTGCACGTTCAGCCCCTTTAACACACGGATGTGCTTACTGCCTATGAGCAGTCACTCCTGGTTGTCAGCCGGTGGCCCAAGCTCACTTTACCTCTGTCAGAGAAAGTCTTCCCTGCGACAGCCACCTCACTGCTAAATTTTATCTCATGAATAGATGGATCAGGTAGGGAGTTTACAAAGGGTTTGTAGCCTGGATACAATAAGCCTGCGCAGCCTTCCATGTTTCTTACTGAAAAGATGGCTTTGCTCTTAAGGGCCTATCCCTTGGGAGCTATCCATTCTAGAATTATCCCGTCTGGCAGTCAGTAACCATATTAACATGCAGGACAGTGACACTGGAAGCCGCTCTTTTGTAAAATGGGAGAAGTGTGAATGTGAGAGAGAAGGTGGGAAAGGGGAGGGATGGAGCCCGGTGCTAGTGAATCAGTGTAGGAAAAGATGCATTTGAAAGTTGAGAATCTGGAAATTGACCTCTTAACTCCTTACTTGCCTCTCCCTCAGCCCTACTCATTCCCCAGTTTAAATTGCAGCCTTAAATGCATACGACTTGGCTTAGATAACACTAATGCTCTCAAAACTATGTTGTTAAAATCCTTAAGGAAAACCAACCCTTTTACAGACCCGGAAGAGAAGGAAATATTCCTCCCTTGTCTGCAATCCAAAATCAAAAAAAGTTCTGAAAAGCAAATTTTAAGTTTACGGCAAACTCAGTTGGTGGTTGAAAAAAACAAAACAAAAACAAGCAAACCTGGCCTGAACCAGCAAGAGGCTGTTCATAGTGCCTTTGTCGTAATCATATTGGTGACAGTTATATTTGTGTCTTTGAGGACAGGGTGGTACTGAGGGCCCGCTGGGGGTAACCTAATATATTGACTAGGTACCAAATTACCTTTCTGAAATCTGAAATGCTGAATTTCAAAAATGTCTGACCCCAGGAATTTCTGATCAGGGATTATAGACCCACAGGATGCGACAGTGAGTTTTGTAAATCAAGGGTGCCTGGTTCTAAGACATCTCTGGGAAATTCTGTAACCATAATTATCCCTTAAAAATGCATGATAATGGTATATAAGAATTGGTTTATGACAGACCTAGGAATTGATTTTTTTTTTTTTTTTTTTTCCAAAAAGTGGCCAATGCTAAATTTCTCTTGGCCTTTTAAAGCAAGATGGAGGATGCTTGAGAGAGTGGCCAGGTTTCCCGGTAGGAATCTTCCGTCTTGGAGCTTTGTCGGCCATACTGCTGGCGCCACTCTGTGGGAGGCAACAACATTGTGGCAAAAGTTTCTGAAATTTTTAAGACCACCTAGTTCAACCTCCCTAGTTTAAGACAGGTAAGGAAGCTGAAGACCAGCCATGCCCGGCTGAACAGAGCAGTTTTCTGTCTTCAAAAACCACAAAGGTGAGCACCGAGAGAAGACAACGTTATGGAGCCCATGTTTTACACATTACTCTCCAACAATTAATCAGCATTCCCCCTTGCTGTCCCCAGCCTCAGGCGTCTCCTCTTTGGCTTTGATTTTGTCTCCCTGGGATTTGTGGTGGAATCGATCCAACTCAGTGTTGTCAAGGCCTGATCCTTATTCTGTGGGCTGCATATTAATACTTAGCATCCTCTACCCCCAAGAATGGCCAGATTCACCCATTTTACACTAGCAATCATGGGTACCTAACTGAGACTATGTTAGGCTTCTGTTTTCTGAAGATGCTCAGGCCCAGGAAATCCGAATTCTTCCTGCTGAACAGCATGAGAAGTAGACCTGTCTTTTGACGTCTGTGCCTGTCCTTGCCATTAGACTCTGTACGGTTCTTCTCTTGAACACCCCTGCTCTGGGCAGCTCCCTCGAGTGTGGACAGTCTTAAGAGTTGGGTGTCTGTGGAAGACAGCGCAGGTTTTGGCGGGTGACTGGGTTCCCTGTGACAAACGCCTCTTTCATGTTGACTGTGGATGGTTTCATCTTGGTTTTCATTTATCTGTACTAGGCAGAGCTTCAGGAGAGAGATGTTTGATGTCTAGAGAGGCAGTAGCACCCAATTCTGCCACGTCCCACATGGTGTGTGGCAGTCCTCTGACTTAGCCCCCTAGAGGCACAGGTCCCACTCAGCTGGGAGCTGGTATTCACAGATCACTAACACCGAAATTGACTCATAGGGCTCATTTAATATGAACTTCTTACCCTATTCATTTTATCTCAGTTGTTTTTTTCCTCCAAGACATATGTGGTCTTTTTTTTTCTTTCTTTCTTTTTGTTTTTTTTTTGAGAGGCGGTCATCTTTATCCTGCTGTATCTGTCACTATGTCTCTGTATCTCAACAGATAGCCCCCAACTGCAACCTTAGGTGGGACGCTGAAATGCTGCAGAGATCTCTCCTGCCTTCCTCTGTTAGGCTCTCCTTGTGCTTTTCAGTGTCACCAGACTGTAATTCTAAAGGCCCACAAGGTTTGCTCCCAACCAGTGGAACAATCCAGAGCCCAGTGGCCAGTCCATGGTCAAGGCAGAATCTTAACTGGGCCTGGGGGCGATGAGGCTGATTTGTGATTGGCCAGTGTCAGGAATGAGTTCCTTCCTGGAAGACCACTGTTGCCCCCTAGAGGGGTAGTATCTTCTGCACAGCTGAGGACCTGACCGATCTGTGACCTGTTTCTCCTCTGCACACAGTCAACACCAGTCACCACTCGTCCTCCTACAAGTCCAAGTCCTCCAACAACGTGACCTCCACCAGCGGTCACTCTTCAGGGAGCTCGTCTGGAGCCATTGCCTACCGGCAGCAGCGGCCAGGACCACATTTCCAGCAGCAGCAGCCTCTCAACCTCAGCCAGGTAGGCCCCACCCAGTGGCTGTCTCACCTCGTCCCCTCCATTTCCAGCTTCAGAGAAGGTCACTGTGGCAGACCCACCCCCTCAGAGCTGCAGTCCCTCTAGCGGGGGCAGGAAGTGCCCTGAATGACCTCTGCAGTTTCCTTTCCTCCATGGTTCACTGTTGGGGAAGTTGGAATCACTGGTTCACAGAGAGCTGTCCCAAAGCAGAATGACAGAGCACTGAGTGATAAGGTGCCAGAGCTGAAAAATAGGGTGGCCCCCACCTTGCTCTCTCAACCCAGTCAGGCCAGGACGCCAGGGACAGGCGTGCAGCACAACACAGGCTTCCTGACTCCTGCAGTGAGGGAGGCCACACACCCGAAGCCCCAAACCAAGGGCAGGAGTCGGGGGATTTGGAGAAAGAAGGTGACGTTTAGGAGGAAAGTAAATGAAGCAGAGTCTCCGAGGGCAGAGCTGACCTGTATGTAAAGGGTCAACTCAGGTCTGGAAACAGGAGCCTGTTTCCTTAGAAGCCATGGAGATGAGATAAGGGGGAAGTTTGTGTTCAGAAACCCCTGACGTGAAGTGCTGCACCTGGGTTGTAAGCTGAGACTGTCTCTGTGTCATTGTGACTTAGATTCCCCAGGTAAGAGAGGGCTGGTATATGTACCAATTCAAACAGCCCAGTCTCTGAGGGCATCGATTTTAGAGACAAAGACTTCACGGTGAGAGAGAAACCAGTTATCACTTAAAGAGGGGCTCCTTTACCCCTTGGCCGCTGCAGTGTGTCCTGTCTTGGGGAGACATACTGTGTCCTGTTAACTCGCAGCGGCTTTATCTGTGTGTCACCCAGCCGGGGGGTGCTGTGCGTGGCGCACAGCATTCCCTTCTCCATGCAGGCTAATTTTTACTTCCCAGCATTACTGGGAAGGCATCGTGTGTCACTCCCACCGCTTCTGGCATCCTCTCCCTCCTCCCTCCCCTCCTCCTGCTTCTCCTCTCTCCTCCCCCGTTCTCCCTGCTCCCTGCTCCTCGCTGCCCCCTCCCCCGTGTGTCCAGCCCCCAGTGCAGCCCTGTCCTGGTGCCTCTCCTTCTCCAGGCTCAGCAGCACATCACCGCGGACCGCACCGGGAGCCACCGACGGCAGCAGGCCTACATCACGCCCACAATGGCCCAGGCTCCGTACTCCTTCCCACACAACAGCCCCAGCCACGGCACTGTGCACCCCCACCTGGCTGCCGCTGCCGCCCACCTCCCCACCCAGCCCCACCTTTACACCTACACGGCGCCCGCGGCCCTGGGCTCCACCGGCACCGTGGCCCACCTGGTGGCCTCCCAAGGCTCGGCGCGTCACACTGTGCAGCACACTGCCTACCCGGCCAGCATCGTCCACCAGGTCCCTGTGAGCATGGGCCCCCGGGTGCTGCCCTCGCCCACCATCCACCCGAGTCAGTATCCAGCCCAGTTTGCCCACCAGACCTACATCAGCGCCTCTCCGGCCTCCACTGTCTACACTGGATACCCACTGAGCCCCGCCAAGGTCAACCAGTACCCTTACATATAAACACTGGAACGGGAGGGGAGGGAGGGGAGGACGGCCGAGGGGAGGGGGGGAGGAGGGACCTCGTGGGAGCTGGGCTTTTTATACTGAAGATGCCGCACAGAAACAATGCAAATGGGGCAGGGGAGGGGGAACGGGGCAGGGACAGGACGCAAATGAAACTTGAACTAGGAAGTGGGAGGACTTAGAGCAGAGAACATTTTAAAAAGGAAGGGATTGGGGGGGAGGGGAATCTATGCTTTTTATTTTTAAAAAGAAAAAGAAAAAAAAGAAAACGTCAGTAACAAAAAAACACAGCTCACGAACCCATTCTGCACCAAACTGGAAAGGAGAAGAAGAGAGCAACGGAAGATTCTGGAAGTGGGGGGGCCCCAGTTTTTGAAGAACTTTATGAACTTTTCAAAGATTATTTTCATATGGCAGCAAGTGACATTTAAGAATTTGCTGTCAGGGGACACCTGATATGAAATCCAATAGATTTTTAATTATTGAACGTAAGAATTAGGGATTTTTCCAGAACTCAAAAGGGTCAGCAGCTCTCTAAAAACTCAAGCCGTGGCCTGAGGGGTCTGATATTTGGGGGTTGTTCTGGGGTTGGAAAAGCATAGTTCTGGCTCATTCACCAGGACTGATGGGGGGTGGCCAGGCTGAAGGAAGACTTCCCCTCCACCCCAGCCCCCCAAGAGGGCACATTTTCTCTTTCTGAGTTCTCTGGATAAATCCCTAAGCAATGTTATGCCTCAAATGTCATTAATAACGTGTGTTGCAAACTTGAGGGGTTTTTTTCTTTTCTGAAGGTTTATTTTCTCTTGGAACCAATCCCTAGTCACGTAGTGTAGGGCTCACGGTCATTGCTGACACCCTAGTGGAATGTAGCACTCTGCACCCTTGTTTTCTGCTTTGTGTTCAACTCCAGTGATACCAATAGACTATTCCTCAGTGTAATTGCACAAAAAAAAAAAAAAAAAAAGTGATAGAACATAGGCAAGTAACCAATGTGGTGGTCCAGGCGTGTGCGCGTGAGCGAGCGCGTGTGGCCGCCGCCCTCCCCGTGTCCCTGGGCACGCTGCCGCACTCTTGACTCTACACCATTCCCTCCTAGTGCCTTACCGACGACAGACGCGCGTGAGGGTTTACTTCCATGGTACTCCAAGAAGCTGATGGAAGCGAGTCGGAGCCTCTCGGCTCTTCCTTTGTGCTGTTGTAACATTTTATTCTGGTCTTTCCTGTTTTCTTTTTCTTTTTTTAATTTTAAGTTCATTTTGTTTCAATCCCTGTTGTCTTTCTTGGGCCGTTTGCTACAGAAGGCTATCAGGGAGCTGGCAGGGCTAGGAGAGCCCACGGGTCTTGAGAGGGACATGACGGATGGATGGTCGGGGTTGAACCTGATGGCGATGACGGTTTCAGTTAACTTTTTTTTTGGAGACAGAGCAAGAGAGACTCCCCACCCCGCACCCTCACCACACTGTGCCCCCAGTTCTACCGGTGCGGTCGGCTCTGCCAATTGTGGAACCAGAGGTCCCCTCTCAGTGTTAGGAACGCTGGCGTAGACAGGTGGCCTCCTGGTGTGGAAGGGACAGAGGAGACAAGGCCGCCTCCAGGCCGGGCACACCCTTCCTGTTGCTGTCCGGGGGCTGGAGAGGAGGCCTGGTCCCCAGCCCCATGTTCTCAGACTCGCCCCATGTGTCACTGTCAGCCCTGCCCCTCTCTCCTCTGGTTCCTTGGCTGTGTGTCGCTCTCACGGTCTTGCTGGATCCTTACCTCCATATATACCATCAACCCTTGGTCACTGCAGAGTCTTTCCTCACATTACCCATGTCTACTCACGACATGACTTTGTTTTGGTTTTCAAGGGCTCTGCTGGGCAGAAGGTTGGAGGGACACTTATGAGGGTGATTGGGGGTCTTACACTGCACCTTGAAAAACTCTCCCACCGCCAGTTACATTTCCAAAGAAATACGCCCTTTGCCCTCTCTCACCACTGATACATTCTGGGAGTTTTCTCAGGCTTTGAACCTGCTGGGTGGAGGGTGTCTCCATTCACAGTAAATTGCGCTTAACACACATGATGGTTGGGAGACTATCTGATCATAGAAGGGGCTTTAAACGGTGGTCCTAATTGTTTGACTCTCAATGCTGAGTACTTAACTAACCCCAAAGCCAAATATCCAGAGTGCAAAGAGGTGGCTCCCAATTTTGGCACTCCACCTCATCTCCCCGCTCCCTTCCTCACTCCACAGCCTCCCTTAATGATTTACTGTGAAAGGTGTTTTTATAGCGATACCCGATCTAATTCAGTGAGGAAGCCAAACCGTTTCCTTAGCTCTTAGCTGTGAAATGTGAAATAACTCTGGAAATTTCCCCTCCCCAACCCTAAGTTCTACTTATCTTACAAAGAAATCAGTCCCCAAACTGGAACCAGCTTAGTCCAGGCCTTAGGCTGGAGGGAAGGACACCATGACCCACTCGAGGCGGCCCCCCCGGTACCCAGTGGGATGCGATGGGACGAGATGCCCTTCTCGTGGTGCCACGATCCATAGTCTGTATCTGGAGGTGGGGAAGTGCCATCGTTCTGAGACAGCAGGAAGATGGCCAGTCCAGAGAGGGTGGGGGGTCAAGTGGAGGACACAGGAGCCGGAGTCCTCCTGGGGCCACATCAGCCTAGAAAACCCGTCCGCCCCGGACTTTGGGCAGCCAGATGGCAGCAGAGCCCAACAGACCTCATGCCCAGTTACACACGTCTTGGCTGCAAATGAGCCTCTGTTTGCCTTAGTGGGTGGCATCCTGGATCCACTGGCACACAGTTCACTTCTGGCCCTTTCTACATCTGCCCTTTTACGGGGAAAGACAACAAACATAGCCTTCCATTTTAAAGAAAACGATTTTGTCTACTAAGTTGGAAGTCTCACTCTTTTACCTGACATTTTCTTTCCTTCCCTTCCAGATCAGGAATGAAAGTTCCATGCTGCTCATAAACATAATATTATTGGACTAATTATTTTGGTTCGTAGCATTGTGATTATTTTCATTATTAGCATCATGTGGATATTTTAGGTGGAGTTTGAAATGCACATTTATTCCGTGTATCTTTGTGTTTTCTCTTTAATATTTAAACTTATTATTATATCTGTGAGTCTGTGAGTAGACAGAAGGGACATACGGATGTCCAGTTTTGTCAGACAGAAAAAAGGAAAGACCCAGGAATTAGGAAAATTGTTTCTGTCATCTCTATTCCATTAAGAGCTGTCAAGAAAGATCTGGCACAGAGCAAACGTTTGGAAAATCAAAGCCTTTGTCTCTGTACAGACAACACGGGCACGACCAATATTGTACGTTTCTAGATTCTCAGTGGCCTGGAAAGAGGTCGGAGGACGCATCTCACGGGCTGCCATGCTTTTCTCACACATTCCCTGTGCTCTCCTTGCTTCTGAAATCTGCTAACTAGACCCTTGACCTGCCTCACATCGGCTATTTACGTGACAAGCAAAACAAAAACAACCCGCTCCCCAGAGCTGACCCAGCTCGTTTCCCAAATGTCCTCCCATTTCCCATAATGCACCAGGAGTGTGGCTTACATCCTTCAGAGTAGAGACAGTTGTCCCCTCCTAGAAACCACTGGGTGTAATGAGCTGATGTAAGCGTACCAGGCAGGTGGTACCGTCCCCTGAGAAATTTCAGCCTCACTTGGCCTCCTTCCTCTCACTAACCACACTTCTTCTGTCTCTCCCTTGCCCCCAGTGCATCTTCTTGGCACACAATTCTAGGGACAAACTAAAGAGCCTAAAAAAGGCGAACTGATGGTAGGAGGCCAGAGGACACTGACAAAGTCTAGCAGCTCCCCAGATACTGCGGGCCACAGCCCCCCCTGAAATCATTGGCCAGGAAGGGGCACAGCAGGGCCCTCATGGCCATCCCCACTGGGCTCTGACTGCACCCCTCGGTGCATTGCACTTTGTGTGATGGACTTTAAACCAGCTTGAGGTACCCACACGCTGCCCACCGAACCCAGAAACTACGGGCCTGGCTGAAGAAAGGCTTGAAATGGCTGGCTCCGCTGAAAGGGAAGCAGCAGCTTACAGAGGGAGATGTCACGCGGTAGCCAGTCCGCAGACACTCAGCCAACATTAGTGTGCCCTCCCCTCGTCCCCACCTGCCTCCCTCTTCCGGTCCCAAGCACAGAGCTGTGGGATCTGAAGCCCCCAGTGAGACAGGCCGGCCCCAGCATGTGCTCCGTTAGCACTTGCCCGAATCTGCCATCCTGTCCTCTACCTCAGAATAAAAGGCTGCCCGTCCCTAGAACCAAGCTCTCAAGTAGAGGGATGCCAACCGAATCCTTATTTAGCCCTCAAATAACCTAGAACAGCATCTGTTCTTTAATTGGCGCCATCCATCCTTCTTTGCTGAAGAAACATCGTTAGAGTAAGGGGAAGATTTCCAAGGACAGGTCAAGGAGAACCGTGCAGTTTGAAGCCTGAGGAAGCACAGGTTGATATGCTTCTGCTCGGTGGGTCGGTGCTGACCCGTCTGGGTGTTTGCACCCGTGTCTCTGCGCTCAGCGCCTCTTTCATGACGTTTTAGCTGTTTCCAAGGGAAGGGGTGAGCAGGCCGATGGGTGGGAGAGTCTGAGGCTTGATGCCAGTTATTACTGTGAAGTGGGGCATGTGGCTGATCGAATTCAGAGGGAAAAGAAGGGGTGAGGCAAACCGACGGTTGTCTCCTGGACTGGATTTGCAGTCTGGCCTTCCTGGCGGCTGAGTGGCTTGCAGGCTGTGGGAGCCAGCTGGCTTTGTCCTCTTCACCCTGGAAGACTCAACCCGCCCAGACACCAGATTGTTGGATGTGAGGAAGGGAAGGCGAGAGTAGACAGCTGCTAACAGGCTGATTTGCCTTGACCGGACCTTTAGAATTGCAAACACTCATTTTTGAACAAGCTTGTGGTGGAGGATTTGGAGTTGTGTGAGTGTGTGTGAGTGAGTGGAGCAGACTTTCTTGGAAACCGGAGGAAGGACGTGAGGAGGCTTAAGGCGCTATAACTGATGGGCTGTGGTTGATGAAACAAGATGCATCCACAGGCAGACAGCTTTCATTCCAGATTCTCTGTCTGGTGCCGGGGCCAAGGTGGGCTGTGGGGCTCTTGCTGGCCTGCCCAGTAGCTGCTAGGACAGAAGAAAATAACCAGGAGCCCTCAAGTAGCAGAGAGAATTCAACAGAGAGGCAAGGATTCCTTCCGCAGGCCTCATCTGGGACTTCACAAGGCCTGCGTAAGCGATTTTGCCATGACACATTCCAGCCCCAGGGCCTTTGCATGCTTCTGGCCTGTCTCTGTCTTTTCTTTCTGGTGAATCTTACAGAGTTCAGATGGGGAACCCTCCAAATTGAGCAGGCCAGAGATGTCCTTACCAAATTGGAAAGGAAGGTGAAGCTGTTCCTTTCTTTAGCCAAAGAACCCTTTTCAAAGACACCTCCAAATACGGACAAAATGGCATCATTCCTCTCTCCTTTCTGGGCAACAATGACATCGTCAGTGATGCATTTCCACTTATCCTCTCCTCTTTATCCTGACTTGCATTGTTTGTTTGTTTTTTGCATTTATTTCAAAACTGTACTCATCTTTTAAGAGAAGTGGAGACCAGTCACCCTAGCACGGCTGCTATTGGGAGAGTGGGCACACTGTGTGAGCTTAACAGGTCTGGTGTCAGCACGGGTGTGACCGAAGCAGACCTGCCATGAAGTTTGGCTGTGTCGCGTTCAGGTTCATGCTGGAGCTGGGCTGGGGTGTCAGTGCTTTTCCACTTTGCTGCCGTCTAATCTCCATCCACTAGACGCTGTAAAATCTTAGTCGGGCTACTAGAGAATTGAAGGTGGTGAAATGACATTTAAATGCAATAGAAATCTTTCAAAGGCTTTTGGTGCCACTGCTCAGTAGAGTAACCCAACCTGTAGAGGTTTCTCAACATCCTGCTTGCAGCTTCCAGAAGTTCAAGAGAGCCAGCTCCAAGCCAGTCTTTCCCTTCAGACTCTGAGAGTTTCCAAAGAAGTGACCCTCGGCAGGGCACACTTTCTCAGGATACCTGTACCAGCGGGATCTCCCTGAGGCCCCCAGCTCGACTCCCACAAGCCTTTGAGCGCCCCTTAGCTCAGACCCTGCATTCAAACATTATGTTGACTATCTCTTATTTGGTGAAACTTGCAGAGTCCCTCAAGTAAGTGACAGCCAACATTTGTTGAATGCTTTTGATACGCCAAGCCCCTTACCAAGCCCTGTGTGAGGGTGATTTCATGGAGCCCTCAGAGTCACCCCATTTATGATGAGGAAGCTGACGCCCTAAGAGAGTAGCATGTGTTCAAGGAAAGAAAACATAATGGCGGTCCGAAATCTCCACATTTCCAGTGAAATTTTTGTTAATGAGGCCTTCACTGAGATACGCTTTTGTTTCTCTTAATTAGCAATGCATGGCCTCCTGTTTCTGACAAACCATTTAACGATACTCCCTTGACTGTGTACCAAACACGGTGCTAAAAGTTGCCCACTGACGATCTTGTTTAATTTAGTCTTCATAATAACCCTGTGAAATCAGCAATATTAGTCTCTTGCAGATGAGGCAGCTGGCTTGGAGAGCTGGTAACCTGCCCAGGGGCACGCAGCTAGTAACGGAGCCAGGCCTCGAAGCTGGGTCTGCCCAGCTTCAGAACGGAGCTCAGAGCCGCTCGCCACGTAGATACAAAGAGAGGCCTTGGAGGAATGTGATCCTGCGCCATCCCTGCCCGTGCGTGGAACTTGCCACAAGGTGTGTGAGCAGAGGGAGTCCTGAATTGGGTACAAGCAGAAGGGGCAGAATTAGTTTGACTTGTTAGAGAAAATCGTAGGAGTTTCTTCTAGTTCATAGTAGAAATCATTTTAGATTCCTTTCCAGTGTACCAGCTAGCTTTAGTAGTGCTGCTAACAGACTCTTACGAGAGTGAAGGAAAAAAAAAGTGTTTTCTTCTTTAAAAAAAAAAGTAATTCTTTTCTTGCTTATAGTTAATTCTAGAAAAGGCAATACTAAAGGTATATATTTTTTTCTAAATGCTATTTTTTACTGCACTGATAAATATCATAACAACTCTGGTCTCTGTAATTGATCCACTCTTCAGCTCTGGGTAGAACCAGGTGCGGGATTCACACCAAATTTGTAAATACCGTGTGTGGGTCTGGTGTCCAGGAACCTTTTTCTTTGTGTTTAAAATAATAAAAAAAAAAGGAGGAGAAAGACAAGATGACTTTTAGAAAGAGGAACAAAACCAAGTTTTCTCTTGAGATAGGCTTCTCAAAGAAATGGAAAGCAATAGTTGTGTAAACTGAGGAAACCAGCCAACTTTTAAGACATAAGGAGGGAAAGTCTCTTGCTGAAGTATGGGATTAATAGTAATTAATAGTAACAGAAGCACCTTTATTATGGTTGAAAGGTGACAGAATTTAGAAATGCTTAGGACTAGATTTTTAATTTTTTAGAAAACTCTTATTTGTTATGAAGCATCTCCTTGGTTGTTTTGGATGGATTTTTTTTTTTTTTTTTTTTTGGTTTCTGTTTTATTTTTAAAATGTCTTTAGTGACTGGCTCTAGGCTTGTTTACCTAAATTCTTAGGTAGTTTACACAAGTTCTAGAACCTTCTAGAACTTGAACTCCATTGGAAGCAAACCCAACTAATCAGAATTTGAGATCCTGGTTGGTTTCAATAGATGTTCTGGAATTCTGACAGAACACCTACAGATTTTTTTAAAGAAGGTTTTAGATACATTATCTTACACAAACTGTGACCTAATGGCAATAATTACCTCAAATGTGGGCATTCATCCTGGTTTTAGCCTTTTTTGAAATCATGTAGCCAGCTTGATCTTGGGATTTAACAGACTATGAACTCCGTGTGGGCTGAAAATGATTAATGCACACTCTGGTCACTGTTGCTTAAGCGAATTCTGAAATAGCTAATCTTACAACAAACATTAAACCAAGGCAGAGATTATACTTTGTGTGTTATAATCAAATGTGATATTCAAATGTACATGTTAAGTATATATGTTTTTAGCTACTGTAAAATGCTGTTAGCCTTCTAAAATACCGAGAGAGTCACATTTTAAATGCGTAAACTAAATAATTGACTGTGGATACTTAAGCATATTTCTGGCTACATTTTATAGTTAAAGTGTTTTATAGTTTACATTTAAACTGGTACTTTTTGAAGAAAATTTCTGTTTATAGCGGACATATTCAAACCCCAGCAATTGCCTCTTTAGTTGGAGGCCATGTGCCCCCAAGGCAGGTATGTTCTACGCATACTGTTGTGTTGTGTAGCCCAACACCAGCATTTCCCGCCATGTCATTGCTTTCCATGTGAACTCGAAAGAATGTGAAAGGATTTCCAGGTTAAGTCCACAGCCTGGGCCAGATGCGAAGACCTCATGCCATGTTGTATCAACACTTGTCTTCAAAGCCTTCTCTTTGATATCTTGGAAGAGGCAGAGAGAACAGATACCTGGTTCGTTGATTTTGTCCTGATTTGAATGTTTAACTTATTAACTGATCCACTGACTTCCAATCACTAGGCAGTAGGAGACACTGGGATTCAGGTGGCCCGGAATGTTTCTGGGCCCCCTGGCGGCTGTTTCTGGGCCCCCTGGCAGTATTCTGATCTGTGTTTTGCAGGAGAGAGTCACACACCCCTACGCCCATATTCATTGGCTAGGTTTTCCATATATCTGCTGTCATTTATTCCTTTGCTCCTTTAAAACAAAATAAATGCAAAAGGATGTGTTTACTTTCTACACTGTGTCAAACTTAGATTTGAAGCCTAGGTCAGTGGCGGGGGGGGGGGGGGGGGGGGCGCCATTCCTTCCTAGAGATTGTAAGTGCTGCTGAGGAGGGGGTGCTGGGGAACTGAGAGGCAGCCGGGGCCTTTGAGACCCATCAAAGTGAAGACCGTAATTGTAACGGCAAGAGAGACGTTTCAGAGGGAGGGCCCCCTGCCATGCAGGAACAGGCTGGAAAACGCGGGTTCCCCTAAGAGTTTTGGTTCATTTTTTGTTTTGTGAGGAAGACCAGCTAAAGGGCATCCCTTTAGCAGATAAGACCTTGAAAACTGCAAAATACCTGGGACCAGGGAACTGTTTGTGCATTGTTGGTTTTGTTTTGTTTTTAAATGCGTTTCCTTTTCCCTGGGAACTCTGTTGGTAGTCTGTTTTTATTACAGTTTTTTGTTAGAAATGTTACTGTAAAATATTTTTCATCTCGCCCCTCCTAATTCCTGCTTTCCTCTGATTGGTTTTCTCCTTTGCTGTAATTAACCAAATGAATTTTATGTCCTCATCTTTGGGGCTTAACCATATTTTTAAAAACTAGAGGTATAGAAATTGGCTTTAAAAAAAACACACACAACTAAATATACTGTATCCAGAAAAGGGCTCCGCCATTGCTCTGTAGTTTCTTTTCAACCAGTTCCGGAGCTGCCTCCCTCCTTATGTTGGGTCACTGTCCCTGTGGCCATCTCAGCCTCTGCCCTGCTGTCACCACAGCCCCACGCCCAGGTACCCAGGCTTCCCAGGTAGCTCTCACGAGCCAGGAAGCAGGTCCCACTTAGCCTTGTGAGTGGTGGTCTTACTTCCCTGTTAGATATTCTCCTGCTTGGTTGAAGGGGCAATGGACTTATTGTTATCATATTATTATTATTATTTTAATAGTTTGGCTCAGGTTATAAGGAAGAACTTGGGAAGTGAAAAGTGACTTGACCACGCCCACCCTTTGTAGCTTCCTGTGACTTCTGAATGGAACAGAAAGCGTCCCCCACCCCACTCACCCTGCTCCCTTCCAGGCAAGTGTTCCTGTTGGCGCCGCCTCCACGGCACGTGGTTTCTCCCCACCCCGTCACTCTCCTCACTCGTGTTACTGCTCATTGAAACTTTCTTCCATGGCTTTGCCAGGGCACAATCATTTCTGGCCCCCAGAGCACATCCTCATCCTCTCCGTGTGCATCTTTTTAACCAAATGAAGTAGACCAGGAAGTCACACTTTGGGGCAGCAGAATGTCTAGTTTAGTAGAATCACTGTATAGATATAGATGTTGATATATATGTTTGTGTATATATATATCAAACCAAATTCCGGATAGGAGAAGTATAGCTTTACGGATGAGGAGGAAGTCGGCATCAGAGTGGGCCCAGCAGAGGAGCCGGGACGGCCCCAGGCCGCACCTGCCATCCCCGGCCTGAGGCGGGGCTCCGCGCACCTTGTCACGCACCTCACCACAGTGGAGGCGGGTGGCCCTGAAGGTGCCACTGTGCCCTCTGGGTCCCCAGCGTCAAGGGCATAGATGAGGGCGGGAGGGAGGCAACAAATCAGAATGACTGGAATTTTCCACCCTGTTTTGCTTTGACCACATGTATCGAGCTGCCGCCTCTGATATATCACGTTTCCAAAAATGGAATCCATTAGGATGGAAAGGGAACGGATCTGTAGAAATGTTTACCTTTCAACTGCCCGTGAATTTAGTCCACTCTGGATAGAAAGACTCACTCCCCGAAATGAGAACAGGGACGAGGAGACCTGGTGACACTCACCAGTCCAAGGGACGTGGCTCCCTCCCCAAGGTCATCTCGTTCTAGATCTTTCTACCAGGTCATCTCAGCTCAATAACCCTATGAAAGCCCTGGTCTGTTGTGTTCCTTCACTGTACGGTTTCTGTAATAAAAAGTGTTAATCCACGTTAATCTTTGTGAAAATTATTGCGTGCAACAGTATTTTCTCGTGTACCTCTTTTTCCTATGTGAATTGTCCCTCTTTTCTTTTTTATTTATAAATGTCTACTTTTTTTTTAAAAGACAAACCAATGTGTCGTAGACCTCTATGTAACCTACTCCTTAGTCTCATATTATAGGTATGTTATAAGAATGGATATTTTACTTGGCTTTAGAATGTTTTACAAGAAAAATAATTCTTAACTGATCAAGTCCTTGCTACTAAAATGCTTGTGTTTTTCATCATGACGTCGTGTGCTTCTAAATTAATAATCATTTTCGTTGTAGAAAAATGGAGTGAATTTATATTAGTCTTGGAAACTAATAATAGCATTGTAAATTTATGAGATGATTTTAACAGAAAAAATTATAGAAGAATATAGTTATTTTAATTGTAATATTACTAACTGTAGGGTGAGAAAGGGGGGTCCCGTTGTGGTGAACTATGTTATAGCTTGTTACTCACAGTTTCTTTTTGATCATTTTTTCGGTCTCTGAGGTGAAACGAGTTATTAATTAAAATTTGTAAACTCACATATGCATATTGTATATGTGTAGAAATGTAATCACACTTTGTCTTGGAATTACATTAAACTGTTTGGAGTCACTGTACACTCGGCCTGGCACACTTATTTATTCTAGAACCAGACTAGTTATAAGATCTAAGAGGTTATTGTTGCCAGTGACATCTTTCGAAAATTATTTACTACATCAGAACATGTTCATAACCCGCTACTGCATTGAAAATTTGCCAAGATGACCATGTGTGGCCATAGAGAAGGGGCGTAGAGATCATTTCACTGCCAAGTCCCGTGCAGTAGGCAGCGGAGCGTCTCCTCGCTCCCTTGGCCTCATCTGAGCCATGTCAGCCCCGTCCATTTCCAAACTCCTTCCCTGAGGCCTGCGTCCTCGCTGTCATCTGCTGGCCTGAGAGCTTTGCGTCGTTCCCAGGTCCAGGTGCAGTGTGTGGCTTTCCTTGGCATCCGGGCCCTGCCCTCACCAGACCAGGTCAGGCGGCCCCTCCCCGGGACCCTCCCTGGGACTCCCCGCTTGAGCCGTGAGCTCCACAACCCACCCACATCCTGGCCACCACACCACAGCCGTGCCACCTCAGGAAGCATAAAAATCCACATCCTCCTCTCACTGCGGCTTCCAGCATTTTCTTATGGTAAAATATATGTAAAATTTACCATTTTAACCATTGTAAAGTATAATTAGTGGCGTTAACTACAGTCACAGTGTTGTGCAGCCATCACCACTAGCTATTTCTAGCACTTTCACCATCCCAAACAAGCTCTGTACCCATTAAGCGATCCCCGCTCCCAGCCCTTGGCAAACGCCCCTCCACTTTCTGTCTCTGCGTTTGCCTCCTCTAGCTCCTCATGTGAGTGGAATCGTACAGTATTTGCCCCCTTTTGGCTTATCTCACTTAGCAATGTTTTCAAGTGTCATCCATGTTATAGCACGAATCAGGATTTCCTCCCATTTTAAGACTGAATGACGTTCCATTGTATGTATTGTATGTATGTATGTATCACATTTTCTCTGTTCATCTGTTGATGGGTGAGCAGTTTCCACCTTCTGGCTTTTGTGAATAATGCTACACTGGTGTGCGAGCATCTGAGTCCCTGCTTTCAATTCTTTTGGATATATACTTAGGAGTGGAATTGCTGGATTAGATGGTAATTCTTAACTTTTTAGGGAACTGCCAAACTTTTCCCCAATGGCTGCACGATTTGACACTTTCACCAGCAACGCTCAAGGGTCCCGATTTCCTCCCCTGGCACTCTTACCATAGCTTACACTGCCAGTGTCTTCGGATCTCGGACTACCAGCCTCCCGGCCCTGTATCTTCTGTGCCTCCTGGTCTCACAGGCTTCCCAACCAGCCTAAACCCCACCCACCTTCTCACCTGTCCCCTCAGCTCCCTGCCACACTTACCTGCTATAGATGGATTCAACCACCTACGTCTCTGCTCCCACAGCTGCTGGAGACCCCCCAACCCGTGAGCAAGGTCCGGCTTTCCGTGCGTATCAGCTCCCTCTTGTGGCTAACTGCAAATCACCAGGCTCTCCAAGCTCCTGCCTCCTCACTCTCGCCGGACCTTCTACTCCCCAAAGTGACCCAGAGAAATCCAGGCAGCTCCAGAGCTCCCACAATCCCACCCCCTTCCACAAACCTGTCTGCCTCACGTGTCTGTCCCTTCAGCCTCAGGAAGAAGGGCCTTGCACCTACCTTTTGTCCCTCACTCTCCAGGGCTCTTTCTTGTCAAGCTTTCCCACCCTCCTTTGGACCTTTGTGCTTTCTCACACCTGTGCCCTTCAGGAACCAGCCGGAGTCATCTCTCCAGGAGGCTTGGCCTCACGCTCCTGATGAGGTGGGGTCCCCGTCTAGGTTCCCAACCCCTCGTGTGTAATTCTCATTACGCCACAGTGTCAGCGTTTTTTTCCTGATCTTCCTTCCCCACAAAACTACAAAATCCTCGCAGGTAAGAATTTATCTCTCATCTCTTTCTAGGGCATCTGTTACAATGCCAAGCACAGAGTGGGTGGTCAACAAATATTTGGATATGTGCGTGGCCCATTTTCATCGCCCAATCAACCCACCTTTCCAGTCTCCAAATTCTGTGTCTCCCAGAATTCAGGTAATAATACCAATAAAGCCCTAAGTGCAGGCAACTCTTGAACTTGGGATTAATTCAACTGAGCCAAAATTCAAGTTACTAAAATCCATGCAAAAGATTGAGACAAAAGTCTTCCGTCATACCTTTTTTTTTTTTAAATTAGAAATGCGCTGCTGGGGATCACAACCTGTGGAAACGGAGAGGAAAGCAGACCCCATACACCAGTGGGATAAGAGCGCGTCAATAGAAACACAATGCAGCTGTGTATAAGGGTCTTGCCACCAGTATCTCTGGAAAGTTATTTAAATCTAAAGTGGAAAGACATACTCCTGACAATATGTTCCTTCAAGTATACCCAATACTGTGGTCATAACTAATTTTAAATTGTCTTAGTTGCTCACTCAAACTGACGATGAACAGGGAAGTTGAATTCTAGACCCCGCAAGAGATACTATGGGTATTTCCCCACTGACCCAAGGAGCCCCTAGAAGAGGACTAAACTAACCATTAGATGGCGCTGTCACCCAGCGGCCAGCTCAGGACTCTGTCCGTGGGTGGGTGGCGGGGAGTGTTGGGTGGCATGTGACTGGGTGGTGGAGGTCATTCCCAGGAGCCAATTCCAAACAGCCAGGTGTACATTTTTTGTGAGAGCCTGACTTACATGTTTTCTAACTCTTCCCTAGACTCCCTAAGCTTAAACAAACACTAAGTGAGTATAAAAGTAGAGAGCCAGCGGGCCGGCCTGGTGGCTCAGGTGGTTGGTGCGCTGTGCTCCTACTGCCGAGGTCTCGGGTTCAGTTCCCACCAGGTGTACACTTTTCATGAGAGCCTGACTTATGTTTTCTAACTCTTCCCTAGAATCCCTTAGCTTAAGCAAACACTGAGTATAAAATCAGAGAACCCCCGGACTTACGTGTTTTCTAACTCTTCCCTAGAATCCCTAAGCTTAAGCAAACACTAAGTGAGTATAAAAGCAGAAACCCACAGGGCCGGCCCGGTGGCTCAGGTGGTTGGTGCGCTGTGCTCCTAATGCTGAGGTCTCGGGTTCAGTTCCCATCAGGTGTACACTTTTCATGTGAGCCTGACTTACATGTTTTCTAACTCTTCCCTAGAATCCCTTAGCTTAAGCAAACACTGAGTATAAAAGCAGAGAACCCCTAGATTTATGTGTTTTCTAACTTCCCTAGAATCCCTAAGCTTAAGCAAACACTAAGTGAGTATAAAAGCAGAAACCTGCCAGGCAGGCCCGGTGGTGCAGGTGGTTGGTACCGTGTGCTACTAAGGCCGAGGTCTGAGGGCTCAGGTTTGATTCCTGCACAGGCCAAACAGCCAGTTACGTGTTTTTCGTGAGAACCTGCCTTACGTATTTTCTAACTCTTCCCTAGAATCCCTTAGCTTAAGCAAACACTGAGTATAAAAGCAGAGAACCCCTAGATTTACGTGTTTTTCTAACTCTTCCGTAGAATCCCTAAGCTTAAGCAAACACTAAGTGAGTATAAAAGCAGAAACCCACAGGGCCGGCCCGGTGGCTCAGGTGGTTGGAGCGTGGTGCTCCTAAGGCCGAGATCCAAGGTCTCGGGTTCGATTCCCACATGGGCCCAGTGAGCCGCGCCCTCTACAGCGAAGGCTGTGAACGACAGCTCCCCAGCCAGCCGGGGGCCAGAGTGAGTGGCCGGCAGTCAGCGGCCAAGTGCCGCCGTGTTTGTGTGTGGCTGCCTTGTGCTACCACTGTGTGCTGCCCGTGCTGTGCTGTGCTGTTCGTTCTCATGTGCTTGCTGTTCCAAGCGGCCGGTGGCCGCATTGGCCACCTGCCCCGTGCCAGGCTTAGGCGTGGGTGCCGTGGCCGGCGGCTGCCGAGTCGATTGAAACCATCTGCTGGATTGAAACCATCTGCAATGGCTTTCTTTTTAGTATATTGCAACTGGCTCTCAAACGGGCTGGGGCTAGGAGGGCTGAAAGTCCCATAGATAGGTAGATAGGTAGATAAAAGGCCAGAAGGGGCCAGGGAGGCATAGATATAAAGGCCCGAGGCAGAAGGCAAAGGGGGAAAATGGCCCGAGGCAGGAGGCAAAAGGGGATGCTGGGAGGAAGTCTTGCTGAGGCAAGGGCCAGGGGGGTACTAGGGGAGAAGGCAGTACTGATGGCAGGGCAATTCCAAGCATGGCTTTGGAGTCAGCCATGAAGCTGGGAAACCACTTAACCTCACCTCTCAAGCTTCAGTTTTCTCAGCAGTAAAATGGGGCTAATACTACCCGTGGCAAAGACTGGCTGGATATTCCCCAAAGATGTTTCTAGGTTATATTTCCTAGTTTTCTTTGCAGATAAATATGGCCAGAGATGGACCCTAAGAAAACTCTCACACATTTATCCACACTCTCTTCCCTGGATTTCTGGCCAGACGTGGAAAATCCGAGGACAGCACTCTGAGGGCCTAGAGTAATGGTGGGGCCACCAGAAGCCCAGGTCACTGAATGGCTTCCTGGTCTCCTAATAAACCCACACTGGACAAAAACCACAAAAGAGTAAGTAATGTCTATTATATTTGAGCCACTGAAATTTTAGGGTTGTTTTATACCAGTTAACCTATCTTATTATCTTCTTTAACTATAATGTAGGCTGAGTAGGGTATTAGAGTATGCTAACTTCTGGAACAATGCCCAAATTTCAGAGGTTTAACAGTAAGGATCTCTTCCTGGGTCACACCACAGACTAATGCAGGTCAGTGACGGTGAACGGCTCTGCTCCATCCAGGGATGTGAATGGAGAGCTTCACAGAGGACGTGTTCCCGGGAATGTGGTGGAGCAGGCCTGCCACGCACCGAGTTTTTCAGTTTCCTTCCCGCACATGGAAGGATTGTATTTCCTGGCTCGTCTGAAGTTAGCTGTCTTGCTTTAAACCAAGGAAAAGTGACACGAGTCCTTTCCAGGGAGAAGCATGTAAGAACCAGTGCATATTTCTCCGTGTTTGCCCTCCCCCCAGCCGTGATTGGTCAAGTTGGAGGTTTCATAGGACAGAAACATTTTGAAACACTGAATCAAGATGTGGCAGACAGCTTTCCTTGAGCGTTGTCTGAATCAGCAGTGCACTGTGTGAGAAATGAAGCCTCTGAGAAGATAAACTTTTATTAAGCACCGACTATGAGCCCGGCTAAGTAAGACACGCTTAACACAGTGGCCCTGATAAGCTCTCAATTAGTAGTGTTAATTGTGTTGTCATTCCAATTCTGTCTTAGACGTACGTGTCTGTATTTGCTCAAATGGATCCTGTGCTCTAGATTCCAGGACACTCCTGGATGTTGCAGGGCAGCCGAGCATCTTTCTTCTCTCTTCCTCTAAAACATCTGAACGTTTTCATAGGTAGTGGGCAGCTGAACTGGAAGTGCAGCATTCCGGGATCAAAGACAGTGTGGTGTAGAGGCAAGAGCACTTGAACGAGGAGTCAAGCTCAATTAAGTTCAACACACATTTATTGAGCACCTTGTGTATGTACCAAGCGCTAGAGAAACAAAAAAGTGTGAGACTGAATCCCTACCCTCTAGGAGCTTACATTTCTGCATGGATGGCAAACAAGTAAACAAATTAACAAAGCATGATCCATGCAATAATAAGAGTATAAACAGGAAGTAAGAGCCATGAGACCTGACTAGTTCTGCCATGTGCTGTGTGACCTTAGACATGTTACTTAACCTCTCTGGGCCTCGCGGATAGTGAGAATGGGGTGGATCATTTCTAACCCCTGAAATTCTAACATCTACAGCTCTCAAAACCCTGTGAGGTCGGCAGGGCAGGCGTGATTTCTACTTTATAGACGTGGAGCCTGGGGTCAGAGAGCTTTAGCACAGTGGCCTGAGCTACACAACTGCTCGTTGATAGAGCTAGTGCCCAACTAGTCTTCAGAGCCAGGCCTCATGTATCCACTCCACGCTGCTTTGGCAGAGAGGTAAGCGTGGCAAGAGGCTTCCTGGATGCCCCCACTCCCAGTCTGGAGCTGGCTACAGACCAAGAAGAGGAAAGAGGCAGTTACCTCCCTCACCTCCATCCCTCCTGCTGTAAGTACTCAGCAAATAGTGGGCATTTTTGAAAACCAGGTCTCGTCTTTCGAGGAACAGCACAGTGATATTAGCATGACATCCTGGGGATCCCAGGAACCTTCAGCAGCCAGCCCCATCACCGTCCCTGAGCCTGGTTCCCACTCACAGCCATCTCCTCACCCACTGGGACCTACATACGATGCAAAGGACATTTTGGAGGCCTAGACTGCTCTCCCTCACCCCCACCCCGACCCCATACTTCCAGACCACCCTTACTGAGCCCGCCCAGGATGTATGTGCATGCTTTAGGGAATGCTGTGAGCGCATTTAATTGAAGCAAAACAAATTATAGAGTTCATCTTTGCTGTGCCTCTGAAATCATGCCATGCCCACCGAAGCCAAAAATACAAATCTGACTATGGCGGCCACTGCTATCTCCCACCATTAACCGGCAAACAGTTAAGGACGCTGTGGGCTTTCTTACTGTCGGGTACCACAGTCAGCACATGCTATGTGTGCCACACCGAGACCAACAACACACAGTGCTCGCTCTCCAGGGGTTTATCATCTGATGACAGGAGCAGTCTGAGGACATGAAGAGACAAGTCATCAATGGCGAGGCAACAGATGGGGCATGGGAGAGGCTCAGTCTTAAGTGCTGGAGGTGCTGGGGAAAGGGAGTGGCCCTGAGGGCTGCTGCTGTCCTGGAAGGCGTCCCAGGGAGGCTCCAGCTGGGCCCTGGAGGGAGAGGAGGACAGAAGTCATTGTTTGCATTACCCACTCGCTAATGGCAATTCATAGGAAATCACATGAAGAAGATAAAAGTGTCCAGAAAAAGAATCGCCTGCAGGAACGCGGACGTCCTTCCCAGGGCGGCCCCTTCTCCATCACCAGCACCCCCCCTCCTCCCTGCTGGCCTTAGAGCTGGGTGGGGGACACACCGGCCACACACTGACTTCCCAGAAGCCCTGTGGGTGTGGGTCTGCGTTCAAATACTGCCTCCCCCACCTCCGAGCTGTGTAATACGGAGCAAGTCCCTTAACTTCTCTGAGCCTGTTTCCTCATCTGTAAAGACAAACAGATGAGAAATATATGGTGATGGAAGAACTGACTCTGGGTGGTAAGCACACAATGTGATATACAGATGACGTGTTATACAAATGTACACTTGAAACCTATGTAATTTCACTAACCATTGCCATCCCAATAAACTTAATAAAAAATAAAATAAAAGCAAGCTTACGATGCAGACTTTGCAGGGTTGTGGGAAATGCACAAAACAAACACCAGTTAACCCTCGCACCGCAGGAGAACAGCTACCAGCCTACTGAGTCTTCCTGAAAAAGTCCTCCCTGTCACCCTCCATCTTCACAAAAGACATCTGAAGGTGGCCGGGTGTGCGTGCCCCAGCCTTCCAAAGACCCTCTGCCCGCTCCAGAGGTTATACCGAGGACGGCGCTGGAGTTTGGGTTCAAATGCGCCCAGGGAGCAGCAGCCCTCGCTGGAGCTAAGCGTGCTCAGTGCTTCCCCCGTGTGGCCGCCGGAGAGCACAGCACCGGGCTCCGCAGCGCTGCAAACACCGCAAACCTGGCCTAGCTCTGACCACGTGGGAGGGTGGGGGCGCTCGGCTGGTTTATAACCTTGGGAAGGATTTTCTGTATTTCTGAAGACAGGCGTGCCAGCGTTTTGTTTTAGTTTTGTGCTTCTTTCCTCGGTAAGAACCAGATGGGAAAACTCTTAACACACTGGTGACCCTGAGTCGGCTTTCCTCTAGCTTTACAACTGATTAAAATTGTTGTCTGGTCCCAGGACAAACCCACGGTTAGGACAGCTTAGTTGCCAATGTGCCTCAAAAGCTCCAGGCAACACGCTCTGGAGAATCGAGTGAGAAATAAGCCCCGAACGGCACGGGTTCTCGGGTTCTCGGCGCCGTGTCCTTTCTCGCGGCTCCTTCCCAGCCCACCTTGTCGCTGGTCCCTCCCTTCTGAACCCCCAGAGCACAGATCAATTGCTTCTCCTGGCCTTGGTAAAGTTTTGTCCCCTGTGGAGCATTACCTGCCTTGGGGCACGTCTGTTAGAATTAAATGAGGGGACAAGTTAGGTGAGGCGCTAAGGCTTCTGAGCCTGCGGTCTTCGCGGGGGAGGGGAGGGATACTGTGAGAGCCAGGGGCCTGTGAGAACAGGGGTGAGTGAAAGGACCCCCACATCCCCAAGCAGCAGCAGCAGCTAACCACTTCCTTCCTGCCACCCCCACAGGCCCACCACCACCACACTGAGTTCCCCTAACTTATTGTCCACCCAGGTTCCCCACTCGCTTCCCAATAAAAACAAAATACAAAACCACAAAGAACCCATATTTTGATAAAAATCTGGAAAGCATGCGAAAAGGTCAACCAAACCAAGTTGATGGCTTTGTGTGAAAGCTGACAAAAGATCTGAGCAAGCAGAGCTGGACCTGCTTTCCCTGAGCTACTTTCTAAAAATGGTCCAAGACCCAAATTCACACAGGCAGCTACCAGGCAGGTCGCCCACATCTCACCCGGCCAGGGGCACCAAGAAGAGGTTGGGGAGGCCTGGGCCCCCGCCCCCCAGCAGCTTGCTCTGGGGCTCCAAGTGTGTGTGTGTTGGAGGAGGGGGCATGCGGAGCCTCCCCAGGCCCAGGGGAACTGCCAGCCTCCTCCCTCCCCCCCTTTCCTCCCCAGACAGACCACGGGGGACAGGAAGAGGGACCCAGGTGAGAGGAAGCCTTCCCTCCGCCTCCCCAGGAACCAGGAGAGAAATGGCTTGGAGACTGCAGGGAGGTGCCGTGTGTGTGTGTGTGTGTGTGTGTGTGTGTGTGTGTGTGTGTGTGAGATGTGTGTGTGTGGGGGGGGTGCGCGCATGTGGGGGGGGTGTATGTGCGTGTGTGGTGTGTGTGTGTGCGTGTGTGTGGTGTGTGCGTGTGTGGTGTATGTGTGTGGTGTATGTGTGTGTGCATGTGTGTGTGCGTGTGTGGTGTGTGTGCGTGTGTGTGCTGGGGGCCAGGTGCCTACACTACTGAGCATGTGGCATTGCTGAGCCACAGGACCTGCCTGGGGCCAAGGAGACCAGGAACCAGGGCCCATGGGCCTTGCAGGTGCCCAGGGTGGAGGCCACCCTCCTCACTGCTTCGCCTCGCGGAGGAGCCTGGGGCAGCAGGTCTGGCCGCGCTGGAGGGCACCACTGGCCGACCCACCTCATGTGTAGGCCATCTTGCTGCACACCCAGGGCCGGGTCATCAGACACTCCGTCGACACCAGCCTGGTGGGCTCCACGAAGACACACTCCCCCAGGCCCGCGACGGGGAATCTGTGGCCGGGAGAGAAGAGACCAGGTGCTCACGACCTGACGCACAGCCCACTCCCCACCGGGCCCTGTGGGGTCGGCCCCTCTCTCTACAGTCACCTTCCAGAACATTCAGCCCAAGACCTTTCCAGCAGGGACTGCATTGTCTCCCTACTCTGTGCACCACGGCCCCAGCCACCCTGCCGATGCCCCAGTTTCCTGGGCACACAGCCCTTCTGCATCTGCTCCCACATCCTCCCAGGTCAGCTCACTCGTCCCTGAGCAGCAGTCACTGGGGACCCCCCTCTGCCCACCCTGCCTCCCCCAGCAGCCTGCCTGCTCCCGGGGGCACCACATCACAGCCTCCCAGGGGCCTGTGTCTGTCTGTCCCCAGCAGCCCCAGACGGTCAGCTCCTGGACAGCGGGCTCCCCTATGGCACAGCGTAGCACAGGAAGAGCTCAGCAGAGAGGAGCAGAATTAAATTACCTGGCAGGTTAGGGGTGGACCCAAATAACCCCAGTGTTTAACACCCAGCGCTGTGCTGCCTGGGAAATCACTGACATCATTCGTGGACCCGGGGCTGAGAGGCTCTCCCTGCCTAAAATCATCCCTTTCACTATGCCCCCACCGGGCTCCTCGGGGCCCATTCCTGCAGCTGCAGCGTCTGGACCGGAAGCTGAGGCTCTTATTCCCCTAATCCCTGCATTTCCCTAACCTAGACTGCCCCCCACACTATCACCACCCCCACTGCCACAGCCACACACACCCCCACCCATGACAGCTGCCACCATCACTCACACCACAAACCAGTCTTGGCGTCACACACCTGCCACCCCATCGCACGCTCACTTCCACACCACGTGGGCCACAAATAACACCAGCACTGCACACAGCCCAGCTCCCTCAGAGCTGTTTTCTCTGAGAGAACGCTCGTGGTGCCCGGGCCTCAGATCCCCTTTCTTCCCCAGTAACAGCGTTCAGGTGGCACATGGCTGCCCAGAATAGAGGCCCCACCTCCCACCCTCCCTGGCAGCCAGGTGTCGTCATGTGGCTAAGTTCTGGCCAACACAGAGGGACATGCAAGGCACAGACTCTGGTTAGCACAAAACCAAGTGGTTCTCCCTTGGGAGGTGTCTGGAGGGCTGGGCCCCGCCCGGTCTGCGCTCAGTGGCCAGAAGATGAAGCCTCAGCTCACGTGTCCGGCTCAAACGGGTCCCCATTGACCCAGTGGAATTCGTCCCCCACTCTGCGCAGGCCAATCCAGGGTTCCCTCCGCGTGAACTTGAACATAAATTCCTGCACCAAGGAAAGAGGAAAAGCACAGAGTCAGGTGCAGTCTCCTGGAGGCTCACACTTCCCAAGACTAACCTCAGCTTGAAACTGACTGCCAACATGTACAGATGCCAAGAGGAAGGTGCCTCAGTGTACCCCAAAAGTGAGGCACTGGGGTTACAGAGAGCCCTGCGCTCACACTGACCACCCAGCAGTTACCTTCAACGGCCTCCAAGAGACCTGGCTCTGGGAGCCTGCCCACTGGGCCAGGAAGCCTGGAACAGGGTTTGTCCCTCTGGCTCAGTGGCCCAGGATGACAGCATTCCTAATTTGCAGAAAGCTGAGACTGCCCACTTGATGGGTTACCTGGCACAAATCTCCACACTCAGCTTGGCTGTCCTTCTACCTGCCTACTTCTGGGGCTTCCTCTGCAGCAGGGGGCCATTATACTGTGTATCGGAGACAAACAAGTGAGTTTTAGATTACGTGCTATCTTGGATTGCCACACCACTGTTACCCTCCAAATCCAGAAGGGCCAATAGACTCACTGATTGTGTTTCTTTCCCGTTTCTATGGGTAAAACTCAGGGGTGTTCCACGAGAGCTCGTGTCCTGATATGGCCCAGTAGGAGAGGCCGGTGTGTTTTTCTATTTCACAGGTGCATCTGCAATGTGCAATCCTTACGTGTTACAATACTGAGTTGAGCTCAGCAAACCAGCCTGGAATGACAACGTTGGCCTTGACAAGAGCAGGTGAAAACGAAGGCCACCGTGGACCCGCTCAGACCCTGAGGGGCCCACGTGCACATGGTGGGCTGTGCGGTGGCTGGGTGTGCTCTGGAGACACGTCACAGGGCGACACCTCCCGAAGGTTGCCCTGTGCCCTGGCACTCACCAGCTCCTTCTGGCTCTGAACCACAGCCAGCGCGGCCTCGTGGGTGTGGCAGTACTGTCTGCCCGTGTTCCAGTCTCTCGGCTCCTCAGAGAAGAAGTAGCATTTTCTTCCATAGAGCAGCCAGTCCTCTGGGCAGGGCGCTTCACACTTGATGCAGCCCTTGGAAGCTACAGGGGAGAGAGAGGGGGCTCAGCATCCCACAGTGCTCCTGCCCCCCCTCTGGCCCTGCCTGGTCCCGCCTGGCCCCACCTGGCCCCCAAAGAAGCCACCTCTGCTCCCTCCAGGTCCCTCCCCCTGCCTCAACTTTGGTGCCCTTCACTGACATGACTCACGTGGACGCCTTCTCAGGTGGCACCTCTCACAGGGCCTGGCAGGTAGAAGGGTGGTGGCCAAGGCCTAAGGAAGAGGAACTTGGGGGACTGGCCAGGACCCCACTACGAGGGCTGAGACAGCAGGTTAGGCCCTTGGGAAGACCTCCTCTCTCTCTCTCTCTCTCTGTCTCTCTCTCTCTCTGTCTCTCTCTCTCTCTGTCTCTGTCTCTCTCTCTCTGTCTCTCTCTCTGTCTCTCTCTCTGTCTCTCTCTCTCTCTCTCTCTCTCTCTCTCTCTCTCTCTCTCTCTCTGTCTCTCTCTCTCTCTCTCTCTCTCCTCTTCAAGGCATGGAAGCCCAGAAACTCAGACCTGGGCGGGCCCTAGAGGCCACTGCCCCCCTCTCCAGCCAGGGTGGGAACCACTTACAGGCTCGGTGGGCCCCGCTCTCACTGGCCTCACCCTCATTAGCTAACAAGGCAGCCCGTCCCACCACGGACCTGCTGGAAAGTTCTTTTCAGTTCTGCGTTCCAATCTGCCATCCTGGGACAGTGTGACCCAGGGCAAACCCACTCTGCCATCTAGCGCCTACTTTTAGAAGGACACCAGCCTCACCTCCTCCAGGCTTAATCAGACACCGTCTCCTCTGCACTTCTCGGCAGGGCTTGCCCTCCAGACCCTTCTCCATCCTGCCTGGCTCACTGCAGGGTGCCCCCATGGCCACTGAAACGCTGCCACCAGAACAGACTGGGAACAACAGAAGTGGCCCCATCACCAGCAAGTGATCACCACAGCACTACTTTCCAGCCTGCAGACGGCTTCCGTGAGGAGAATCTGGGTATGTGCACACGGGCACTTTTCTGGGAAGGAAGCCCAGAGCTTCCAACAGCTTCTCAAAGGGCCTCCTTGCCCAAACGAAATAAATCAGACTCTTCGATTGTTTTCTGTTTCCAAGTCGGGTCTCCCCAGTGGCCCGAACATGGCGTAAATCGCTTTTTTATAACCAAATGAAGGGTCTTATATTTCTTTCTTCCACATTTATCTCACTCACGTTGGCTCATTTCTGTTTTTAAAGATACATTTTAATCTTGATTTTTTTTTTTCACCTGTCATATTAAACATCCGTCTTTGGATCGTGTATCCTACACATTCTATAAGCATCTTTTGTGTTCGTTTTCATATCAGTGATTGATTAAATGTAGAGCAGGACAGAGCCAAGAAGAGGCCCACGGTACTCCAGCCCCTCGGGACCTCCGGCCACACTGACAGCAGCTAATTAGCGGACACTGCGTATCCGCTTTTCCACAAGGCTCTCTGACGAGACTCTGTGATGCTTTCCTGACATCACACTATGCTGCATACACATGGCACTGCCCTCCCAACCCAGCAACAAGACAAAAGGAAACCGATTTCATTTGTAGGCATTATTCTAGATGAACCCAAGCTGGCGCCAGTGGTCACCAGATTCTTTTCTCAACACTCACAAACACCCTGCTAATCATGCACGCCCTGTAGGCGAGGATTTAATAGGGACTGATAATTGTCACTGGACTTTCCACCCATTTTGAGGTGCCCACCTCTGGTCCTGCGGCGCTTCTCAAAGATTAAAGACAGAGGCACAGAAATCACTTTGCAAACCCTTCAGGACCCATGACATCCTTTGACTTGAATGCATTTAAAACAGCCGAATTCCTTGGTCATCTAGCCTCACCGCCCTTAGTGACCGTGTCCTCCGCTTTCATTCCTCTGCCCTTTCTGTCCCACACACCACTCGGTGCTGCTCAGGTGTCTCCCCTTGGATTGTTCTGTTCCCTCTACCTCCTGGTCTCCTGGAAACCCCTATTCATTCTTCAGGGTTTGGCACACGTTTCCCCATCATGGAAGCCCCCAGCAGTAACAGCTCTACACCTGACATGTCATCCTCATCTTTTTTTAAAATCCCTAGCACTTAGCCCAGGGCCTAACTAACCACCACAGGGCTCAAGAAATGTTTGTGGAATGAATGAATGTGATCTTACCCCAAACTCATCTCCTCCAAGAAGCATAAGCATTGCCTGTCTAACCCACCCCAGTCGGTTCTGAGTTCTTGTGGCATTTACGTCATAGAACCAAAGTCACGTCTCCACTTTCCCTGCATGGCTTAGTATAAGGGACATGTGGAATCGATGTGTGAATAAATTATTACAGACTAAAATCTCCTCTAGAACTAATAGTTGGATTTCTATTTACTTTGTCTCCCACAGAATTCGTGATACATCTGGAACTTTCCTTGACCTAAGTAGACGTGCTTTTGACAAGGTGATATACACAGAATTGCATACGTGCTGCCACATCCATGCTCACCCAAGATGCTCATCACCACCAGGATGGCGAACAGAAGGATGGCGATGGCTCCCAGCAGGAGACGGGTGGTGGTGTCTGAGGAGAACAGAAAGGGTTCAATTCCTGGCCACTCACCCACCCACCCACGACCAGTCCCCACAGCCAGGCCCACATCCTAATACTGAGAAACTCTGGGGACAGGCACCAGCCACAAGCCCTCCAGGTACTGAGGACTGAGAGTCACTATTGCCGAGCACAGTCCTGAGTCTGTGATTCCCAGCTTGATAACCCTCCCTCCAGGGCTTTGCACTCAAACTCCTTCTGTAGCCATCAGAGCTTTCCAGCCTCTCATCTCCTGCCACTTCTCTACAGGGCCCTGGTTTCAGCCACACAGACTCCTTGAAATAATGCAGTCCATCCTCCCAGCCCTGCAGCTGGGTTTTTATCCCCAAGGTTCTGACCTCCACTGCTACCTCTTGAAATCCCACCCACCCTTACACCATCCATCCTCTTGCCAAAACCTTTCCTGATCTTCTGGCTGCTCCCTTTTGATATTTCCTTGTTACCATTTAAAGTTTTTATTCTACATTTAATGAAAGAATCATGTTAGACTTTAGACATAGGGTCTTTTAATGGTCTTTTTATTGTGGTAAAATGTACATAACATAAAAACTGCCATTTTTCAAATGTACAATCTTCAAATGTACAATTAGTGGCATTCATTACATTCACGATATTGTGCAACCATCCCCACTGTTCGTCTGCAAAACTTTTTCATCACCCCAAACAGAAATTCTGTTCCAGTTAAGCATTAACTGCCCAGTCCCACCTTCCCCCAATCCCGGGAAACCTCTAATATTATACTTTGCATCTCTATGAATTTGCCTCTTCTCATATTTCACATAAGTGAAAACGCAATATTTGTCCTTTGGTGTCTGACTTGTTCATCCATGTTACAGCATATATCAGAATTTTATTCCTTTTTATGGCTGAATGATATTCCATTGTACGAATATATACATTTTATATATCCATTCATCTGTTGATGGACATGTGGGTTGTTCCACCTTTTGCTTGTGAACAACGCTGCTATGAACATTGGAACAAGTTCATACATTTGAGTATCTGCTTGACTCCCTGTTTTCAGTTCTTTTGAGCATATACTTAGGAGCGGAATTGCTGGATCATATTCTAATTCTATGTTTAACTCTTTGAGGAATCACCATGCTGTTTTCCACACTGGCGATGCCATTTTATATCCTACCAGCAATGTCAATGCACAAGAGTCCTAATTTCTCCACCACCTCACCAACACTTTTTAGTTTCCTTTTTTTACATTTTTATTAGAGCCTTCCTAGTAGTGAGAACTCCCTTTTTTTAAAGTCCTTTTTTAAAAGCAAAGTTATGCATGAGCATAGACGAAAGCAGTACCTCTAGTGCTTGTCTGTACACTGTCACTCATCCATGATGACGTGAGTACCAGAAGTGAGGAAGTATCTGGACACTTTTATAGCAATTTAACATGCTGCACCATCCACATGCATGATATTTCCAGTGATTCACTTGTATTGTACTTCACAAAAGATTGGGAAATGCTAAACCTCTTAGATTGGTCCTCCGAGTTTTCTTCCTCCCCGCCTCTCTTTCTCTCTCCCTGATCTACTACTGTCCCTTTGCCATTTTGCTCTATTTCCTGGAAGACGTTTTTCAACTTTATTTTCCTGCCCTTCGGCTGAATTTTTCATTTCTGAGATTATTTTTAATCTCCAAAGTTGTTTTGGCTTTGTTGTGGCTGTTCTCTGAAAACTTCCTCTTAAAGCATTCTGTTCTTATTTTAATGATGCAATCCTGTCTCTCTTTGGGGAATATTACTGATAGGGTTTTATTGGGGGGGGCACAGAAAGTTTATTCCTCCTGGTATAGTCTCTGTTTCCTCCAACTTGCGTTTCTTCTGATCGTTAGTTTTGGTCTCTAACTTCTATGTTAGAGACTTTCCTTGGATGTCTGGAGGTCCTTGGTTATTTGTTCATGATTAAGGCAGGAGGACCAGCATTCACTGGAGTCTCTGAGACTGTGGAGAGGTTTACTAACTGTGGACGGTCACGGCAGATTGATCCAGCTGGGCTCTCTGTATGTGGACCTACTTGGGTTTTTCCTTTTGGCTGGGTCAGCTCTGGAGAAGGCTCTTCTGGTTTCCCTCCTGGAAGGCATAGGCTGGGCCAGGAGAAGCGCTGGGAGGCCATCCTTGGCATTCCATATGTAAATGTCACCTTAATTGCTTGCTCTCAAATGTGTTGGCTCTAGAGACCCTCTCTCGGGAGACTCACCCTCAGGGTTGGGAAGAAGATGTACAGAATGGAAAGAGGATCTGGGGATCCAAAGCCTTCCTAAGGAAGTGTTGATCCAGTCCTCCTGTATTCAGCTCCATCTTGAAGCACTGCCATAGTGATGGTGGCGCCATCCCTGTGCTTTGGGGGTCCAGCGTGTGACTCAGCTGTTTCCTGTGCCAGTGAAGTCAGTTACCACTCATTCTTTACTGACTAGGTCTCTCGGTCCAAATGTTGTTAATATTATCCTCTCTCCTGTGCCTGTGGTCCTTGTGGCCTTTTACAAGGCCCCTAACTGCTGTATTAGAGGGCTTTGGAAGAGAAAGAGAATAAATGCATGCGTTCCGTCTGCCATCTTTACCTGCAAGTCCAACCAACATTTTGGAGTCATGAGCAAGGTGGACGCTGGCAAGCGACCGGGAATCCAGAGGCGGGTGGCTGCAGGTATACGGTGAGAGCAGTGGCCCGTGCCTGCCCTCGAGGGCCGCGCTTTTCCTGCAGCTGCTCTGCTGCCCTCAGTGGCAATCTGTCGCTAGGTGGGTCCCCCTTGAGCTGCATGACGGCTGCCTGTGGCAAGTGCACTGTAGGTATCCTGCCCTTCTTTTCTGCTTACACCTCTCATTCCTCTCCTAGAACACTGGCTCTGTAACCCTTTGTGCAGAGGATAAGAGCATAGTGTGTTACAGCTTCTCCACTGGGTTCAAATCCCAGCTCTGTCACATTCCAAATGACTTCGTTACTGAGCTTCTATTTTATTTCATTTTCCTCCTCTTTAGAATGAAGTACTAGTAGTATCTGCCTCTTAGAATTTTATGGAAATTCAATGTACAGTAGCTATAACAGTGTGTGGCATGGTAACCTCTCCGTCAGTGTTAGGAGTTACCAAGCTGCTGCTGCTGGCGAAGATGATGAGCCCACGGGCTCCTGTTGGGTAAGAGCTGTGCTCAACTCCCCTTTCAATTTCCTATACTAGGGCTAAGCCACAGCCTTGCATGTGACAGAATACCACTGGCACTAAAAACACAGGGGACTTAGCTACGCTGAATGGCAATGTCCTTGGTCAGCCTCAAACTCAACTGAGTTTGTTGGAAAGGGCCCCCTGGGAAGACAGACACCTGCTCTCTGGGGAAAGGGGGTCTGTGCGTGCGTCTCCAGCATCACCGGAACTGAGAAGCCTCTTTATCCTCGCATGGGGATAGCTGCCCTGGACGCTGCACTGCGGACAGAGAGAGGACACTCTAGGACGCCCGACTCACTGCTCACTGTCTGTCCTCCCAGAGGACGACTGTGGGGCTGAGCAATCCAAAACAATGTTGTACTAGTTTCCTAGGGTGGATGGAACAAAGTTCCACAAACGAGGTGGCTTAAAACACCAGCCATTTCTTGTCTCACGGTTCTGGAGGCTAGAAGCTCACGGTCAAGGTATCAGCGGGGCCAGGCTCCCTCGGAAACCTGCACGGAGTCCTTCCTTGCCTCGTCTTAGCTTCTGGTGGTTTGCTGGCGCTTGTTGGCTTATACCTGCATCACTCCCATCTCTGTTTTCACTGTCACATGGCCTTCTCCTTGTGAGCCTCGGTCCTCATGTGACCGTCTTCTTAGAAGGACACCAGTCATGTTGGATTAGGAGCCCACCCTACTTCAGTATGTCCCCATCTTAACTACTTACGTCTGCAACGACCATATTTCCAAATAAGGTCATATTCTGAGGTCCTGGGGGTTAGGACTTCAACATATCTCTTTGGAGGGGACACAATCCAAGCCGTAACAAATGTCTAACTCAGCAATCCTTCCTTCTAGGCAAGGACCTTATTATGTTTATAAATGGATATGATTTAGCCTAATGTTAGAGGGAACAATTGAAAAAAAGCTGGCTCCCAAGCCCAGACCAATATCCCATCACCCGCATACCCACGGTGGACATCTCTAAGTTGTCAGGGCCACAGCCTGGCGAGCACAGTCTTGATTGCTCAAAATTATCCAATGTAGAGTTTGGTAATTTTTAAATTTTAAGAGGCTTTGCTAAATGTATGCGTGTGGTTTTGATCAGGAAGTCGTGGGTTTATGCCTAATCAAGAAACTTTCAGCATTAAAAATTCAGAATTGGTGAGCGCTGGAAAAAATCTATAGCTTGAGATATGCAGAATCACTCTGCCCGCACCACCACGCCCCCGTGCCACTTTTCCCTACTCCAACCCCAATGCCAGAAATGTCCCCATCTCAAAACACCTCCAGTCTTCCCAGAACCTGGCGGGAGCTCTGGGTCACCTTTTCCAGCCTCTCCCCAAAGGCTGGGGGTGGAAGGAAAGGTTAATATTCACAGATATGAACAGAGAAGACTTCATCAAAGAGAACTTCTGACTGGCTTTCTATTTATAAAGCTAATTGCTCATCTAAGGAAAGTCTTAATGACCTGAGCGCTATGCCCAACCTTATGATTTAAGAAGCTCTCCATTTCACTTAACCTGTGAGGAGGAAAAATTGTCTGAGTTGGAGGTGGTGGGATTGTCTGAGGAGCACGAGCAGGAAAGCAACGTGCATCTGAAGTACAATCTGAGTCTCTCCAATTTGCCCCACCAAGCCCGATGTCCTTGGTTAGCTCAGGGCAGTGTAGGAGCTTTCACGTCAGAGGGCCCTGCAGAAAACCCAGTGGGGTTTCATGTGTTAGCAACCAACATGTGTCCTTGGGCACAACACGTGGCTTCTCTGAGTGTCAGTTTCCTCCTCTATAAAATAGATAGAACACTTGCCAACTCCCCACGACGGTAGATGTGAAGATTAAAGGAGACAGCTGTTGTGAAAGCCTCCAGCACATAGTAGGGGCTTGATAAATGTTCAGCTCATGGTAATAAAGGAGCACAGGTCCCCTGAGTATTCAGCTTGGACAAGTCCAGAGGTCTCTTGCTTCTCTCAAGACAGGTGTTTGGCTAAACAAAGTCCCCATGGCCCCCAAATGTGGTAGACCCCTCGTCCATCACGGGTGTTCTCAGTGTCCGTGGACTAGGTTCATGACATGAACTCCAGTTTGGGGTGGGGAGTGCACTCAAGGTAGGCAGAGCAGCAGTCAAAGGATTGCAGCTGAGCTCCCCCATCAGGGCTGCAGGAGGCCACGTCTAGGTCACCGGGGAGAAGAGTCACCTGTGTACAGCCACCCCCAGCACCTTGGTCTGTGTAGCCCTGAGAGGGAGAAATGACTATCTAGCTTGGCAGATGGGGAAACTGAGGCTCAAATAAGTTTTAAAAACCTGGGCAGGGGGAGGGTCTGGCTTGGGTTCACCTGACTCCAGACTCTATGCTCTCTGCCCCTCAGCAGGCTGCCTCTGTCCCTGTCCTGTGATTTGTCCAAGGGCAGGTATGTTCCCTGGGCCCTGGGCTGTGCCTGGGCAGTGTGGGCCCTCCATAAATGTTTGTGGAAGGAAAGAAAGAATAAACGGATGTGGGAGAGCCGTGCAAAGACTGGCCCTGGGCCCACACACCAGCACCCTGGAGAGCACCAGTCCTGCTCCACAAGCTCCGCCCTTCTGACAGGAGATGGCAGCGCCCAGCGAACACCCAGGAGACTCTCAGGGGATGGGCGGAAGGGAGGCCCCTCACAGGGACTCAGATTCCAGAACCTAAAACACCTGGGGAAGAAGTCCATGGGCCCCAGATGCTGAGCCCCCAAGGACCACAGGTATCACGCGCAGGGCTGATCTTGGGTGGAGAACTTGGAGGAGGCGGGACCAGAGGGGGCATGAGACACAGAGGCAGGCCAGGCAGGGGGCCACGCCAGGATAGCCAAGACAAGGCTGGACCACAGGTAGGCACTAAACAGGGAGTGGGCCAGACTCCCCAGCAGAAAGAAGACCTGGCGTCCCAAGACAGCCCCTGGGCCATTTCCTGCCTCGCTCACAGGTGGTCAGCCCAGCCAAGGTCAGGGCTGGAGGGAGAACAGAAACTAGCACTCCAGAGGCATTGAAAGAGGCCACACCACCTTGACGTGGCCCAAACCATCGGGGGTTAGAGTTAGATTAGGGCAGACCCTGCCGAAATCTTACAAATGAACGAATGAGGAAATACAGGCGACAGGAGTGAGCAACTTCCAGGAATCAGTTGGACGGGATGGAGGCAGGAGGTCACAGGCAATTCCAACAATGCGCCTGGAGATACGTGTCAGAGAGGGGTTTGTCCACCTTTACTCAACTCAACTCTTCTCAGCTTGAGGCTCCTCTGCCCCAAGATCCCACCTCTTTGCCTCTTTAGTCCCAATCACCACCCAGGCTCCGATTCCCCTCCAGAGTCTGCACAGCGCCCTCTCCGGCTGTGGGCCAGACACTGGCATGACCAACGCCCACCTCTCCCTCCGCAGCAAGGCACCAGCCCTGGCAGGTGCTGCTTATATCCCTCCCCTGAGCCCTGCCCCACCTTCCTCACTGATGTTGCCTTGATCTGACCCCTCTAGGCCACCAGCACCCTTCCCAGGGCAAACCCAAGGTCTCATTCTGTGCTTTAAATCTCTCAATGGCTCCTTCTAAGTCCAAACTCTCTGGCAAGGCCTTGGTGACCATTCGCCGTCTGGGCCCTTCAGACTCATCTCTTCTCACCCCTTCCTCCCATCCTGGTATTCTGAAGTTCTGTGCCTCCCGAGGGACAGGCTGACTCTAGCCATCTGGTCCCTGAACATGTCACTGCTTGCGCCTAGTTCACCTCTTTCTCTCCACACCTCCTAAGAGATCACCAACCCCAGGAAACCCTCCTTTTCTGATACGTCCTCCCTAAGGGTTGGGTGCTCCCGACTCTGGGCTTTCCTAGGTAACGCTACCCAGGTCTCCGCCTTTGGGTGTCAGGAGCACCGAGGAGCCTCCAGAGGACCCTCCCTCTCTCGCCAACTCTAGCATGTCCCACACCACACACCACCAGTGGCCAACAGAAGTTTCCTAAAAACTCATGAACTTGAAATTTATTTTCCACTTTGCTTACTGCCTCCTTGGTCAGCCAGGAGTCACCCCTCTGACTGGAAGGGGAAGGGGGGGGACCCATGAAATTACAAGGAAGAGCCTGCGTATATTCGCCATCTCTCCCCTCCCTACCTGGCCCCATCACGACGAGGTGCCCCCCAACTCCCTTCTCACACAGCACCGGCCCCTTCTCTGGGGTCTACAGCTTTTGTCACTTTGCCCAAAGCGTCTCCACTGCTACAGAGTCAAGCCATCCCCTCAACATGCCCACTAGGTGAGTGCCGGACAGTAACTGTCCCCCTTTACTCATGAGGAAACTGAGGCTCAGAGCATGAAACCTGCTCCCAAGGTCAAAGAGTGAGTTAGCGGCAGAGATAGAGGCAAGGCTGTAACTATAGGTGGTCCCCAGTTACATCCCTCCCCACACTCCCAGGATGGCATGTAATTGCCCTGAAATCAGTCCTCCGGGTTCCCGAGTCGCGCTCCCCGCCCTCCCCTCCAGGAGACCCGCCAAGGTGATTCTCAGCCGCCTTCCCGGGTCCCCAGGCCAGGGGCCGGAGGGCCGCTCAGCTCTTACCCTCCAAGGCCGCCTTCCAGCTGGTGCTGCCTTCGTAGCCGGAGCCCGACCGCCGCAGCTGCCCCTCGGGGCCGCGCGCCTCCGCCTCTGCGGGCGAGCGCGGCCTGGGCGCGGCAGGGGCGGGCGCGGGGCGGGCGGCGGGCGGCGGCGGCGGGCGGGCCCGCGCGGGGGGCTGCCGGGCCGGCTCCATGCCCGCTGCTCCAACGCGCCGCGCCCGCGCTCCTGCTCCCGGGTGCGGGGCCCAGCTCGACGCGCACTCGGCGCTCCGGGCGCCCTGGGGGCCCCCAGGCCGGCCTCAGGATGGCGCTCGCCGGGGCTGAGCCCGGCTCCCGGCGCTCGACCCGCTGCGCCGGGTCGCCACGGGCGCCGCCGTGCGCGCCGTGCCTGCCCTGCCGCGCAGCAGCCTCCGCGCAGAGCCCGGCGCCGGAAGAAACCGGAGGAGCGGGGCAGGCGCGCGGGAGTGGGGGAGGGTGGGCAGGGAGGGAGGCGGCGCCGAGCAGCAATGACACCCCCACAGTCCCCGGCCCCCGCCGGCCACCGATCCTCGGCGGGAGGCCAGATGCCGCAGAGCGAGGAGCGCGGATCCCGGAGCCAGGACACCTGGCTTCTAAACCAGCGCCACCTGCCAGCCTCCTACTCGACCTCTGTTAATATCGGGGGGAAGTTTACGGGGATGATGCCGTGAAGCTCGGGAAGATGGGGGCTTTCCTCTGGGCAGAGGGGTGGGAGCTGTGACGTGGCCCAGACTCTTGACAGATGAGGGGGAGAGGACAGACTCGGTGAGCACGGGTCCGAGGGGATACGTGGAGCAGCATTTCAAATTCAATTCACATTGAGCATCTACTAAGCGCCAGCGACTTTTACATATACTAGCTGACAGCATCCTCAGTTTAGGCTGAGAATTGGAATCTCAGAGGTCAAGGGCACTTTTGAAGGCGGCATCATCAAGTGGGTGGATGGCAGATTTTCTGACTCCCAGGCCAGAGCTTTTTCCTTCAGTCTTTACAAGCAGCTGAGCCAGAGTCACCTCAGACTACACGCCTCCAACCCTGCACTTGTTTTCTTCCCAGACCCAATCCCACCTGTTGCCTGTCTCACCGGAGGCTCCTCATCTCAGCTTCTCCTGCTCTCTCCCCCCACACCCAATTACCCACCAACTCTCCGGAATCCTCCCTGTTAAGTCGCAGTCTGCCCATTTCTCTCTGTCCTACAGCTGCTTGCCAAGTACAAGTCAATGTCATGTCTTGTCTGACCACAGTAGCAGCCTCATAATGGTCCCGTCAAATCTTCTTCCCTCAAATCCAGCCCCTCTGTCTCAGCACCACAGGGATCTTCCTCAAGTGAAAACCTCAGCCATCGTTCACGGCTCCCTCTGCCTGTGGGTTAAGTCCAACTTTTTACCAGGCTACTAAATCTTATGTCAGGTTTCATCTCCTCTCCCCCTTCTCTGCTAGCCCCAGGCACACCCAACTATGTTCTCTTTCCTCCAGGACTTTAAACATTCTCTCCCGTCTGCCCGACACACGTTTCCTCCTCGCAGCCCCTCAAATACCACTTTGCCGATCTGATTTATGCCAATGCGTCAGATTGCACGTCCTCTAGGACACTGCAGATTACGCTCAGATTAGGTTTAGCAGACAAGAGAAAAACCCCAATAACAGGGGCTTAAACTAGAAAGAAGTTTACTTTTTCTCCCATAAAAGAAGTCTGAAGGTCGATACAGGAATAGATTGAGATCTCCAGGGTAATCAGAGACCTAGGTTCCTTCAATCTTTCTGCTCACCATCCCTCGCATGGATATCCGTCTTCAAGATTCCCTCATAATCACAATACGGCCACTGCAGTTCCCGCCATCACACCTGGTACCAGGGTGTAGGAAGTAGGAAAGATGAAAGGGGGAAAGTGTGTGTCTTATTGAATCAGGCTCCTTTAAAGGGCTTTTCTGGAAACCCAATGACTTCTACTCATCTCTCACTGGCACTTCTATCTGCCAGGAAGTCTGGGGAATGTGGTGGTGTTCAGCTAGAGCCATTGCCACTGCCCAAAATGCAGATCTGTTAGGAAGAAGAGGCCAATGGATCACATGCCCAGCCAGCAGTGTCTGCATCAAAAGCCTCCTGGGACCCAAGGCTGTGTTTGGCACATCTCCTAGAACAAGAACACCCTCTTCCTCTCTCATCACTGCCCTGACCACCCCCTATTGTCACTGCTTGTCTCCTCAGCCAGAGGGCCAGCTGCGTGGGGGTAGGCACTGCTGTATCCCCTGCTCCTCGCACAGTGCCTGGCTGGAATACAAGGCCCAAAGCGTCAGACTTCATCTCGTAGGCATCAGGGGGCATCAAAGACATTTGAGCAGAAAAATACCATGATCAACATGCTTCGGGAAAGTGAACCCTGGTATCAGGTGCCAGGTGGTTTGGGAGCAGGGCGATCAGTGAGGAAGCTCTTGCAATAAATAGTGGAGACAAAGCCATAAACCCACAGCACTTCCCGTGCAGCTGACCTTAGAAGCATTCCAATGGCCAATCGAGAGCCATTAGGACCTGATCAGAGGTAAGGACTAAGACTCCCAGAGTCCCCAACACATCCTTACTGGCTTCCCTGCTTCCCTCCCAAGGCTTCTCGAGATCACTTCCCCAATAAACGACTTGTATTCAAATCTTTATGTCAGGGTGTGCACTGGGGAAACCCAAACTAAGACTGACAATTGGAGCTGTCTAAATTAGAGTCTTTTGCAGGGCCTGCTGCAGTCACCAAAAGAGGCTCATGAGAATGGACACTACAACTGAGATAAAACCCATCCACACCCCCTACCCCTTGCTCTGCGAGAGCACGGAGGTTTTGTGATGGCTCTCCTCGGGGACATGGGTGGCCAAGGCTGCAGCAGCTGTGCGGCCACGAGCAAGCAGGCTGTGTGCTGCCTCCCTCGAGGGGGACCCAGTTTTGTATGACAGCGCTAGAGCAGGAACTAAACCCTCTGCTAGCCAATCCCCTTGGGTCCTTACACTGGACACGTGGGTCACGTGCCTATCCCTGAACCAATCACAGTGGTAAGGTCTGGGTCATATGTCCAAGCCTGGAGCTGTGGCAGGGTCACTCCCTGGCAAATCACAGGACTGAGAGTGGGGAAGAGATAAAGGAAACGCAGGCTCCTGTTACAGGGGAAGGGCTGCTGCGAGTGCAGGGAGAATAGCAAATGTTTGCCGTGTATACAGAGGAATAGTAAGCAGTCATTTAAAAAGAACTGGGTAAATCTGTGTCTGCTGACTTGGAACAATCTCCAAGATAAGTTAAGTTGGAAGAAAGCAAGGTGCAGAAGACTGTGTACCAAAAGGTGTGGACGGAGGCTGAGCCCCTTGGTCGGCTCTCTTTCTCCTTAGAAATTCCTGAGTGAGAGACCACCAGGCCCCACTCACCCACCACAAGATGAGTGCCTGGGTACCAGCTCTGACAGAGAACAGGCAACCATGTTTAGCATTTCCTGATGGAACCAAAATCTGCAGTCAAGGAAAGCTGGTCCTGGCGAAAAGACTGACTTTTGGATGAGAATGATGTCTTCAATAATCATCCTGCTAAAAACCACTGTCTCTCACATTAGCTCTCTCCCTGAAGGGTAACAGAAACCTGACGGAAAAGTCAACTCAGACCCGCTGAGGAAAAAACCCAAATCCGATTTTGTGTTTTTTTTCCTTAACCGACAAAAATAAACATATATTTTCTTATTACAAAATTAATTCATTGGCTGTTTTCACACAAACAGTACATACATTTTTTAAATAACTTGTCTTTAGAGTTTGCTCTACCCGGTGTGCTTCTAAGCACTTTTGAATGTATGTAAAATAAATACTTACAATTTTTCTTTTTTTACAAAGGTGAGGTTACTTACATGCATTCAATTAAATAGGTATCCAACGTTGTAAGAATAAGCACTGTTCCCTGTCGAACTAAAACTATTTTTCATTTTGAATGGGGTAAAAATACAGCCTTGACGCATCCTTGCTTTCCCAGGTTTTGGCTTTGGAAACGTAGAAAGTTTCTCTGAAGTCCTGCCCCATCCCTTATTGTCTCTGTTGATAACCCACAGGTGACGCCAATCCCTGCGGTGCCTCCACCCTGAAGTTCTGGGCAGACGCTAAGGCACCTGAGCCCAGTATATTGGCAGGAGATGAGTGAATTAGCATCAATCGTGAAGTGTCATCCGGCCGCAGAAAATTCGCTTAGTGGCTGTTTCTTGTGTCTTAACACCCTCATCCGTACTCAGACCCTTTGGTTTTGGAGCGGTGACGTGCAGGACTGCGGAGCAATTCCATGAGCTTCCAAACACAGTCAGAGCTGTTATTGTTGATAAATTGTACAAGCTGTGACCACACAGAGACACTGGTTTTCCGAGAAAACTTCTGCGGTCCGATGGTGCGTGCGGCTCCCGCGCTGCTCCCGCTGCGCGGACGCCACCTCGGCGGTGGCCTGGAGTCCCGGGTGTGTTTCGCGGAGGCTCCAGGTCCCTCGGTGTATGTTCTCTCCTCCTTTTCTTAAGGCTCACGTTCTTGCGTTGAGATAATACTTCACCTAAAAACACCATTTTGGGGGCAAACCAGGTTCCCAACGCCGTGGCGAGGTGCCACTTGCCGTCTGCCCACAGCCGGGGGGCCCGGGGAGCTGGGCGGGCTGCCGGGTCCTCCGCCCGGAGCCGGGGAGGAACTGCCTTCCAGACCCGCACCTCCTGAGCCCGGGGCCAACAGGAAAGCCGCGACTTCTTTATCCAGCCTTGCTCATCTGGATTCCCTCGAGGGACCCCGCCTAGGGGAAAAACCGTGGTCCCCTTTCTGCCTCGGGCGGCCTGGTGGTGAGCGGTTCCCACGGCGTGTTGCTTTACCTTTACACAGGGTTGCCATCTAGTGACAACAAGGGCATACTGCTACTTCCTAACGTGAAGGCATACAACGCTACAACCTTGGAACGTTCTGGTTTGTGCGGTGGGGAGTGGACCCAACTACAGACCCTGCTGGGGGAGGGTGTTTGGTGGCCCTTCGCTCCCCTGCAACGCGCGGCGTGGGGCCATTTCTGCAGAGGAAGAAGTGTCAGGTCCAAACACTGAGTCAGACCTCTTGTGGACAATACCCTTGTTCTTTCAAAAAGTGAGGCCTGTAGCCCCACTGAGGTTGGCTCTGAAAGCCCCAGTGCGGCATAAGACCTGTCTGGAAGTAGTTCTGGCTTAGGAAACCCCACTCTTGGTTGGCAGTGGGAAAGGCGTTCAGGGAGTCAAAGGTGCCAGAGGGAGCTCCACCAGTGAGAGCGCAGAACAGGTCTGCCTCCTGGCCTCCCTGAGTCCCCCTCCGGTTACAGACGTGAAGACAGGGGAGGGGGAGGGCAGAACTCCCAGGTTCCTGGAAGTCTCCCCAAAAGCTAACCCCTCCCCCGACCCCCCCAACACAACTCCCACTTATTCCAGGCACAGACCCGAGGTCATTAAGCGTTCAGGCCTGGTGAGACTCCCCTCTCGTTTTCTTAGACTCCCCTAATATTTACTAGGGGTTTTCTTGCAGCCCAGAGCCTGGCTTCTTGGAGGGAAAGCACCCAACCCCTCTAAAGGATAATACGTCCTCACAAGCACTGCGCTCCCAAAGGTTGATGACCTCTCTTCCTTCTAGTGATCTGATATTGAGGGCACGGGGAGAGGGAAAGCAAGTGGCACCACTCAATATGCCCCACTCAATGTGCCCGGTGGATAGGCTTGGCCCGACTGCTCAGGTTCCTTGTACTTAGAATGTGAGGCACTTAGCACCTCTTATCTACAGCTTTGGGCCTTCATTGCCATTCTCCGGCAACAGGACAAATCCCCCGGCAACAGGACAAATCCCCCATGCAAATGGGATCAGTGCATTAATAGAAGCAGATGCAAACAGAGAATGCAAAGAGCAACCAGTGCTGCCATGTACGTTTGTGCAATTTGCTCACTGCACAAGGGCGCCTGTCCTGGGGGGGGCCATTGAGATATGGAATTCAACCCTTAGCCCATCGCAGAGCAGTGCCACCTGGTAAGGCATTGTCTGCCTGGAGCAAGGGGCGCAGTTTTGAATTCACCTGCTCTCTGTGAGTAGGCCCACGAGCTCTACTGGCTGTGCCTGCTCTCAGAGGCCCCCTTTTCCTAAGGCTCACAGAGGCACAGATGGGGTGGGGGGTCAGCTGCAGCCTGTGGGGAGTTAGCGGACTCTCCTTAGAGAAAGGGCTCCTGCACCGAGCCCCAGCCCAGGATTCCTTGGCTTTTGTGGGCCCTGACTCATTTCTGTATTCACTTGCAAGGGTTGCTGTAACAAACTAGGTGGCTTAAACAACGCAGATGTACTGCCTCATAGTTCTGGAGTCTGAAGTCCAAGAGCAAGGCCTCAGCAGAATTGGTTCCTTCTGAGAACTGTCACAGAGAACCTGTTCCAGGCCTCTCCCAGAGCACCTGCTGGTTTGCTGGCCGTCTTTGGTGGCCCTTGGCTTGTAGACACATCACGCCATCTGCCTTTATCTTCACACAGCGTTCTCCCTGTGTGGGTGTCTGTGTCCAAATCTCCTTTTATAAGGGCCCAGTTATATTGGATTAGAGCCCACCCTAATGACCTCACCTTAACTAATTACATCTGTAATGACCCTGTCTCCAAATAAGATATTAGGGGTTAGGACTTCAACATCTCAGTGTGTATGTGTGTGCGTGTGGGGGGGAGGGTACACAGTTCAACCTATACAGTAAGATCCCCAAACAAGACAGCACTAAAACCCTCATCTTCTACCCATCACCATGGTGACAGAAGGAGATGTTGGAGGAACAGAAAGTTCAGCTCGTAAATACTATAAGAAAGCTTTTCTTTCTGCGTCAGGTTTGTCTCAGGATTGTGTGTGATCACCAGGTAACCAATAAAATCTCTAAGACAGATAATCTCTTATATATGTATCCCCAGCCCACAAAGGAGAGGGAGGTTTCGATAGCCCAAACAGACCCTGAAATATCTCAGTGGCCAGAATACAGTTCTGTAGGAGGCCTGGAAAGGCTGGTCAGCATGAGCCATCATAGACCTTGCAGGAGGCTGCCCCTTTGGCTTTTGAAATCATAAGCTCTCTTAACCATCACTGTGAAGGTCTCCTTAAAATTAACGATAGCTCAAATGTCTGTTTTAGCCAATGTATTTTGCTTGCAGAAATATCATAGTTGCAGCTGAAAATCAAAGTATTGAATTCTCGACCATCGTGGCCGTACTGGTTCTCACGCTATCTGAGTCATGGTACTTCAATCTGTTGCATATAAAAGTCACCCATAATCCCAGTTTGGGGCCCAGATGAGACAGGTGGAAAAGTGCCCTCGAATGGCCTATGAAAGCTTCCTGGGCAAAAATGCGCGGAATCAATAAGCCAGCTGATTAGAGCCTCACCCTGTAGACCAGGCCTCCTTACATTGCTGCTCACGGGTGGGCTTCATGAAATCTGTGACCCCCTAAAACTGAAAACTGCAAAATGTATTTTACTAGAGAGAGGGTTCCCAGCTTTCATTGGAGTCTCAAAGTGATCTATATACAAACCATTTAAGGACTATTGCCCTGAAAACACCCATCTCCTCACACATCTTTATGATAGAACAATAAATTCAATTTTTTTCTAAAGTGTAGAAGCTCGTCATGAAATTTGGAATTGTTAGCAATGGGAGCCAGACCTTTCAACTTGACAGTGGCTAATCTCCCAATCTGGACCATGAAGTTTTTGTTAAGGTTATGAATGTGGATTTCTAATTGGGAACGTGAGGCTAGGTGCTTGTGGTGACACACGGACATATGATGTGATCCCCTGTGGCCTGGGGTCTCTGATGGGTACCCAGGAATACAAGTGTCTATTCCTTTAGAGAGAAGGGTGGACCTTGATGGAGTCCATGAATGTGGTTGGCACAAAACGTCCACGGGCGAGCAAGTCCAGGCTGTGGTCTCCCCCTGCCAATGCCAGCCTTGGGCCTTTGGGGCCACAGAGGTGTGGCTGGACCGGTGGGTGGGAGATGGGCTCAGGCCCCTGAACTCCTAGAGAAAAGGGACAGGCTTGGTTTGGATTCAGGCCTGAGGGAAGACCTGGCCGTGGGACGTGCTGGCATCGGACTGGCAGGGCTGTGACTTGGTGGCAACATGTGGACAATCCCTGAATTCAAGGACTGCGCCCTTGTGAGGGGTGAAGGTGTCCTCGGGGAGTCACATTGTTCATGCAAGACCCCTCCAAAATCTGAGACAGGTCTGTCAGGGAGCAGGTCCACCTATCTTAAGGTGGGCCAAGAGGACTGAGGGGGCAGGTGGAAGACGGTGAGAGGAGCTGTCCCAGAAGCAGAAAAAGATGAAAGTGGACCAAGGCCTGGGAGGGCAGGAGAGCCCATGTCTTTAACAGACAGAGGCAGCCAGGTCAGCTCAGTCCCAACAGAGCCAAGTCCAAGGCCTGAGAGAGCCAGGGAAGATCCACCCCTGTTGGCTGTGGGGTTGCTGAGGTCTTACATCTGACCTTTGAGCCTGAGCCTTCCAGGGCTGCCTGCTGGCCTCAGCAATGCCTAGCACCCAGCAGCCCAACTTCCTTGGGACGACTAATCTGTTAGATCCAAGTGGACCCAGAATCTGGTAAGTTGGAAATTACCTCAGGCTCTTTGTCCTCACTGAGCTCTGCACCATCCAAGCTAGAGCAGGTGGGTAGCCAGGGTCTTGCAAGGAGGCCCCCACATCTTCCTCTGCAGCCCAGACCGCCACCGGGGCTCAGGCACAGGGCCCAGCAGAAGGGCTCTTGACCAGGCTGTGCATTCATCAGTGCAGGCTGTGAACTGCTGAGCCCAGGGCGTGCCACTCAACTAGACTCTGAGGTGAGTGAGGGCTGAGCTTCACTGGAGCTGAGGCCGTAAAGAAGCCACCATCTTACTTTCCTTTAGACTCACTACCAAAAAAGAGGTATTTTCTGCTTCTTCCCCTTCAGCAGACAGTTGGACTTTTCGTCCTGAAAATTAGTGTTCCTAGCCCCAGGGGAGAGTTGAGTGTTTCATTTTTAAAAGCCTAGACTCATAAAATAATCATACAAAAAAATAAAATACAATAGTCATACACAGGAGGTTGGGCATAGAAGAGTCCATGGTGTGGGTCCAAAGAATGTCCCAAGGACTGAGGAGTCTGGGAAGGGACAGAAGAAGAAACTAAGAGGGTGGGTTCCAAGCCTGCTGCCCACATGCTCCGAGATACAGAACTCAGGCAGACATTAATCAATGATCCAGAGCAATCTCTCCGGAAGACTAGAGATTCCACTAGGACCATCCCTGTAATTAAGCCCACAGCAAATTAAACACAGGTTGTGCTTTACAAGAGTTAAAAACCAACCTGCCCCTATTCTTCCTGCATCTTACTGAAGTCAAAGATAAATTTACCATTGTTCTATCTTCCTTTCCCCCCCACACCAACGAATTTTCCATGAAAGCAGAAAACACATGCCAACCCTAGCCTGGGGGATGGAGGGAGTCTGTCTTCCACTAGCGATTAGAGACCGCCACGCTGTCTATGAGATGGCCTTTCTTTTCTCACTCTCTGCTAAATAAACTTACTTCGACTTTAAACTCTGTATCGGCTCATGTTTGAATTCTTTCCTTTGTGAAGCCAAGGCCTCTCTCTTCCCGCAACACTCTAAGCCCTTTCATTAGATTTTCACAAAGCCTGATGTGATTTGGGAGATGCCCTTGGCCTAAGGACTCGCCAGCAAACCTCATTCGCAGTGGACTGATTTGGCTCAGAGGGGAAGAGGGTAATAACTTTACCCCCAAATTTGGGGTGTCCCTACTGAGGTGCTCCTGGGTACTTGTGTCTTCTCCTTTTGCAGCATGGGGTCCCCAGCAGCCTTATGAAAAGAGCCTTTTACACACCTGTGGTGTGAGGTGGTGGGTACTGCTTCTTCTGTTCCCCTTGAGCCCCTTATCAGTTTCAGTCCCTGGTCTCCCGGTCCTTGCACGTGTCCCACCCAGGTCTTTCCGAGTTTTGAGCCTGCAATACAGAGAGGTCAGCTAAGGGGGTGCCACTTCCACAGGAGAGGTAGGTCTGCCCCATATGTTACTGAGTGGGGCTGTGTATTCACACGCATTAGTTACTCACAATCCCTGCATCCGACAGGAATGAATTCTAGGAGTGCAGCTCCCCACACGGGAGGGTCAGTGTTGGGACTTGCAGCCAGCAAGCCGCGGGTGACTCAGGGAGACATTTTCCCGCCCTGTTATGGCTCTTCTACAAGTCTCCTTGGGTGAGTTTGCGCACATCTAGGTGGAATGTTTTTCAGTCCCTGTTGCAGGCTTACCTACACCCCTGACCCAATGCCACCATGTGTTCCCCTACTGGAGCTGTGTTTGTCCCTTCCCTAGCTGCAAGTGGATCCTCCACTAAATGAGTGAGGCAGAAACAGGAAATCCTGTCCCTCCCACTCTCCGGCTAACGTCTCAGAGCTGCAGCACCCATAAGGGTGAGGAGTGGGGGTGTGGCTGGAGGAACTTGAAAGTGAAGCCTAGTCCGGTGAGTAACTGGGTGGACACCTCCACCGAGGCCCCAACCCATGATTTGCATGGACCAGACCAGCCAGAGACTGGGAATGAAACCTCCAGGGAACCAAGAGGATGAGGGGAGCAAGATGTAGGAAAGGGGGGAAAAGGACGCGTTTGGTGTCAGAGACGCACAATTGCATCTTAACTTTCCCGCCTTGGCTTCATGTGATTCTGGCAAGTTCCTCCACCTCCTGAGTCTCACCTTCCTCACCTGTAATGTAGGCATTTTAGTGCCTTCCTCACAGTTATTATGAAGAGTTAATAGACATAACAGCCAAATGCAATATATGAGACTTGATGATGTCCTTGTTTTAAAAAAAGGGGGAAATTTAAATATGGCCTCTGAATGGTTTGCACTTGGGTAGAATATGTGTATTCGTAGGAGACACTTGCTGAAGCATTGAAAGGTTGCACCAGATCTGCAGCACACTCCTGGGTCAACAACAACAAAATTATGTTTGCATGGAGATGAAGCAAATTAAGGAAAGGCTAACTGTTGAATCTAAGTGGAAGTTATTCAAGTGTTCACAACTTATTCTTTTCATTTTGCTTAATGTTTAAAATTTGTCAAGTAAAAATTGAGGGAGAAAAAGAATAAAGAACAGGTATGTCAAACACCCCACACAATGCCCTGTTTGGCAGTATTTATTTTGTAAATATTCACTAAGCCACTGGGCTTAAGCTAAGCATCAGCTAAGCAGCAGGATGGCCATGCCCGCTACGATTCTAGGGGACAGAGCAATGATTTCCAGAGGGCTAAAGACGAACAGTAAACAACAAGACAAATATGTGAACATGTTGGCAGAAGACAGTGCTGAGTGCTGTGAGGACACTCCACAGGGGAGGGACACGGGTCTGGGGGTGAGACTGCCCCTGAGCCTCTGAGCAGATGGAATGTGAGCTGAGGATGGACCATGCCAGGGAGCTGGCCAGGCAGAACCCTTTCCCTCCCTTCACCTGTTTGTCCAGGGGCCCTAGAAAGGCCCAAGATGCCAGAGGGGGTGACATCAGCCAAGAGCCAGGGTTGGGCATGTCTGTTTCCTCTCTGGAGCAGCCACCCATGGTTAAGTTTATGCTCTTAGCACTCACCCAGATACCATCAGCTTCCCTGAACTAGTGAACTCTGTGGTGCGGGGGCAGGAGAGGGGTAACGGGGGCGCCAGCGGAACCACTTCCTGGAACCAGCTGGTGATCTGGAGCCGGCCTTAGAGGGAATCGCAGTGGCCCTTTACACAGGCCCTGAGAATGGCAAAGACACAACATAAGTAACAAATGAAAAGATGTGTTAACTTCATTTATACCTAAAATAAATGCAAGCTGAAATTTCATAATTCCACCTGCCAGATTGGGAAAGACTAAGAGATTGATAATATCAAGTGCTGGTGAGGCTATGGGAAACAACGCTCTCTCCTCCATTGTTCGCTTGGCCTCTTGTGAGTAATTTGGGTAATTGTGGCATCGTCCATCAGATGTGAAACTGTGAGCATCCTTTGGCTCAGCAGTTCCATTTTAATGAATCTAGTCTCAAGATATCATCAGAGATGTGAGTTATAAAAAACAATGTACAAGAATGGTCATTGAATTGTAACTGTGGAAGAAAGAAGCAAAAGAAAAAAAGGAAAGAAAGAAAAATAGGAATGATAACTGTGGCATTTGCAGCATTGCAGTAATGTCATGGAAATGGAAACAACTCAAAAGTCTATCAGTAGGAGACTGCTTAAATAAATTAGGTATAGGTATACATTTAATAGTGAGTAAAGTTTTGGAAATAAAAATATGTACATATCATAACAATATAGTTTAGGGTATGCATAGAAAAAAAACCCCAGAAGAATGTACACTGAATCATTAATAACAGAGATCTCTGGGGCATGAAATACTGGGAACTTTTACTTTCTACAGTATGTATTTCTGTAATATTTAAATTTTGTATCACAGCAGGTATTGCTGTTGTAAGTAAAAAAAAAAAAAAAGGATTTTAAAGAGAAAGAAAGAAGGAATGCAGTAGATATTTGTTCTTTTTGCTGGCCAGGATCTGAGCCCCCTTGCAATGTTTTGGTGTGCTCGCTTCGACAGCACATATACTAAAATTGGAACGATAGAGAGAAGATTAGCATGGCCCCTGCGCAAGGATGACACGCAAATTCGTGAAGCGTTCCATATTAAAAAAAAAAAAAAGAAATGTTTTGGTAATTTACCTGCCTCAGGGTCTCCCACCACAGAAGTTGTAAATGACCAAAGATGCCAGGGCCTCCGTGACTCTGTCATGAAAGGCACAATGCAGACTGCTCCAAAACCTGGTTCTCAGCCCCAGAGAGCCCCAGGGAGCCCAAGGCAGCCAGTGGTTGGACTTGGAGTTTTTTTTACCACTTGCAATCTGAGTGTTAAATGCTATGCTAACTTAAGACAAAAAAAAAAAAAAAAAAAGGGAGTTAGGGAAAGGGTTTCATGAAATCCACAGAATTGAACAAGCAAGTTTTAGGAAGGGCTGAAACCAGAGAGACTCAGGGACCTAAGGAGGAGCTTGTGGGTCTTCTTTCTAGACAGCTGCCCTATTGTGAGTTGTGACAACTTTCAGCTCTGCATCTCTCAGCTAAATTCCCGCCAGGGAGAAATCTGATTGGCCCAGCTGAGTCAGTGATGGTAAGTGGTGGGGGTGCAGAGACCACCAGTGTCTGGAGAGCCATCCCCAGCGCAGGCAACCAACCGCTCACCGCCCAAACTGTAACTCTCCAAATCAGCACAATGGCAGAGGCCTGGGGGTGGGGGTCGAATGTGGGAGACCAGGGACAAAGAAGAGGGACAAGTCAGGCCGGGCTCTGGGTGCTCCTTCACACGTCTGCTCCCAGCTCTGCCTTTGGGGTAACCACTCATCCAGGCCCTTCTGCCCCTCCCTTTCCCCCTGTGCCTTGTGAAGGCGGAGCTGATGGCCTGAAGGGGAAAGGCCAACAGAACCCCAAACACAGCCAATCCCAGCGGGGTGCTTGAGTGGGTGGGGCATGACGGAGAGGGGTGTGGCTTGACAACTACAGCGACTCGGCTGAACCGATCCCGACCAGAGAGGCAACACTGATTCTCCACCTGGGCCCAGGTGAGCTCCACTCTGAATCAGTCGGTTGCTCGGCGCCCAGGATGGAAAGGGCCGGGACGGTATCCGGAGGAGACCAAGCCGGGGCCGAGTTCCCGATGCAGCCCTTGGAAAACCAGGTCCCGAGCGTGGAGCAACCACAGGTCCCCGCAGAGGAGCGACGGCAGGAGAGTCCTGAGAGCAGCCCGGCTACCGCCGTGCAGGAGGCGACGGGCGGAAAGAAGCTGCCCTCGCCTCTCCCCGCGCGCCTGCGGCTGCTGCCACCCAACCTGGGCTACGGCGCCTTCCGCCGCCAGGCGTCCACCAGCCGGGAGTTGCCGTCCCCGGGCCCCGCCGCAGCCGAGCAGCCCCGGGAAGGCGAGGCTCCGGGGGCCGAGCTGGTGCCCTGGGCCGCACCGGGGGAGCCGGCGCCCGGAGCCTGGGCGCCTATGGAACTGCAGGTGGACGTGCGCGTGAAGCCTATGGGCACGGCGGGCGGCAGCCATGCTCCCTCGCCCACGCCCTCCACGCGCTTCATCACCGTGCCGGTGCCTGAGTCCCCCGCCTTCTCCCGCCACGCCTCCCCCGCGTACCCGCTCCTGCAGCGGACCGCGTCCATGGGCAGCACGTGGGGCCGGGGCGCGCAGCTGGCCGCCGCCCCGGCGGAGCGTGGCCTGGATGCTGAGGGCCAGGCCAGCCCCGCCGAGGGGGGCGCGGAGCCCCCAGGCTCCCCCACGTGCCGCTGCCGCTGCAAGGAGCAGGAGCAGGAGGACGCCGTGTTGCTGCACCGCGCCCAGGTGGACGGCGGCAAGAAGCTGCACCGGGCGATCAAGCTCATAGGTAAGGCGCACGGGCGCGGGGAATCGGCGCCTCCGCATCCGGATCCTCGCAGCCTGAGGCCCCCCCGACATTCACCCAGCGGAGGGACTAGGGGACCCAGACGACCATCCCAATGCCCGACCCCACCTGGCCTCTCTCTGGCCTGGAACCAATATAACATTCTGGTCTATAATTATAATTCAAATTGCGATAAAAGAATAAAACCACTATTCTTCCCCCTTCCCGAGAAATTTCACATTCCCTCTTATCGTGCGCAGCATCTTTGAGAAGTAGAGGTGGAAAGAAATTCCAGGCGAGGGGAAGTCTTTCAGGGTCACCTGACTCCCCCCCCCACACACACACACACACACTCCCACGTACCCACATCCCCTCGGCGGGAACACAGGTTCCGGACTCCTGCCTGGCTCCAGGGCGGCGGGACCGCAACTCTACCCAGGGCCGACTTCTCACAGGCTCAGGCTGCCTTTCTCGCCACCAAATACCTTCGGCCCCCCACACTCATCCATTCAGCAGCTTCTGCGTGGGGACCAGGAACCAAACTGTGCTGGGTGTGTGTGGGTTTTCCTTTGGTGGGAGGGGCAGTAGGCAGGAGAAAAAGGAAGAGCATGAAATAGATAATAAACAACGAAATAATCCTGGACAAGGAACCCAGCAGGGAATGTTTGGTGAACTTGGTGGCATGGGAAAGTTTCCCAGAGTTAAGCCTTGAAAGTAGGAATGGGGGTGGGCGAGGTCCCTTCTACCTGGAGCTGCAGGAACAGGCCAGGAGAGGCGAATGGCCTGCACAGAGAGGAAGAGCAAGCCAGCTAGACAGGCCCCAAATCCCAAGGGCCCATGTGCCAGGGGTTCTTAAGCACCGGTAGAATACCAGGGACTCAGATCACTTAGGAACTTTTGCAAAGTTTGGTGTGAACACATTTTCTGCAGGATGGCATATGAGTTTTCTACAGCTGCTGTAACCAACTGCACAAACTTAGTTGCTTAAAACGACAAATGTATTATCTTACCGTTATGTAGGTCAGGAGTCTGACATGGGCTCAGTGGTCTAAAGTCCAGTTGTCAGCCGCCCTGTGTTCCTTTCTGGGGGGCTCTAGGGTTTCCTTTCTGGGGTTTCCTTGCCTTTTCTATCTTCCAGAGGCCACTGCGTTCCTTAACTCATGGCCCGGCTGTAATCAAAGCTGCAATGTCAGGTTGAATCCTTCTCGCACTGACTCTCCTGCTCTTCTGCCTCTGTCTTCCATTTTTAAGGACCCTTGTGATTACATCGGACCCACCCAGAAAATCCTAAGTAATCTCCTCATCTCAAGGTCAACGGATTAGCAATCTTAATTCTATCTGCAACTTTAATTCCCCTGTGCCATAGTACCTAACACAGACATCTTAAGATGTGGACATCTTTAGGGGGACATTATTCTGCCCACCTCAATGAGTCTATAGCTTTTTAAAAATCAGATTAATAATGAGAGAGTCTGTGACTAAAAAGAGTGGGATGGAAACATTCTAGAAAGTGAGTCCTTTAGCACTGTCCTGATAGCATTTAGCACGAGTCCTGACAGCATTGTGGAGGAAAGATAGGACAGGCGTAAGATTGAAGGAGGGCAGTTAGGAGATGATAGCTCAACAAGAGATGATGAAGACGTGAGCTATGGCAGAGGTGGGAGGGAGGAGGATTCAAGGGGTTAATTAGTGAGCTGGGCCACTGAACTGATAAGGTGTGCCAATGGGAGGAGTGGGGAAAGCTCCTACTATGTTGTTGCCCAGGGTAAAGGTATGATGGACCGCGTTATCCATCCAAGAGGGAGAGCGGGGGAAGGGGTATGAGAGACGTAAATAGGAAGGTGCTTTGGGGAGTTCCAGGTAGAGAAGTCATCTAAAGGAAGAGGAACCAGCCACGGACTGGGAAAGAAAAATGTAGGTGGTAGGAAGAGACTCAGGACACGTGGAAGCAGGAAAAGGAGAATTTCTAGAAGAGTGTGGTCAACAGTGTCAAATGCTTGTGGAGGTATCAGGGGAGGCAGGTTTGGGACTGGACGGTTAGACGGTGCTATCACATTGAAACAGTGCTAGGGCTGGAACAGGAAACAAGCATGTGAAGAAGGATGCGTGGGAGAGCGAGGTGTCAGAGCACAATAGAGGGTGCATGCTGATGCTGGGTGCTTCGGGCTTGCTCTCTGGGATTAAGGAAGCTTGGGGTTCCCAGTGCCGGGCTGAGGCTTGGTCTGAGGATGGCTGCTTGGATGAGGAGCTCTGCAGAGTGGTTTCTGCCAATGGTGGCTGGTACCACCTGGGATCAAGCTGGCTACCTGAACAACAGGGCAAACCAAGGCACAGGCTCCGTGACCTGCCCAAGCCCACGCAGGAATGCCCTAACCCAGCTGTTTCACAGCCCCCACCGCAAGAACCGGAAAGGCAAGCGACTATGGAGAGGGTTGGAAACATCGCTGCTTTGCCTCTTCCCCTGCTCATTTGGGCAAGTGTCCAAAGGTACTGTCCAGCTGTCAGCCGGATCAAAGACTCAGAGAATGTTTTCAATGGCAGCACTTAGTCCAGGGGAGACATCTGTTTGCAGAGAGTCTAAAACTGGGGGGAAAGCCCGCTCCTCAGATGCCCTGGTTAGAGTCATTTCCTCTGGTCCCCACGGCTGGATGACGTGTCCTTATT